>NW_024070200.1:57847614-58395617 GCF_014754425.2 Oryx dammah
GTGGTGTCATCTGCATATCTGAGGTTATTCATATTTTTCCTGGCAATCTTGATTCCAGCTTGTGTTTCTTCCAGCCCAGCGTTTCTCATGATGTACTCTGCATAGAAGTTGAATAAGCAGGGTGACAATATATGGCCTTGACATACTCCTTTTCCTATCTGGAACCAGTCTGTTGTTCCATGTCCCCTTCTAACTGTTGCTTCCTGACCTGCATATAAGTTTCTTAAGAGGCAGGTCAGGTGGTCTGGTATGCCCATCTCTTCCAGAATTTTCCACAGTTTATTGTGATCCACACAGTCAAAGGCTTTGGCATAGTCAATAAAGCAGAAATAGATGTTTGTGGCCTAGGTATGTACATACATGGGTTTGAACATCACATGTTCATCAGCTGCATTAACTTCTACTTGTGTCTAAACAAAGAATAACCCATGGCCACTCCATAGCCTCATAGTAATTCGTGGAACTAAAGCTACATTACACACTAGGTCATTAGCACCGACTCAATATCTTTTCATAATCCAGTGTAACGGGGCTACGTGTGCTAAGTTGCTTCTGTCGTGTCCAACTCTGTGACCCTATGGACCGTAGCCCACCAGGCTCCTCTGTCCATGGTTTATCCAGGCAAGAATACTGGGGTGGGTTGCCATGCCCTCCTCCAGGGGAACTTCCTGACCCAGGGATCGGACCTGCATCCCGTACATCTCCTGCATTGTAAGGCAGGTTCTTTACCACTAGAGCCACCTGGGAAGCCCCAAATAGTGGGAATAGTTTATTTCTACCCTACAGGTTGAATTTCCCCTTGAGTAATCTATGGATGCCGGAGAAGGCAATGGCACCCCACTCCAGTACTCTTGCCTGGAAAATCCCATGGACGGAGGAGCCTGGTAGGCTGCAGTCCGTGGGGTTGCTAAGAGTCGGACACGGCTGAGCGACTTCACTTTCACTTTTCACTTTCATGCATTGGAGAAGGACATGGCAACCCACTCCAGTGTTCTTGCCTGGAGAATCCCAGGGACGGGGGAGCCTGGTAGGAGGCCTTCTATGCGGTCGCACAGAGTCAGACACGACTGAAGCAACTTAGCAGCAGGAGCAGCAATCTATGGATGCAGGATAAGGAGGGTGAGATCTGTTTTGTCCATCCTGGATATATCTCTAGTGTACCTGGACTTTTAAAGAACTTTCTAAGTTATACTTTACACTTTTCTTATTTCATTATCTTATTATAAATATGTTTGCTTATATCTTTCACCCCTTGAATAAGTCCCATTTAGGTATATGAGCTGGTTGAAAGTGGAAATGGTATCATTGGCTTTTAGACTCTGGAATCTTAGCGCATGTTAGTGTGAACAGTTCAATATTTTTACCTGAATATGCCCCGGAGGAAGTGGACCACAGTTTTATAACTGACATAGCCATTTATGATAGCTTCAGACTGGAGTTGGTCTTTTGAGTATTTTTAGAAGAGAAACGGAGCATGGTCCATGCCTCTCAAACCGAATCAAGCCAAAAGTCAACATTCACAAAGTTATTTTAGAATTTATCAGTCCCTAGAAGGTTCATGCTCAACTCGTGCTCTGCTGACACTTGCAGGTTATTACTTCAGCCAAGACACGTGTACATGGTGTCAGTAAAACACTTTTTAGATGGCCCAACCCAGGATCAGACCACAAAGATGCAGGACAAGAAGAATGTAGTTTTTCCAGCGATATCTCTTCAGAGTGGCCAGAGACCCGCCCAGCAGGAACTTCTAACAGTCCCTCCTTCCAACAGGAGGCGTTTAGCAGTTATTCTCTAAAAACCATGCCCACTGTTTTAACCCTCACTGCTGAAAAGGAAGGAGCAGCTCACTAAATTTACAAGCAGTCCCTGTATTTACCATGAGTTATGTTCCTGGAAAAGGCATTGTAATTCACAGTGATGTAAGGAGAACCTGATTTTCCCATTGAAGCGATGTTGTAACAGGGGGCCTCTGAGTCTAAGAGCCTGTTGCTTGATGACTTACAGAAATGACAGCAAACACCACCTTTAATTAAATGCACAACATATTTAAGTGCTGTAAGGTGTAAAGCTTTTCAAGGTGTGGGAAAAGCATTTAAACTGGGAGCATGATGACAAGTTCATTTACTTTTATAAAATTGTATTTCTTTAAGGCAATTTCTGAAGAGGGTAAGAAACAATGTGGAAATTAAAAGGTTCAAAGCTGACATTGAGAGAGATGATACGCAAGACAGGCAAAGAGGAAAATATACCGTCATGCAGAAAAACCCACCACCATGTTGGGCACAGGCCTGTGGAACAAACCACAAGTGGCAACATGATGTGATTGGGCGTGGAGCGCTGCACAGGAAAATCTCAGTCTTAAATAAGCCATGAATAAAAAATAAGACAGCCCATGAGCAAGACACCTAGCTTCCCAAGGTTGCAAGTTCAATTGCAAAAGTGACTGAGAGAAGGAAGGAAGTAGAGAGGGAGAAACAGAAGGAAAAAGGAAATGAGAAAGAAACAAAGGAAGGAAGAAAGAGAGAGAAAGAAAGGAAAGAAGGAGGAACGAAAGAAACAGAATGGAGGGAAGGAAGGAAGGAAGATTGATTAATTAAAGGCCCTCTGGCTAAACATACAAGATTTACTATTTCCTAGCAAAGATTCCTTTGCTAGTAATTCAAAAGGAAGATGTAAATGAAGTGTGGGCAGAACAGAGACTGCAGATAAGTTTCTGTAATACTGTATTTTCAGAATATTAGATTCAGCGTGGTGGGAAGGATGAGACAGAAAAGACTTAGTTACTTGTCAACCAAACTGAAAGAAATTCTTTGCAAATATGGAGAAGACAATTGAGAGGTATCTCAAATGTTCCTTTATCCTCAGTGTGGTGTTACAAGAGTGACAGAGAATCCAGTGTATATTTTCCATACACTTTAAGAGGATCAGGAATCAGAAAACCCAGGAAAATAGGATTCTTTCTTACAGTCTGATAGAAAAGCAAGTTGGTGTTCGTCAAAATTCTTTGAAATATATGATTTATTTTTCCATTAAAGAATCACAAAATCTAAATAAATTATATAGAGAGACATCTAGCTTTTAACTTAGTTAAGCTTAACTCAAACATAGATACGAATACCACGATGTTAAACAGTTTGTTTTAAGAAAGCAGTTCCACTTTACATAAACTGTGTGCATATGCATGTTTGTGGATGGTGTGTGTGTACAGGCCTGTGTATTGGAGCTCATCCCTCCTTTGCTACTTCTTTTCTAGTTGTTTAAGAAGCAAAGATTCCTGTGGGAATGCAGTTTGGTTTCTGAATCCAGAAGACCCAATCTGTGGAAGACACATTGACTAGCATAAAAAGATGAAATCCAGGTGCTTCTGGTGAAACTATGAAAGAGAATATATTGTTTCTTGCTTCTGGACACACAGGTCATCTCATCTATGTTTCACTGCCTCCCTTGAAAGTGCCTCTGAACATATGGCTGGGATGACACCAGAGGAATGTCGGGCAGCGCAGGGATGCCAGCCTCTGCCAGGTCAGCCAAGGGGAAGCCACCAGCAACAGTCCTTCTGGTTTTCTCTTCATTCCACCCTTCTGGAGCAATCGTGATAGCTGCAGGCTTGATGAAGAGTCACAAGATGGAAAACACCTGGGTCTCTGACTTTCTTCTTGGATATCACCTTGGAATTTATGTGATCTAGAAGTAAATTATATTGTATTAAGCCACTGATATGGGGGAGAACCATTGTTTGCAGCAGCCATTGTCAACTAGACCAAGAGATTTCTTCCACCATTTTCCTTACCCTTGCCCACTTGTGTGCCATCTGAGGGTCTGAGTCCAGGAACATCTGGATCTAAAGAACTCTGAGCAGCCTCACCCATGTCATCAGCACTTCCAGGTACTCACTTTGATGTCTGATACCTGTCACATAGGTATTGCATGAAGGGAAATAACGTCTTAAATCCTTGACTCTGTTACTCTGTTCTAGGCACTTTCCTAGTCCTCCTACTATCCTCGTGATTATCATTTTCAGGCCCGTGAGATACGATGCAGAAAGGTGAAAGGTGTGGTTCAGACGGTAAAGGATCTACCTGTAATACAGGAGACCCAGGTTCAATCCCTGAGTTGAGAAGATCCCCTGGAGAAGGGAATGGCTACTTTTTCCAATATTCTTGCTTGGAGAATCCCATGGACAGAGGGGCCTGAGGGGCCACAGTCCATTGGGTCGCAGCGTCAGACAACACTGAGCAACTAAACCTCTGGGAGACACGATTCACATGGGTTCATGGATGCAGGCATGCCTAGTCATTCAGTCGTGTGCGACTCTTTGTGACCCCATGGACTGCAGTCCGCCAGGCTCCTCTGTTCATGGGATTCTCCAGACAAGAATACTGGAGTGGGTTGCCATGCCCTCCTCCAGGGGATGCCTAATGTCCTCTAAATTCCCTCGCACAAATCAAATATAACTTAAAAAGTTTGCATCAAGAGAAAGAATATTCTTTCCTCATGATATCTTTTCAATCTTCCATTCCTGGCACTATTTCTCTGCTTTATCGTCCCTGAAATTTTTCTCTCCTTGGGAAGGCTTAATCCCTTTAATGAGCTTTAGGGCACAGTCCTCTTTCTGCAATGGAGACTGTTTACCCCTGGATTGTTAGGTGAGTTCTTCCTTGCCACTAAAAGTGTATGTAATTCACTGGGAAATGGGAAACTTCCAGCCATAAAAACTATTTTCTGTTTCTCAAAAGCAAAGATTTCATTAGGAGTGTTAATAACAGATATAACCTATGATGATCTGTCAGATTTTAAAAAAAAGAACTGTAGAACAAGCAGGAAGAAAGCAAAAAATTTGTTTTTATTTTATTTTTTAAATTTATTTTTATTGAATGAAATTTCAAGCTTTTTTTAAAAAATTTCTATTGGAATATTGTTGATTTACAGTTTAGTGTTAGTTTCAGGTATACAGCAAAGTGATTCAGTTATAGATATATATACGTGTGTATATATTATGTATACATACATATATATAACTATATAAAAATATATATGTATTCTTTTTTAGCTTCTTTTTCATTACAAAATATTGAGCTAAATTTCTTGTGCTATAGAGTGGGTCCTTGTCAGTTATCTATTTTATATAGTGTAGTCTATATATTTTAATCCCAAAGAATTTTTTAGAAGAAAACTTGTTTCCATTAAATTATCAAAGAATGAAAAAAACAAGCTGAGGCAAGATTTATCTTTGTAACTTCACCTTAAGTTCTCAGGCAGCTGACTTTTCAGTTGTCTTGTGCAGACCTGGCCCATTACAAAATTCCTGGAAAACTTCTCATTGGTCATAATTATCTTTAGGACATTATGGCTATGCCCCTTTGCAGGTTTCTCCTACATGAACTGAAAATTAAGTGGGGGAAAAAACCTACTCACAAAGAAAAAGTAAAATCTGTCAGCTTAGCATTTTATTTTAGCATTACACAAGCAAGAATTTTACATATTCCAACATAAGTTGAAAGGTTCTAATGATTTTTTTTTTTAATTGCAACGATTAGGATGGTGTAGTTAAACAGAACCCTGCTAAGTGAGGGTATGAACCATAAAAATCTCAAAAGAAGTCATCAGACAGAGCCTCCTGCAGCTGGGAAGCATCAGGGAACAGCGGCTCGCACTGAGCAGCCCCAGCACGACAAACAGCTGTGGGAGACTGCAGAAATGACAGGCTTCTACAGCAATCTGGAAAATGTACGACCAGTCCTCGGAGACCACTAGCGAGGACTGGATGGATCATGGGGGTTTTCTCTAGGTAAAGAAGTACACAGTGATCATAACAAAGGAAAAAGTAAATCCATGAGAAAAACGAAGTGATCATTTTATTTAGAGGACGAACAAGGCTTTCCATCACATTCTCCTTTATGTGGGTTAAGCAAGTGAAGATGGACTTCCCTGGTGGCTCAGACAGTAAAGAATCCGCCTGCAATGCGGTAGACTGGGCTCCATTTCTGGGTCGGGAAGATCCCTTGGAGGAGGGCTGGCAACCCACTCCAGTATGCTTGCCTAGAGGATCCCCATGGACAGAGGAGCCTGGTGGGCTATAGTCCATGGGGTCGCAAAGAGTCAGACATGATTGAGTGACTAAGCACAAGCAAGTAAGATACTGAAATATTTCATTTTCTTCAGCTTCCTTAACTAGCTGACTAAATTTGTAGCATTTATTGAATATATGCTAAGTGCCAGACAGTACTCTGAGCACATGATCATCAATATCTAACATCGCTATTTAATATCAGTCAATCAGAGGAACAATATTTACTGAGGACTTTCAATGGGGGGAAAGTAGTTAAAGCCAAATGCTGCAAGGGAATATAATAAAGATAATTTTTCAGCTTTCCCAAAGCTTGTTGGCATAATTGGGGAAATAAATATACAGGCACACACACTGAAAGTACAAATTAATATGGTGTTGAGTGATAAAGACTGACAGGAGACAGGGTGGTGGTCTGGAAGGACGGGCTGGCCAGTCTAGAGAAAGTTCCATATTTGAGAACTTAAGAGGGCACACATGTAGTGTTCAGTGGGAACCTGTGCTTCCCCCAAAGGGCTGAAATCATCATGGCATGTCAGAATGAAGAGGAAAGGCTAGTGCTTATTTATCATTGTGATGACCATTTTCACATACATTTATTTACACAAATAAAGCCCAGACCTAACTTTCAACTTTTCATGTTTTTCTATTCACACACACACACACACACAAATAAATGCACACAAAATTCATCATATTAAAAATATTATTTGTCAGTCATATGTTGATTAATTTTGACAAAAAAATTGTGATTTTTCTGTTTTCCATATTTGGCTATTTATAAAGAGAAAATTAAGCATATCATTGACTACTTTCCCTTTACTTTTTAGCAAAATGAACTCAAGTAGTTGTCTAAAAATCTTAGATTTAAAAATATATTTCCAGGTTTTTTAAATGAACAGATAATTGAGGCCCTAATAAAATGATTATTTTGTGAATCAGCTTGTCATGTCAGTTTTTTTTTTTTTTTAATTTCTGTGAGCTAAGGTGGGGTTAAGACAACCCACCTTACTATGCATGTAATTAGGTCACAAATATGTGCTACTATAGACACTATACAAATGTTACTGAATTTCTAATTTGTTACATGCGTGCTCAGTTGCTAATTGTGTCTGATTCTGCTACCCCGTGGACTGTAGCCCACCAGGCGCCTCTGTCCATGGGACTTTTCAGGCAAGAGTCCTGGAGTGGGCTGCCATTCCCTCCTCCAGGGCATCTTCCCGACTCAGGGATCGAACCCAGGTCTCCTGCACCTCTGGCATTGGTAAGCAGATTCTTTACCACTGCACCACCTGGGAAGCCCTTCCTAATTTGTTGTATCTAAATGAAAACTCCTACCTTGAAGGATGATTATTACAGTTTCCCTGTAAGAATAAAATACCACCAAGCAGTACACCTTGAGGAATAAATATGCATCATACGTTCTTGAAATTTGCACACAATACAGGTCAGGTTGTTAATGAAGCCATAAACTATAGTACGTCTGAAGTTCTAAACATCACTTTATTTAGTTGGCCTTGTGGTTAAGAGAGCAGAAGATGTTTACTGCCAAAAGCCACCCTCTGGCCCATTCATAGCCAGCTCTTTGTAAATAAACATATAACCTTTGCAAGGTAATTTAAGGCTGTGCCTTAAAGCCTTAAAGAAGATGCTAAAAGTGAACTGAGAGAGAGAGGGAAGATAAAAAATCTCATGAATAAAGTCGATGGCTGCAGGCTAGGCGGTTATTAAGTCCCAAGCTGTTTTTCCTTCACTTTTCCTCACCACTGAAATAAAAACAATTATTGCTATGATGCTCTAAAATTAGAACACATTTGTCGTTTTTAAAGGCAGCTACAACTGAACTTGAGCTCAGCGGTAAAAACGGAGGCAAAGAAAACAGTTGTGCCCCAGGTCTGCCCTCTTGGAGTGTGGCATCAGCCAGGGAGGAGAACTGTTAGCCAACAAGAGTCTGGGGTTTATGCAGAGGGACATGGGTGAAAAGTCCTCATAAAGGGGATTTAAGAAATCCCATTGGATGGTTTCCTAGGGCAGGGGTGCTACAGCTTCCATCACTATTACACAGAGAGCACTGCTTACACTCACTCTGTGGGGATTGGCTGTAGCCCCACTTGAACGGTACGCTTTATTATTCCAGATGGCCAGCCTTCAAGGAATGTGCTGGTGTGTTCGAGAAAACCCGGAGATGTTAAACAGCTTCATTCCCTGCTCTCTTCTGCAGCTGCTCAGAGAGAGCTTTGCCTAAATAATCAATTATTAATGACCAAAAGCCTCCACCTCACTTAGGCTAAGAGGGAAAAGTTAAAATGGGTAACTCTGGTTCAATGACCAAAGTGAATTAGCCAAAGGAGGCTTTTATTCAGAAGATGCAATGGTGTCTGCCCTCCCAGCCCACATTTGCCTCAACTTCCTTAGACATCTCAGCCAAATAAAAGATTTGTCCAGTGCCCTTATTTACTGAGATAATTGCCTTAATTCTCTCTTCACTTTGCTAATGTAGTTCTGGCTTTGAATCTTATCCTTTATCCATTAGATCATTGTAATTGAAAAAACTGGATTATGACTCAATGAATCCTAACCTAGCCTTTTTTTAACAATATGTGAAGAGTGGGAAAATGATGGATAGATAGATAGTAGAGAGAGAATATGTGTAGATAGACTACATATAAAGTTATATTAAATGTGTATTAAATACATTATATATATATATTCAATCCTATGCATAAGGAAAGAACAGATTTCCAAGGCAGAAATATTCCCATATGTCCAAGTACAAATTCTGAGATGGCTTAAATAAGGAATTAGTTTTCTGTCATGTAAACATTTGATTGTGCTTACAAATTAATCTAATTTTCACCATAAATTCATTTAAATTAAAAAAAAAAAAAAGCTAAGGCTGAGGGATGTTGACTCTCAGAATGGAAAGACCTGATTTTATACCTTCACAAAGTGTTGCACATGTCTGTGGGTCACAAATCTTCCAAGGCTATGAATACTCATTCTTCTCCTGCCTCCCACCACCATGAGGTGAAGGGCAAGTTCCACTTTGGGATGGAAGACAAGGGTCGTCCTGTATTCCATCAGCCCACCAGCCTCCATTGGTTTTCAGGATGAAGTCACAAACTGCTGGCTTTTAGTGTGGCTCCTGTGGCGATTCTGAGAGAACTGGCTTTCATTTTAATGCTATTGTAAAATGTCTAGAGATGCTTAGCTACAAGGCACTATAAAAGTTTAAGATATTATTGTTAAAAGGACACAGCAAAGCTATTCATAGCAAAGATTCAGCTGACTGCAAAAGCACAGAGGCTGAAGAGTAGGAGAATCCAAGAGGGTTTCTGTTATCATTAGTTTCGTTGTTTTAATTTTCAAGTCTTTCCATCAACCATTTTGCAGGATATAGCTAATCATGGTGCTATAAATAGGGACTTCACATTAGTTTTTGTTTGTCCCAGGGAGGTTGTAGCTTGAACTGAACTAAAAAGCATAAAAATATGCACCATCTTCAGAATAATCCAAGAAAGAAAGATTTATTAACCAACAGAGCAATTATTTTGTTCCTAATTCTGGTCCTTAATTCTTTCTTTGTTTCAGTCTGTGGAAATGATGCTTCTTTTATCACACCTTTTCAAATATCCATATGATTTGCCCAGATCCATCTTCCCGGATAATTCAGATTCAAAACCCTCTGGGAACTGAAAGATGTGTTTGAGTGTTCGATAGCATGCCCTCAACGCATTCCCTGAACATCTTTTAGCTGTAATCATTGGACTGGCTTCTGGGCATAAAATACTGAGTGAATGTGAGCATGGTGCCTGCCCTCGTGGAGTTCAGTAAATCAGGGAGACACACACATTCATCATGTGAGCACACAGAAAAGCAAAACGTTCTAACTGGTCCTATGAAGTGGTCCAGGGGGCTGTGTGCGTCTAAAATAGGATATATGACTTAAACAAAGAAAGCTTTCTTAAAAGTCACAAGTGAAAGTGAAAAGAAAAAGTCACTCAGTTGCGTCCCGCTCTCTGCAACCCCATGGTATATAGCCCCCACCCAGCCTCCTCTGTCCATGAGATTGTCCAAGCAAGAATATCGGAATGGGTTTCCATGCCCTCTTCGAAAGGATCTTCCTAACCCAGGGATCAAACCCAGGTCTTCTGCATTGCAAGTGGATTCTTTACCACCTAAGCCACCAGAGAAGTCTAAAATCACAAGAGCTAATATTTATTGAAACTTCTTATAAACTATAGTTGAGACCCAGATTTGATTGCTGGGTCGGGAAGATCCCCTGTAGAAAGGAATGGCAACCCACTCCAGTATTCTTGCCTGGAGAATCCCATGGACAGAGGATCCTGGAGGGCTACATACAGTCCATGGGGTCGCAAAAAGTCAGACATAACTGAGTGACTAACACTTTCCCTTTGAACAGGAATGATTCGTGGCAGGCAGGTTCCAGATCTTTCTCTAGAACGGCTGATCTCTACCTGATGGTTTGGCATTCCAGGATACTTCCATCTATCTCAAAATCCTTATCTCCACATGATGTACCCTGCTTTGCTGCAACAGAGGGGGAAGGAATAATGAAAACAATGCTGGGTCGTAAATGCTGTCACCAGGGAGGGAAATAGGTTGCTTACATGTGTATTTCAATCACATGGCCATGACTAATTTCGCGTGAGATCCTTTCATGTGGCCAAGTAGAGGAGAAGCAGAAACATGAACGAGTACCAGCACCATCTAGCACTATAAGCCAAGCACAGGAGAAAAGGGCAACTTTTTTCTTTTTAATTGAAGTATAGTTGATTCACATGCTTGTTTTAGTTTCGAGTGTACAGTAAAGGGACTCTGTTCTCTCTCACTCTCTCTACATATATATACATACATATATATATATTCAGCTATATATATGTGTATAATATATATATATTTCAAATTCCTTTCTTTTAACGATTATTACAAAATGCTGAGTCTAGTTCCCTGTGCTGTACAATAGGTCCTTGTTGCTTACCAACATTTTGTTATATAGTAGTATGTGTATGTTAATCCCAACTTCTAATTTATCCCCCTTCCCACCTTCCCCTTTGAAAACCATACTTTTTTCCCTATGTCTGTGAGTCTATTTCTGTTTTGTAATTATATGCATCTCTATCAGTTTTTTTTTAAGATTCCATGAATAAGTAATATCATATGATATTTATCTTTTTCTGTCCAACTTCACTTAGAATGATCATCTCTAGGTCCATTCATATTGCTGCAGGTGGTATTACATTGTTCTCTTTTATGGTCTGAATATATTCCTGTGTGTGTGTCTGTGTGTGTGTGTGCATGTGTCTACACACCACATCTTTTATCTATTTGTCTGTCAGCAGACATTTAGGTTTCTTCCATGTCTTGGGTATTGTAAATACTGCTGCAATGAACATTCGGGTGCATTTATCTTTTCAAATTATGCTTTTCTCTGGGTCTATGCCCAGAAATGGAAAGATTGTCTTGGCATAAATGGCATCGTGTACAAAGACCCTCCTGTAGGGGTGGAGCTTGGCTATTGTAAAGCATGCAGAAGGTTAGTTTGCCATGGCAGATACGAGTTAGACCATTCAGAGTCCATCCTACTATGCTTACCACATTTAACAAGTATTCAAAAGATCCAAGTGTGCCAGGTCTCATTCTAGCCACACATTCTGCACTGGATCCTTGCCAAACTAATGCCACATTTTATTATATCCAAGACACCATCAATTGTAAGTCAGATCTTTAGTTTGTGTACTGTTACAAATAAATAAAAATGGAAAAGCCACTACCAAGGAAATTATGGCATAAGCTTTCTTATCCCTTAGAATATTTACTTTATACTTACTGAGAGGATACTTTTAGTCTACATATATCAGTTTTTATCATCTATTATTCTAGTTGTGTGTGTGTTTATGCCAAATAAATGAATTGAGGAATACTGCTACTTCTTATTTTCAGAACATGACTCTACTGAAGCACTTTTTCACTCCAAATCATTGAAATCCATATCTGAGTTTTCAATTCCAGTATTGTCCACAGTGCTATCAATACAGATGGTGAAGTTATCTCCCAACAAAATAACTAAATGCCATTGGTGCTAGACTTGTAGGCCAGCTCTCCAATTATGAAGAATTAGCCTACTCTTGACTCCCAATTCAGAAATGTAATTAAACATGCCTGACTTGTTATCTCTCCTCCCCCCTCCATATCTATTTGGATCCTAATGATTACAAGGATTGCTCACTATTGCTTCTGGAATTTTTGAAAGTTATCAACAATCAGTCTGCTAGTTTTGATGCTACAGTCTTTGATGTTTACACATGTGACAGGCAATGACAATTATATCACAACTGCCACCTGGACAGTAGCAATTATAAGATATTATCTATTGTAAGACATGGTCCAATTTCAAGAATATTAAAATGTAGGAAGATCTTGAAATTGAATAAAATATGGTAGTAATGTTTACTCTCTCCTTACTTATGCCAGATATTGAATCCAACACCATCTATTAATTCATTTAATTTTGCAAATGCCCATGTAGATGTTATTTGATAGATAACACAAAAGTTGGCAAAAAATGGGGAATTCCTATAATACCTTGTCCAAATCATGGGTCCTGGTTGAGAACTGAGAACTTTCATCCTGATACATTCAGCTCTCAACATTGTAATGTATGGCTGGAGGGAGAAATTATTACAACCCATCTACTGGTGGCCAATGAAAACTCAGGGCTATTCACACTGCAGAATGGCAGAAACCAACACAACATTGTAAAGCAATTTTCTTCCAATTAAAAAATAAATTTAATTTTTTTAAATAATTAATTTAAAAAACCCTCAAGGCTATTGAATGATTTTCTTTACTCTAATTATTGAAACTGAGCATACTGTTCAATATTTTTTAATTGGTCTGCATGCATGCTAAGTTGCTTCAGTCATATCCAACTCTGTGTGACCCTATGGACTGTAGCCCACCAGGTTCCTCTGTCCATGGGATTCTCCAGGCAAGAACACTGGAGTGGGTTGCCATGCCCTCCTCCAGGGGATCTTCCCAACCCAGGGATCGAATGCAGATCTCTTATGCTTCTTGCGTTGGCAGCCGGGTTCATTATCACTAGCACCACCTGGGAAGCCCAACAGGTCTACACAGGTGTAATCCAAATCTCTATTTATACATAATTGCCACCAACATTCCAGGCCTGGATTTTAATCCTTTCCTAAATAGAGAAGTTGAACAGGTAAAACACAGTTGTTTTTTCGTTGCAAAAATGGAGAACTAGACATATTCTTCTCATTGCTATGGAGAAGATGACTTTGATTTAAACTCCTAAAATACCCTCTCGCATCTTCAAAAAGGGGTGAACATGGTGTGCCCAGGGTGGATCTTCCATGAATTTCTCCTGGCTCAGCAGAGCCAGGAGGAGCCTCTATTTGATTCGCCTCTGTCCAGCTAGTGAGCTGTCTTTTTCCTGAATATACATCCTTCTGTCTGGTCAAGTGTAAAGATAGTGAGACGGTTAAGCAGATCTTGTATATACTCATAAGAGCTTATGACAGCTTCTGTTATTCCACATTTCCAGCCTATCATTCACATTATTATGAAATGAATACTTACCCCCTTGCGTTAATCTATGTTTCCACCCCGATGACAAGGTGAAATTACCCATTAAGAAAAACCTAGCCAGAGGTGAAAAAAAACAGTTTTCTACTTCTCTTTTAGATCTCACAAGAACTTGATGAGTTCAATCCCAATCCCAAATTGGGAATTTTAAGCTCAAATTCCATTTCCTTTCAGCCCAAATCTGACATCCTTATGCAAATAAAATAAAGGCTTAAAGATGCTTTTAAAAAACCTTCTCCTGGGTTTTGGATGCTAAAAATGTTTTATTAAAAAAAAAAAGTTCGATGAACTAAGCTTAAATGAATCAGAAAACATGGGTCCAATTTTCCTTAATATACACTTGAGTTTGAAAAGTAAGGGAAAAGTACTAGGGAAAGTCAACCCTGAATATTCATTGGAGGGACTGATGCTGAAGTTGAAGCTCTAATACTTGGCCTCTTAATGCACAGACTCATTGGAAAAGATCCTGATGCTGGGAAAGATTGAAGACAAAAGGGAAAGAGGGCGACAGAGGATGAGATGGTTAGATAGCATCAGCAACTCATGAATTTGAGCAAACATGAATTTGATCATGAATTCATGGACACTCATGGACATGAATTTGAGCAAACTCTGGGAGATAACGAAGGACAGGGGAGCCTGTCATGCTGCAGTCCATGGGGTCGCAAAGAGTCAGACTCAACTTAGTGACTGAACAACAACTAGGGAAAAACTTTCCCTGGTTGTTCCAAAATAAGAGCATTTGGGGAAAGCTGGCAACAACTGACAAGTCTAAAGTATAGCCAGTTTCGCCCATCTCTTGTTGACAAAACCAGAACCATCATTAGAGAAAGCATGGAGGATCAGGATAGATGGAGAAATAATACTGTTTTTTTGTTTTCTTCTAGAACTTGAAGTTTTGTATTTACACATGATTATTTCATTCTGGTAAGAAAAGAATAGAGATATATTCTAAAAACATTCTAACTTGGCTTCTCATGGTATATTAAAAGCATAATATAGAGGCACGGTCTCAAAGTTTGGAGGTTTAACCCCAGGGAGAGAAAATTATGGTTCTCTCCATTTATCCATGAACCCTGCAGCTGGTAAGACTGCACTCTGTTAGTAATTACACTGAACAGATGAGGGACTTTTTAATTCTTTTTTTTTTTTTTTTTTTTGACCTGCCGTTAAAGAAAATTTGCTTGTTTTATTTTTGGTTAGAAAATGATGAGGCAGCACCAACCCCAGTTTCACCCCAGAGCTGTTGATTTTTTCCCCCTCCTTCCTAATTTGTTTCAGACTAGGAGTGCAGAGTCCCATTTTAGTGGGAAACATTTGCTGCCAAGACCTTCAGGGGTTTTATCTACAGTTTATTTTGTTAACTACAAGCTTTAGATTGTTGTGAGGTTTTTTTCCTTCTTCAAACTTTGCAACAGAAAAGTTCATCTTCAGATTTTAGGAAACAAATTTAAAGCAAAAAGAAAGGGAAGGATGGGTTTGGAGTAGTCGAAAATATCAGCAGTTGTCTAAAACCAACGATATTTATTAAGAGGAATCATAAAATAATACAAATGAATTCACTGTCTTATAGGTTTAGGAGCCTGGTCCACACTCCACTCCCACCCTTCCCCTTGTAATTCAAATTTAACACTAATAAAAGAGAGGAACTAAAGATAATTGGCTAGAATCAAGCATTACATAGCAGGCATTTCACAAGCTGACCCAGCTAAGCAACTGCAACTCAGTGCATTTTAACTTATTAGTTCAGAACAGAAAACAATGGCTCATGAGGTGGAAAGAATGTGCTACAACACCACCATTGCCCTGCCTGGTATTTATAAAGTTTTGGCAGAATTTCATAGCAAGTTTTAAAATAATGTGAAAGTGGCCTGTTTCCGGTTTCTACCCTGCACCATGCCTGTGCTGAGGATGTTGTGGTCAGGGCAAGTGGCCAAGGATTTTTGCCTGGCAACAGGAATGGAACAGACAAGTGCTAATAATCCTCATGTATTTGTACAGTGCTTTCTTATTTGATGTTTCAAGGAACTTCATATAGACCCTCTCATTTGGTTCTCATCACAAGCCTGGTAGATCAAGCTGGTTTTATTTTGCTGATGATGAAACCAAGATTAGCAAAGATGGGGGACTTGGTCAAAGTGATATAGTTGGTAAGAATGGCTGTAGACATTAATAAGCTTTTCTGACCCTCCAGTCAGTTCAGTTCAGTCGCTCAGTCATGTCCAACTCTTTGCAACCCCATGGACTGCAGCACACCAGGCCTCCTTGTCCATCACTAACTCCCGGAGTTTACTCAAACTCATGTCCATTGAGGTGGTGATGCCATCCAACCATCTCATCCTCTGTCGTCCCCTTCTCCTCCTGCCCTCAATCTTTCCCAGCATCAGGGTCTTTTCAAATGAGTCAGTTCTTCATATCAGGTGGCCAAAGTATTGGAGTTTCACCTTCAGCATCAGTCCTTCCAATGTATATTTGGGACTGATTTCCTTTAGGATGGACTGGTTGGATCTCCTTGCAGTCCAAGGTACTCTCAAGAGTCTTCTCCAACACCACAGTTCAAAAGCATCAATTCTTTGGCATTCAGCTTTCTTTTATAGTCCAACCTTCACATTCATACATGACTACTGGAAAACCCATAGCCTTGACTAGATGGACCTTTGTTGGCAAAGTGATGTCTCTGCTTTCTAATATGCTATCTAGGTTGGTCATAACTTTCCTTCCAAGGAGTAAGCATCTTCTAATTTCATGGCTGCAATAACCATCTACAGTGATTTTGGAGCCCAAACAAATAAAGTCGGCCACTGTTTCCCCATCGATTTGCCATGAAGTGATGGGACCAGATACCATGATCTTAGTTTTCTGAATGTTGAGCTTTAAGCCAACTTTTTCACTCTCCTCTTTCACTTTCATCAAGAGGCTCTTTAGTTCTTCTTTGCTTTCTGCCATAAGGGTGGTGTCATCTGCATATCTGAAGTTATTGATATTTCTCCCAGCAATCTTGATTCCAGTTTGTTCTTCGTCCAGCCCAGAGTTTCTCATGTTGTACTCTGAGTATAAGTTAAATACATTAAATAAGTTTAATAATCAGGGTGACAATTTACAGCCTTGATATACTCCTTTCCCTATATCTGACCCTTAGAATACATAATTTTCCTCTCTTTCCTAACCGATCCCAGGGCTCTGTGTAACTCCCCAAGAGTACCCCTGGAAGAATGTGAAATTCCAGTGGGTATACCTCAGCAAACCATTCACTTGAGGCTGACCCTCCATTCCATAGAAATTATAGCTCTCAACTCACTGATCAATATTTGTTTAAATCAGTAAAACAAATCATCTCATTTGAAGACCCATGTGAAAACTTCAAGCTAATGGCATCTTCTGCTGCTGTCATTAAAAGCCCAAGTAAATTGGCCAATCTGTAAAATTTTAGCTGAAGAGCTGACTTCCTCTGTGTTATACATTGTATCAGGTGAAACGTGTGCTATGCCCACCAGGTAAATGGCAGTGTGTCCAAAGGAGGAAAGGTGGACTGAAAAGAAGAAAGGCTTGGGGCAAGAAAAACCTGGGTTAGTGTCTTATTTCTCCCATTTAACTGTTATGGAATTTCAAGCATATTATTGTGTCTCACTGAAACTCAGTGTCTTCTACAACACCATTCATTTAATCTTACAGGATTCTTGTGAGGATTCAATAAGACAGCACATATAATGCATCCTCGCAATGTTATCCCCTTTGTTGAATTCTGTTTCAAATATTTTAATTCACCCATACTCCTAGAAGGAACTCTTTCTTCCGCTTTGGTCTTCCAGATGTAGTCCTGGCTTGTAGCTCTAGGAGTTGAATTGTCTTGTGACCAAATTAGATGGTGTAATTTGCATAAAATAAAATGGCACTGATTTGAAAAATGTTGTGGCAGTTCTGTTCTGTTTTTCCAACAGGAGACCTGCCCACAAACTGGTGGGTTGCAATAAGGATTGAGTGAAGTGGGAAAGAGGTAAACATGTAGAGAAGATACTACTAAATTCTTTCAATATACTATTTCATTGAATCTTCTCAACAACTCAGCATGGAGAATTAAGCAGTTGTATAATTATACAGCAAATAGATCAACTACTTAGATAGCCAAACTCAATAACTAGAACTGAAAGCATTATTAACTGGGTTTGTAAATGAATCCTTTAGGTATTTATCTTAACTCTCTGCTTCTCTTTGTTCACTGTAAATGTTCTGCCATATGATAATTTATCCCGTTAACTTAATTGGCACTAAGGCCCAACCAGATAATTTGAATCTAAATTATTCACATTGTCTTTCATATTATCCCAACACTAAAAGGATATTCCTACTTCCCTTTGCTTTCTTGCATGAAGTTTCATCTACAACATGACAACCCACCCACTGTAAAATTGTGAGCATATATTTTGTCTGGTTTGTCCCATCTTGAATTAGGAGGAGGGTAAAACTAAGTTCTCCAGCTTTAAAAATTAGATCCTTGACCTTGGGAGGGTGATCTGCATTATCCACTATTTTAATGCCTTGAGCCAAAGCATTTGCTGTAGGTTTCCATATAGGATTATTCCAAGATCCTAAGAAACTAAAAACTTTAGTGAAATTTGGCAGGCAGTTATACTGAAAAGTTATAGTAGATATGTGGTTATCTGAGAATGAAGGAGTATCTACTTAAAATATAAGCCAAGTCTTCCATCTTAGATGACTTTTCAAAGTTGAGGTTTCTTTCAAAACTAAATATCATAATACAATCCTCTAAGAGGGAAAAAAAAAACCATAGAGCTTAAGTTATATATATTTTTAAATCTCTATAGATTCATCATCATTATTTTATTCTCTTCCACCAAATGTTTTATCTGTTTAGATATTTTTTCACTCTTGATATATACTGGATTTAAAGTAATATATTCATGGATATTACTACTTTTTTGAACTGGAGACCATTCAACAGAACATCTAAACACATTGATAAATACAGTGTAGATTTCATATATATGGTACCTTTCAAGAACTAAGTAGAACAAAAATTAAAGCTGGGGAGATTCAAGAATCAACATATGTCTTATGCAAAATAAAACTGTTAATTTCATACAATCTTAAAAGCATTACTCAATTTTATAACCACAGAAATGTAGGATTTTAGACAACCCTATGCCATTTCAAAGTTGTGGTTTTGTGTATTTCCAGTTCAAACCTCTTTCCTGGATTAAAATTAAGGCATTCATGTACCATTTGGCTAGGGTACCTACTTAGCTGGAGATGAAAGGTGATTCTTTCTAGAAGCATGCAAGTATATGAGGTTTTTTCCCAAACATACCAGGTACATGCCACAAAGTGTAGGAACCAGGCCAAGAATTTAAAATAGAATTATTATATTTTCTCTTCTCTCAACTATATTTTTCTTACACATGCTGAACCACCAAAGGTTGAGGGTGAAAGGATTTTAGACCTACCCATTTTAACTTGCTGTAAATTGGATCAGTTCAGCCAAATTTTCTTACATGCAAGAACAGATGGTATGATATTTTATCATAAAATGACTTTTCCTTTGCTTTACTGTAAAAAAATTCCAACCCCAAAAGACAGTATATTTTTCACAGACCTGTGGCCTGTTATAATATGAGCTTGTTTTAGCTCCCTGATCTAATTTGTGGTTGAGTATGGCTTTTTTTGTGTCTGCAGATGTACAAAACGAAAAAGCCCTTTTGCAAATGGAAATATCTTTTTCTGTTTGCACGATATATGTGTGTTTAAGAGAAGGGAAAAAAGAGTTTACCCACATTTGTAAGTGAGGTTCCAATTGTTCAGATAATGGGCTCCCTACTTTACCTGTCAGCACATTGTTCTTTCACTTAAAATTAATTATAGAACATTCTCGAATGTGTACTTTCTGCCTGTGTGTACACAGAGTGGACAGTTGAAGAAATTACTGGAATATTTCCAGCAGAAAAATACTTTATTTAAAACATACAATTGATTAAGGGAAAGCAGAGAATTTTGTTTGAATTATTAAGAGAACCGTATGCTGTTAATTTCCTTTTAGTGTGAGTGGAGTCATCTTTTAAATAATTCATATTTCCTTGTGACCAATTTTTCTTCTTTTGCTCATATGTACTTTAGAGATGATTATTGAAGCTGAACCTGTCACACCTTACCATGAAAATTTAAGAATATTCAATGAATTTCACAATATCCCAATATTTTCATTCTTCCCTCTGTCTACAAGGTATGTTCTCTCTCAGTCGGTATCACATTCTATACCACCAAATTGATAGCGGTAAAGAAATTTAGTGGGTTTTGTTTTGTTTTGTTTTGTTTTGTTTGCAGGGGGGTTGCTGTGTATGCATGTGTTTTGTTTTCCATTTGAGAAATGGAGAATTTAGCTTTTGTTTCTGTTTCACATCTAGTTTCCTTAGAAGATTCTGGAAGCTGTTACCATATGAATTTCTGAACCAGGAAGGGGAGAATGAAGCCAAATCAAGGGCTTTTTACAATGAATCTCTTTACAACGTGTGCTAATTAGCAATTGTAGGTGGTCTTGGTAGAGAGACAAATAATTGAACAGGACAGAAGTCACAGTTCCCCAGGTGGACTTGCTAATCCCTAGGCAGTGTCACAGTAACAAGAACATACCGTGTTGTTCAGCTAAATTCTTCGCTACACCTACTCCCGAGGTGAGGAGGGCATGCAGGCTTTGCAATCCAGGTGCTGTCTGTCAAAAGCACCAAATTTAGTCCCAAGCAACTGAAGGAAACTGTGTCAGGCCCGTCTTGAAGCATCTTTCTGATTTACAGCCAAATGACAATGTTCCATGAAGGGTTTGCAATAAAGAGTAATATGTTGGGGAAATTAAATCATGAATTGGAGCTGTTAATTACACACATGTTGGTTTAAAGGCGAAGCAAACACTTCTGTCTGCCCTTTTGCCCATTTTGCATGCCTGCCTGTTCTTCCACTGCTGCTGCTCGGTCTGTTTCTCTCTAATCTACCGACCACTTCCACTACCCAAAGCTAAGCACCAACACAAATGTAAAATGTAAATTGTGGCCTAGATTGCTGCTACTTGGGTGTGGAGAGAGATGCCAGCTTCTGTAACTGCCTAGGTGTGCCTGGGATCAGCTTCTATGTCCTCACGGACTGACGACCTCTTTTCTGATCCACCTCGTTCCTCTTTGGTTTTCTATCCAAGTTCGCTCTTTGGCCAAAGGTGCATTTCACACAACCGATTTATCTGTGTTTTCCTTGACACAGAAGAGAACACATCTACACTTGAGGCTTCCAAGCCAGCTTACTTTACTTGGCATTGAAATTCCCTTCTTTGCTTTTTCTTCCTCATAAAGCCTAAAGTGTGATTTAGCCAACACTTCCCTCCAGCAATAATTATCTGTCTAACCATGTCATCCCCCTATTCTTAAGGTGTGATTGATCATGGCAATATACTAACCTAACTCGCATCCCTGTCCTCTAAGAGCTTATTATCAAAGAAGTGGTTTAGAAATTCTGAACTCTAAGGCTACTGTCAAGTTAAAAAAGAGAACACTACAGGCCAAGGCACAGGCATGCCAGCCCAGTGTCCCTGGAGGATGGTGGGCAGGTCATGCTGGTGAGTGATGAGGCAGAGTAAGGTGTCACTTCTTGGCCTTTTGGCTAAGATCAAGTGTAGGATGGGGACTTCCCAGGTAGCACAGTGGTGAAGAATCCACCTGCCAATGTAGGAGATGCAAATTCGATCCCTGGGTCTCTAGGATCCCCTGGAGGAGGAAATGGCAATCCACTCCGGTATTCTTGCCTGGGGAACCCCACAAACAGAGGAGACGAGCGGGCTACAGTCCATAGGGTCACAAAAGAGTCTGACACAACTGAGCACACCAGGTATAGCAGGAGAGGAGCTGAAAAGAAAGATGATGTTCCAATCATGATGGTGCTTAAGCATGTAAGGAGGAAGCAGTAGGGGGAAAGCCAGTGACTGAATCTGAGAAGAAATTAATTGAAGAGAAAATCAGCGTAGGAGTTTGGAGTCAGTACACGCAAACTTACATATATCAATAGAATGGATAAATAACAAGGTCCTCCTGTGCTGTGCAGGGAACTACATTCAATTTCCTGGGATATACCATAATGGAAAGGAATATGAAAAAGAACATATATATATACACGCACATATACATATATTGAAATGGCAACCCACTCCAGTGTTCTTGCCTGGAGAATCCCAGGGACGGGGGAGCCTGGTGGGCTGCCATCTCCGGGGTCTCACAGAGTTGGACACGACTGAAGTGACTTAGCAGCAGCAGCAGCAGCATATGTATTTCTACATGTAACTGAGTCACTTTGCTGCACAGCAGAAATTATCACAATGTTGTGAATCAAATATACTTCAATTTAAAAATATATTAAAAAATAAAATAAAACCCATTATCAAAGAAAAGTCAGGTCAGGGTTCTTGCTATAACATTCAAAGAGTGAGCTTGCCAGCTGAGGGGCTGGAGTGCAGGCTACAATGGAATGTGTAGACTCCACTGCCAGGGGTCAAAGTGGGCATCACCTCATGTGAAAGTTTTTCCTCCCTGAAAAATGTTACAACCCCAAACAGGCTTTGGGAGTCAGTATCTAAAAGTTTCATATGAGTTGGGAATGTTGGTTTTGAAATGAGCAAAATAGAATGGGGATTTTCCAGATTATTCATATTATTCAGTCCTTAAGAATGCACTCAGCAGTGAATTAAAGCAAAAGTGTTCTCAGCTTAACTAACGAATAGTATTCATTTTAATGTTTCATTTAACAAGCATCAAGCTGACCTAAGTTGTTTTGCCTTTTTGTGTGTGTGTGTGTTTTTTTTTTTCCTTACTGATGTATATTTTCACTTTTATTTGTTATTAGCTTGGGATTTCTGGGGACTATTTACTGTGATGGATGAACAATCCGAAAATCATTACTTAGGTCTATACTGGGGAGAAATACTGTTACATCTATGGTGGATACTTCTGTTCTCAAACTAATGCTTTATTTATTTAGCTGTTCATTTTGGAAACATGAAAAGCATGTTTTAAACTCCCCAAATTAGCCTTGGGAACAGATGAATAAATATGAAAACAATTTATCCCTTAATAGCCTAATAAAATATGTTTTCATTATGCTAACTGACCCTGATAAATTCAATAGCCATCAGTTAAATATATCCATCATCCTGGGGAAGTATATTCAAATGTTTGTTCATTTTCTCATCCTCAGTGAGCCTTGGTCACATAATGATCACTAATTGTGACATCTATAATGTTATACTTTTTTGGCTTTTTGAAACCCTACTTTAAGCTATTTTCCAAATTTTGATTTAAGCTCCTTGGGCTTCTCTCCAGTTCCTTTCGATTTTCTCAACAGCCACTTCTCTTTTACTGTTACAGAGTTAACAGTATCACTTTGGTTTTCTAAGTAGGAAGCACCAGGCCCTGACTTGCCTCTCAGGTGGTAGGGATTAAAGCTGTGAATTCAGCTCCTCTCTGTCAGTAGTGACAACCACATTTTCTAAGGATGCCCAGTGGATAGTATAGGACATGGACGATCCGTTTTTGTTCCTCACTCTGCATTTCAGGAGGATTAACACTCGGGATAAAGGAAGGAAAACAGAACCTCTCTAGGTGTGGGGTAACCTGAGTGCCTCAGGCTATCACTCAGATTGAGGTGAGGGCATCGATCAGGACCCAGACCAAGGCGGCCACTCTAGGTCAGCCTCAGGCGCAGGCTTGAGGGGACATCATGGTGACTCTCCCCAGTGAACGGAAGTGTACGGGTACCTGCGCATGGCTAATATGCGACACAGGAGAGGCTCTTCAGCCGTTTCTGTTTCTTCATTCAGTAGCCTGTCACGTGGTTTTCCCTTCTAACCCGCCCCACGCGGCATCGGCCGCTCCAATCTCTAAAACCAGGACCACGTGCTCCTGTTTGCACATCTGGCCTGGGCAAGCCTGGCTCCAATTTAAAAACCTACATGTTGGTCCAATTTCATTATTGGACAAGGAAATTCTGTTAACTGGTGGGCTCATTTGCATATCATTACCCAGAATGCCTACCCAGCTCACAAATTTTTCCCAGACCCTGAGTGAAGAGAGGGCGGGGGAAAGGTGATGCTTTGGAAACAGAGATGTGTGTGTATGTTACTCAAAATTCTTTTTCCTCTGTTTTCTATTAAGAAAGAAAATGTAATACAAATTTATGAAATTTTACCTGAGAGAAAAATTTTCACCTGACTTTCAGGAAATTTAGGCAAATGGAGACCAGAAAAACTAACCCACCAGGTAATTCTCTAATTATGCAGATAAAAAGATAGAGTAATAAAAAAAACTTCCATACTTTATTTCAAACATTTTCGAAAGAACTTTCTTCTTTCTTGGGCATCAAAACACTTTTTTTTTTTTTAAGTGATGTTAAGTTGATAAAAGTGAAGGGCCTCCATGGAACTAAAGTTTGAAAAGCCACAGTAAGGAAGGTTTTTAATTGGATAAGTGGCAGCCACATCATTCTTCTCTTCAAGCCTGAGCTCATTTAGTCACAATGTAAACTTCTGTATTGTTTCCTGAAAAATATCTAAAGGACTCTGGGCAACAGCTGGGAAACTAGGCTCTTGGTACAAAAAAAAAAAAAAAAAGCAGACTACTTAGACTGTTCACAGTTAAAGATTTCAGGGTTGGTTTTTCTGCTTGCATTTTACAGTTTTTTATGCTTTACATTTTATTTTACAAAAGGAAGAAATGCTTCATCACAACAGAAAGACCAAAAAAAAAAAGAAGAAAAAAATGAAATAAAATAATACTATAATTGCTTTGGGGACTGAAGTTAAAACGCAGGTGTTTTGAGGGGAACATAAACATTTTTTCCTAAATGAGGCGTTGAGGGCTGGGAGAAGGGCAGTAAAATTAGTGGAATTACTGCCTGATTTTAACCAGATGATTGCTGCAGTTGGACACCAGCGAGTTTTCATTAGGGACTCTAATTTACAAGCCATTCAACACATTCCAGTGGAACACAACAACTCCCCCAGGTCCTAAAGAATGCCAGCTCTCCCACTTTATGGCAGAGATGCCGAACTGCAAGGCTTTTAAAGGCCAGCAAGACGAGGGAATGGAGCTCAGTCTCTGTGACCTGGAGATGATCACATCTCATCGTGGTCTCCCAGAAGGAGACCATAGCAGGGAACCGACTCCGGATGTGCAGTTCAACCACAGTTTGGGAACATGGGGGCCCTCAGGGGTATGCTAGCAGCCGTGGTGTGTCAGAAGATGTCCTTGTGATACTCCAGAAATGTTGTTTGTTTGCACAAACAAGTGATAGGTTCCCTTCTAATTTGCAACTAGAAAATGATGCCTAACCTTTTTGCCTTTGACAATCGGTATTGCTGGCCATGCAGGATAAACAATTTTCTAATGTTCCATGGCATGGAGTCAGGATTTCTGTGGCCTCACTGACATGTGTCACATCTAGCCAGTTTATGTATTTTTCTTGTGATTTGTCAGGGCTGGAAAGCCGTGTGGCAAGGTCAGGAGTTCAAGTTCTGCTCAACATCTCATACCTGCTCTAACCTCAACAAGGTGAGAAATTGTATGAAATCATCCCAAATCAAGCTCATCTCTAAAAAAGGAGGCAGCAGGGTGTCTTGGCAAAGCCTGAAGAGCTTTTTTATGTAATCCAAAAGACAGACAGAGCAGGTCTAGAGCAGTTGAGGTCCTGAATATCTTGGGATCAAAGCCTGGTGTCCTTAAAGCCTTAGAAGTAAAACTTGCAGAAATTAACACAATGCTAATTGGAAGAGATGGGTCAAGATCAAGCCACTTAATCCTTCTACAGTCACAGAATCACTACAACTATTGAAAGTAGCCTGAAGTTTGCAGGGTTGTAAATTCACTCACTGAGCACTGGTTAGATTTCGCCATAATGTTAGGAATAGTTGGCAATTCATTTGTAGGGTCATATTTTCCATGTTTTACCATTTTAAAAAAGTTCCTTAAAAAACTAAAAATAGAGCTACCATACAATCCAACAATCCCACTCTTGGGCACATATCCAGAGAAAAACTTGGCTTGAAAGTATACATGCAGCCCAATATTCATTGCATCATGGTATACAATAGCCAGGACAAGGAAGTAACCTAATTGTCCATTGACAGATGAACTGGTAAAGAAGATGTGGTACATATATACAATGGAATATACTCAGACATAAAAAAGAATGAAATAATTCCATTTGCAGCAAGATGGATGGATCTAGAGATTACCACACTAAGTGAAGTGAGTCAGATAAAGACAAATATCATATGATGCTACTTATATGTGGAATCTTAAAAAAAAAAAAGAATGATACAGATGAGTGTATCTATAAAACAGAAGCAGATTCACAGACTTAGAGAATGATATTATGGTTAAGGGGCAGGGAAGAGGGATAGACTGGAAGTTTGGGATTGACAAGTATGCAATGCTATATTTAAAATAGAGAACCAAGAAGGACCTACTGTATGGTACAGGAAACTTTGCTCAATATTCTGTAATAACCTAAGTGAGAAAAAATTTTAAAAAGAATAGAAAAAATAAAATAACTCAGGAATACATCTATCAGTCTTTCTATGTCCTGCAAATATCCAAGTGTGTCCTGATTAGCCCTATTTGATCTTTCCCTTTTATCTGTTTGCTTCTGCTGGTGGAGGTTGATAAACCTCCATGATCTAGAGAATCTTAATGCTTGTGTTTGTTTATATTTTAGCTACATGTGATTCTATATTGTGGTTGAAAATTAAAGATGGTTCTGCACACTAGTCAAGTACTTCTTTGGTAATTGGCCAAAAACAATCAGCGTTAAACAACCAGTTGAGAGTCTCATCTGGGGTCACAAAACCTCAGAGCCTCATTTTCTGAAACTTGGATTTCAAGAGCAGGTATTAAAGAAATAAATATTTAATAAGTAGATAGGCCATTGAAGGTACAGAATCACTTTTTATAAATTCATGACTGAGAATTATTTGTTTTATTTCATATTATATTGGGGGGGAAGAAAGTTAATAGTTTTTCATTATTTGGTTTCTCCAATTCTATGCTAAAACTGAAGTATTTGTTTCCAATCACAGAAAATTAATCTTTTACACATTTGTGAAAATTTGACTTCTAACTTGTCAAAGAATCAGGCCATTGTGATTTTCATACTTTCCTGTTAAATTGTTCAGGACTTTTAGTGAGAAGAATTCTAAATAGTGAATTTTGAGGTTATCATTACCTACTACATGGCATGAAGAATACCATTATCTTGAGAAAAATCATCAGATGTCCACTTCACTTCATGCTTATTGAATGGTCTGGCCACTAGAAGTCCCTTTTAGGCACCAAAAGATGTCCCAGAATATTCTGTGGAATACTTTTTGATTGTTCATATATTTGGAAATATCTTTCAAATATTTGCCAAGGCTTTATTCATGCTGAAACTTGATTACTTTTTCTGATATTTTATTTAGCTGCAATTTAAACCCAAATTGTTCATTACCAAAAAAAAAAAAAAATCAAGAGCTCTATAGTAATTATTTTTATTTTTCTCTTTGTCATTTCATTTCAACAAATGTGCTTTAATTAGGTGACTCAGCTGTTAGGAAATTTGTGTTTTTACATTTGAACATATCTATGTCAATAGTTGTCTAGGTAGTCTCAGGTTTTTAGAAGTAGGGGTATGTAAGGCATCAAGAGGGGGAATTTAGGGCAGTGAAGAACACTTGAAAGGAAAAAATAACAGTATTTCTCTTTTATGTTCCTTTTTAAAGTGAATATATAGAGAATTTAACTTAAAAAAAAAAAAACAGAAACTCTAAGAAGAAGATAAAAATAATTTGTAATCCCACAACCCAGAGAACTGCCATTTTGCCATATATGTTTCTAGATTTTAGAACTATTGCTCTCATTACATTTGTGCTGCTTTATAACTATCTTGTTTTTTTTTTAATCTAATAGTACATTAAAGACACCTTTTCATGGAAGACTTTTCTGAACCAAGATTTCTGATAACTATAAAGGTATTCCATTATATGTATAACTTCTACCCCCCTGTTTGGGTTTTGGAGATTCACTATTATAAATAATACCACGTAAATGAAAAATACATTTTGGTGGATATTTTATGTTTACTCTTTGCTTATAATTCTGATTATTTCCTTGGGGAAATTTCAAATATAAAAACTTGAATTTTTAGGTAAAGCATATGCACTTGCCTAGGGCTTTTGATTTATATTATCAAATTGTCCTCCCGAAATGTTCTACTACACCAATTTTCACATTCATCAGCAGTGTTGGGGAGAGTATTTTGGCCCACAGAGGGTTTTGTTTGTTTGTTTGTTTAATCTGTATGTTTAGTAAGAAATCTGTGAAAGCTTCAGAAATAAGTTCTCAACAGGGTAGATTATCCGTTCTGCTTTATCAGTTGCTATCTATTGCATGCAAATAGTAGTAAATCCCTTTGACAGACTTTGTGTTGTCCATTTACTTCACATCCCTCATCCAATGTGATGCTTAGAAGAATCCTGAGATGTAGGCTAGGTCCTCATCCTCCTGCGTTCAGGTGTGAGAACGGGAACAGCCTGCTGGTCACAGGTCTGTTGTTGCCATTTAGTCACTAAGTCATGTCTAACTCTTTTGCAACCCCAGGGACTGTAGCCCTTTGTCCATGGGATGTCCCAGACAAGAATACTGGCGTGGGTAGCCATTTCCTTCTCCAGGGGATCTTTCCAAACCAGGGATAGAACCCGAGTCTCCTGCTTGGCAGGCAGATTCTTTACCATTGAGCCATCTGGGAAGCCCAGTCACAGGTCTACCAGGTATCAAAGCCTGGCCTCCAACTGTGATCTGTTTTATTTCAAACTCCAGGCCCTGATCTAGTGCTAAACTGCCTGCTCATGTCTTGTACTGAAAACTACCTATTAACCAAAGGCCAAATATTTCTGTCTGTCACACTCTGTGGCTTTGCCACTGACTGGTTGGTAGCCCAGAATAGGGATGCTCTCCCCGGAAATGAATGCCGAGAGGCTAATCGACTCCATCTCTAGATTCATGTTTTCACACCTTTTAAGCTTTTGCTGCAGCCAGGGGGAGGAGCTGCATCCGGGCTCTGTTCACGCTTACTTCGGAGGGCCTGCTGAGCACATCCTACTACAGGAACAGCAAACACACTGAAGAGGCTTCTGCCAACAATGCTCTCTGAGCTGCTGAAAGGAAAACAGCACCGAAGGCAGAGGAATGTTTAGCCTGAACTCAAAGATGGAACTTTCTTTTCTTCTCCTATTTTCAAGTTGTTGGCCCTGTGATATTTAAACGTTACCCAAATGTATGTGCAGCCAGATGGACTATGAGATTTTGGGGATTTGATCAGATAAACCACAAACCTGGATGAGCTCATGTTATTCCAGATGCATTATCTCCTAATCTTCAGGAAGAGACCCATTCAGTGTAAAGGGGCATGGAGAGACCGTCCCTGATAGAACAGGAATAGCCATGTCTAATCCCCACTCTGCCTGGGAAGGAAAATGTTCACCCTCCGCCCATGTCAGGGCAAGAAGCAGAAATCCTCTCAAATTCTTTAAACACTGCAAAGCAAAGATGGATAGTCATCCCTCAATATGATTCATTCTGAAATTACTAAAAATGGAATTCACTGTACCAGAATGAAAATGATAAACGATTTTAAATTCCAAAGACAAGGGAATGTTTTTGGTTTGATGACCCCAAAGAGTAGGGCTTCTGACAAGAGCTGGGGGAACGTACATGTAATAATTAAATCTAATTAGTTTAATCATTGGAATAATCAGGTATTTATGAAAAGAAATGCAGTAATCAATTATGAAAACGATTTGCCATTTAAAATAGAATGTAATATGTGTGCAAATAGTTTTCAAACAGCCAAGATTCAGTGATCTACCTTCTGAATAATTTTTACCATGGCTTCATTGCAGACTTTTCATTTATAAAGGAAAAATGAGTGTTCATTCATTCAATGAGAACTTATTAAAAGTCAGCATTTTCAATTCATGATTCCTATACCCATGGTTCTTGTAATCGTGTGGATTGTAACTTTATTGACATGTTTTATGGAAACAATTAACTTTTGATAAATGTTCTGAGTTATTGAAGTCTAAGAGAAATGGTCAGTGGATATCTTCTAAGAAAGCATTGTCTGTCTAGTGGATAGATCTTTATACCAATCTGCCAATGTGTCTCACAGTTTCTCCAGTTTCAATGTTTTCATCTTTAAAATAATGAGGAGACAGAAGGTGGGACTAGCTGATTTCCAAGTACCCTTCCAGTTCTTATAAAACATGATTTTAAGTATTTATTGAGCAATCACATTGTATAAGATGCTAACCCGCATATAGCTCAGTTCTGTCCTGACTTTAAGAGTAAAGCAAGATGGAACCATGAGATATTAAATGTTCCATAATAAATTTTTAAAGGTTCTCCAAAGCAGATAGCCCCTTGGTTATTCTTAGAACAGTCAAATCTTCCTGAAGCTCATAGAAGAAGCAAGTCGTATCTTCTAAACCAACCCAATTTTGATGATTTTCCTAACCTAATATAATCTTTCTGTTGTTATTTCTCAGTTTTCCATTTGTGAACCATTTCTCTGTGGGTATAATCATATTTTGTCAGCAATTCACTCTTCCATCATTACTGTTTTTAATGTGTTATATTAACCCCATTTGGGGTGCATGAAGCTGTGTATTTGGAACATTGCTGAGTTCAGATTGATTGGGTTTGGTTCTGGTCTGAAAGGCCCATTACTTTATTCAAGAAGGGTGTATTGAAATCTTACCATGCTGTCACCACAACCCACACATTTGACAGTCAGTTAGATTTATTAACCTTCTCAGGGCATAAAATAGATACATATTAGTTGAGTTAGTGACTACCAGTCTAAACTAGCTTGACCTGGGATTTTCCTGGTTGTCCAGTGGTTAAGACTTCACCCTCCACTGCAGGGGATATGGGTTCAACCCTTGGTTGAGCAGCTAGGGTCTCACATGCCTTGCAGCCGAAAAACCAAAAAATTTTTAAAAATTAAAAAAAGAAATAGAAGCAATATTGTAACAAATTCAATAAAGACTTTTAAAAATGGTCCACATCAAAAAAAATTTTTTTTTAAATTTAAAGAATAAAAAATAAACTAGCTTGACCCAATTCAAATCGTCCATCAGATTTTTAGTGTTCTATTCAACTGCTTCACTTCCCATTGCTCTCAGTTGTTGTTGTTGTTGTTTTTGCATTCATTCTTTTTTGTACTTTCATTTTTCTTTAAATTTTTCTAATAAAGGATTTTTTGTCAGCTATTAAATACATGTAATAATACATTGCACTTATTTTATTGTTCTGTTACTCAGAACCCTTCAACCACTTTAAATTAAGGTGCAAATATTGCAGCCTGGGGTTCAAGACTCTTCATAACCTGCTGCTGCTGCTGCTAAGTCGCTTCAGTCATGTCCGACTCTGTGCAACCCCATAGATGGCAGCCCACCAGGCTCTGCCATCCCTGGGATTCTCCAGGCAAGAACACTGGAGTGGGTTGCCATTTCCTCCATAATCTAAGGCAACTCAATTTCCAATCACATTTCTAAATAATTTCTTTCTGTTCAGCCATACATCCTTTATTTTCTCCTGAATATATTGTGTAGGGTCCTACCTCCATAACAATAGTTCCCTCACCAGCTTCCTTCTCAATACCATTCTTTTAGACTTGCCAGATTTTCAGGCTGAAATTACAAAGCCGATCACCTAAGTATATAAGTGACCGAACTGTCTTCAGTATTCTCACAAGATTTTTTGTTTTGTCCGTAGGATGCTAAGTCAACTGTTTTCTTATATTTTCACCTTTTTATATGTTTTCTGATCTCATCCAATCCAAGACGATACATCTAGCAATTGGCCAAGCTAGTATGCAAATATTCACCAGCCTGGTTGCAAACCCCCTGCTCTTTCTACTTATCATTAGGAGAAAATATGAAACAAGAACTATCAGAATTTAAAAGACTAATTTTAAATGGAAAACAGAGAGAAATGAATACTATCAGCAAAATAAGGAAGACTTTTTATGGGTTTTAAAGACTCTTTATAAGAGCCAACTCATTGGAAGAGACCTTAATGCTGGGAAAGATTGAAGGCAGAAGGGGATGGTAGAGGATGAGATGATTGGATGGCATCACTAACACAGTGGACATGAGTTTGAGCAAATTTCGGGAGTTGGTGATGGACAGGGAGGCCTGGTGTGCTGCAGTCCATGAGTTTGCAAAGAGTTGGACACAACTGAGCGACTGAACGCAACAAAAGCTTATTCATAGAACTGATATCTATGACAGAAGATGTCACAAGCAGACATATCTAATAGGAATATAGAAATTTGTGATCAGAGCTCAAAAATGATCATAGATGATCAGCTACAGGCCTAATTATGTAGATTATGAAGTCATAATAGTAAGAATCATGGGATTTTAATTTTAAAACAGATCTTAGAAAATAGCTATCCAGCTCCTTTATATTCTAGATGATATCTTAATGTGAGGCCAATGTGAAGGGAAAATGCATCATTAAGAAAAAAGGAAGAGCAAAGGACTATGCTTTTAACAAAAATCCATAATTTGAGAGCATATGGAAGAAAAGAAACTAGGAGAAGAAAAAAGAAATAGAAAACCAAGATAGCTTGGAGTCATGGCAACTGCAACATTCTCTGATATTAATATAGATTGTATCACCTGATCCTATTTTCAGACCCCAGTGATCTTGCATCTACAGGTCAAGATAATCACCACTGTGAGAGCATTTCAGGTATCAGAAGCCTCATGCAGGAGGTATTTTTGGTGCTCGTTAATGAGGATTCCTCCAACAATCTTTTAAGAGCCAATGCTTTTATAAACAAAATTAATTTATTGAAATATTAGCCTAAATATTGATAAAATGTATAGACTGTAAAAATCCTGAGGTTACTAGAGTATTAGTCTAATATAAGAATAAATCAAATGAAAACTTATCCCAGATTGAATATTTCAGTGCTATTTTCAATATTTACTGCATTTTAAGAAAAGTTCCAGTATACTTTCAGCCATGAAAGTATACTTATTATTGTTCTTCCCTGCATCAAAAGCATCTGGGAATATATACAGTTTTGTCTTGTCCCAATATCTTTCCCAACAGTTGACCCTAGAGCTTTTTTTTTTTTTTTTTTTTTTTTTGTATTTGGAAATCTGGAAAGATGTTTCTTGACAATCTCTGTTGATAGTCAATGGCTCCGGTTGCTTTCTCAGACGTTTACTTGTTACCTGGATGTTCATCCAAATATCTTTATCTGAGACAGACTTCAAGACCTGTGGCAAACTAAAGAACATGTTACAGCAACAACTCTGGTTGTCTACCTTGTATTCACTCTCTCTTTCTTTCTTACTAACAGAACCCATGTTCCCCAGTAAAGAAATTGTATTTCTCAGCCTTCCCTGCAAATAGAGAGAGCCATGGGACCAAGTTCTTGCCAATAAAATATTAACATAAATTGTTGAGTAGGCCTTGGTAGTGGGATCTAATTCAACACACCTTTGTCTATGTCACCCTTTCGGGTCTTCCTGACCATAATGCAGATATGATGACTATAGATGTAATAAGTCATTCTGCAACCACGAGATAACCAGATCTGTGCTAAAGATCTGATGACAAAAGGCAGAGCCAGGTCCCTCTCCAGTTTCTAGAAGCACTGTGTTGTGAAAGAAAAAAAAAAACCAACCTCAAATTGTTTAAACTACTGAGTTTTTGAGGTCTGTTATTAAAGCCAAATACAAATCCTAACTGATTCTAACAGATCCTAATATCTGTATGTCAGTGTGTGTCATCACATACGAATGTACATTCATGCCATGCTTTTATTCTAGATAGATAGAGAGATGGAGAATTATTGTCATCAAAGTCTATTCTATCTCTCTAAATATCTTTTATATTTATCTGGAAAAAATGTAGGCCCTTTTGTGAGGTCCTCTTCAAAGACCTGTAGCGTGACCCATTTATCTAACTAATCAGTTTATGTGTGTGTGTGTTCCGTCACTTCAGTTGTGTCCGACTCTTTGTGACCCTAAGGACTGTAGCCCATCAGGCTCCTCTGTCCATGGGATTTTCCAGGCGAGAATACTGAAGTGGGTTGCCAAACCTTCTTCCTGTGGAACTTCCTGAGCCAGGGATCGGACTCCTGTCTCTTATGTCTCCTGCGCTGGCAAGTGGGTTCTTTACCAGTAGCAACACCTAGGAAACCCAACTATAACCCAAAGGGACCTTGGAAAGTGAAAGTGAAAGTCGTTTAGTCGTGTCCGACTCTTTGCGACCCCATGGGCTATACAGTCCATGGAATTCTCCAGGCCATAGCAGTTTTATTTTCTTGATGCTTCTAGGCAGCATTTAACAAAATATGAGCTATTGATTACTAGTTTTGTCTTGCTAAATGTTCCTCAAAACTAAAATGGGTTCTCTAGATGTTGAGAGTCATAGTATATATTGAAAATCTTTGAGGAAATGTGTACCAGGGGAGCTTGCTGAACTTTGCCTTTTCTGAAGTTATCTCAATATAAATACTTCTTTTTCCAATAAGTCCCAAACATCCCTTAGCACAAGCTGGCAGTAAACTAGGGGAGGTGCTTAGACCTCTTTGAATATCTGACAGGAAAACACACAGTGAGTGATTACTAAGCAATTGTGTTCTGAACATGTCCTCACAGATGCCAATGGTGTTTGTATTGTCAAAATCTACCTCCAGGAGCTCAAGGACAAGGAAAAGCCCACTGGTAGTGCTGGTTCTTTATTCGATGTTCCTGTGGCTTCTAGCCTAAGTTTAACCTGTTTTGAGTCCCAACATCTAGCTGATGTCTTCAAAGTAATACTAGTGTCTCCTTTGAAGAAGGTAAAGAAATGTTAATAATATGCACTTTGACTGGTGTTGTTTGCAAATATCCTGTAAATATATGTAACTTGAGAGTGACTAAGTGAATTTGCTGTCTTTCAGATGCCCTGCTTTGTACTTGAAGTGCTAGTTAACCTTAGCAAAGAAATTATTGTCTGCAATAAATATTTACTTTTCAAAAATATCCTGAGGAGACTTGAAACAATATGGGCAAATCTCTCTGGTACTGTTTTTTCATTTAGAGATGACAAAAAGTCTGGGGAAGAAGTGACAGTTTTAAAGGCTTTAAAAATATCTAATGCTTTAGGTTTGAAATTGGCAGTGAGCCAGGTCCTGTCTTAAAGGGACAGGCACTTTATTATACTTTCTAATTCTTCCAAAGTCTGTCTTTAGGATATATGAGCTGCCTCTAATATGACTACTCTATTCTCATCCTCTAGTGGTATACTCTGCTCTCAGCTCATAAATTGAAAATTGAGGATCTGTAAATCAGGGCAGACTATTTCAGAGAGCCATTGTGAATTTCCAGTCAAATCTTCCAGTTTATCTTAAATATTTCATCTTAATGTCACCTTAAGAAAAGTCTTTGATTCAAGTAAGTTACAACATCCAGTTCTAAACTGATTACACTTCTCTACTGACCTTCTGCTAGGAGACTGCTTGTTAGCATTAACGTCACTGTTGCTGACCTAGTATCGAACTAAAGGGAGGGACTTAAAAAAAAATATTTAATGATAAACAGGTAAAGAATAGTAACTCAAATGTGGACAGTCTACTAGCTGCTCTATGGGAAGAAGGAACAGAAAGGATCATTTTCTGTCATTATTTGCTGTTTATATTTTTAATGCCATTTTGTTTTGAATACCCAGAGTAACAATCAAATTATTCTGGGGTCTGAGTTGAATGATTTGGATTATACACTAAATCATCTACTCCTAATTAGTTGCCAAACATCTGTAGTAAAAATTAAGCTTATAATTTTCACTTTCTCATTATATTGAAATGGCAACCTACTCCAGTGTTCTTGCCTGGAGAATCCCAGGGATGGGGGAGCCTGGTGGGCTGCCGTCTATGGGGTCGCACAGAGCCGGACACGACTGAAGTGACTTCGCAGCAGCAGCAGCAGCATATTCATAAGCATGTGAGCTTTTGCCAGCTGTGATTGCCCTTGAATGGAATCTGAAAAAAAAATTGTTTGTCTCATTTTTTCTTCTTTGGAACCCCACCGTTCAACAGGTTAAATGAAATTGAAGATATTTCCATGTCTGTTTGTTGATACAAGCATCAACATATTCCACCCTTACTCACCCATTAACAAGTTGGATGTTGAACTTTCTTGTCATTTGAGCTAGCATTTAATAACTTGTCAGTTGAAAGGGCTTTAAGTAAACATTTTCATGTAATATTTAATACAATTCAAAAGTACATGCCCTGAGGCCAAAGATGAATAGACAAAAGTAACAAGCCTTCCTCTTTAGTTATATATGTATATATATATATATATACATATATATATATACACACACACACACATATATTTCTACACATCCTAATCCTTTAGTCCTTGAGACTTACAGGCAACAGCCTTAGATCCACAAGAATCCAAAAATAAACAAGCTAGTGACATATGTGATTCCACTTCCTGTACAAGACCCTCTTAATTGCCTCTCCCCACTCTCTCTAGTTAGCTCCCACCCACAGAATCAACAGAGAAGCAGGAGCAAGGTTATTCGACTTTTTGCCAAAATAGCTTGAGATTAACTTGATTTTGAAACTTAAAAACTTGTCAGGTATCCAGTTTTCCCAGAAAGCAAGAATCCCACTTGGGTCAAGGTTGGGGTGGTGGATGAGCTAATGAGTCCACACCAGCCCTGCGGACAGGGGGCCAGCTTGATAGTCTATATCAAGTCATAAAATTTCAAATGACTGAGTCAGGGTGGCAACATTCACGTGTAAACTGGGCAGAGATGTGAACCTATAGAAGAGGAAAGACTAACAGCAAATTGAGACACTGACGCTTCTACCACTTAATGCATTTAAATTTCCAATTTTTAAAGAACTGTGCCAACCAAGCAAAGAGAACAGAAGATACCAGTATGAAACCCTGGTCATGATGACAAATGTGAGGTAGAGCAAGGACGACAAAATGCAACCTCCCTGTCCAACCAAGAAACAGAATAGGTGTTAAAGATGAGTTGCATAGAGAACGACATGGGCCATCATTCCATACAATGGATTCATTGTTTTTCTGTGCTATTAAGGAATCCCTTAAAAGAATTCAAAAAGTAGAGCAGAGACTTGATTTAGATTTTTGTCTAGTTCAAAATTTGAGCTGCCTAATATAGTTGCTTTTGTAATTAAAAAAAAAAAAAAGCCAATGACATCACCAGAGTACACGTAAAGCACTTTTGAAAATAAAAGGAAAATACATGAATCAGAGAGCATGACAATGGAATATCATCTGTTGTCGTCCAGATGTCTAAATAATCTCTATAGTTTCATTGCATACTGTTCGTTATTAGCATCCCAATTTCATAGTGTTACAGTGTTTTTTTTGTTTTGTTTTGTTTTTAGCTTTTTTACTCCCCTAAAGGCCTTAGCCAAACTTCTTGTCCTTATTTTGGGCCACTTGTAAAAAAAACACCTCTTTCTTCTCTCTCCTAAATTTAAAAGAGTGAAGGCTGCACCTCATAACAGTTCAGTTGGCACAGCAGACATATTACTCACTCCATCTATTGCCTGAGTCTCCACAATGATTTCTGCAGTCCTCTGAATTTCAGGGAAAATGTTTTTCAGAATGTATCTGAGATATCAGGTAAGATTTCATTTCTGTAGTCATGATGTTAAGTAAATTTGCATTCAAGAAAGCCAAGAGATTATTATCCAGATTCAACAAATTGTAAATTAGGGGAAAAAAATGTGTATCAAATCTAAATTGTAAACTTATTGCAACAAATGTTGAGAATTTCACTATTGATCTATGAACGCACTTCCTATACTACAGGTAATTCTCAACATTCAAAAATCTGATATGATAGTAACCTGTCTACTGAATCCACTCTTTCTTCCTCCATCATGTAGTCAAATGGTTTCTGCCTGAGGAAACAATCCAGTGTCATCCTTATGCTGTTCCCTGCTGGCAAAGAACAAAGTTGACTTCAAAAGAAAATCATTGTCTTGAGCCATTTCTAGTATGGAAGACCAAAGAGCATTTTTTTCAACAATGTTTTTCAAAAGGGCTATTTTACATTAACAGGCCTTGGTATCACACCAACTGTGGTTATAGAAAGAGTCAGCACCCCACGACAAAAGCCTCAAAGAAAAAGTCTTGAATCCAACCTCCAACTTATTGAGTTTGATAGACTGTGTTTGTGTAATTAAATACATTACAGATTAGATCTGTCAAAATGCATAATCCTTAATGAGAACAATGCAGGATGACAACATTGGAGCTATTAAGCTATTGGTCCTGGAAACTCCTACATTCATTACTTATTAAGCAAAAGGATGTATTCAGCAAACAAAAATGCTGGTCTTTCACACTAACGGTTGGCACTCTGGTACTAATACTTCCTAGCATAAATTATGGACAGTATTCAAAACTGTTTTCTCTTTTCCTCTTCCAAGTCCCTAGCTTCTGATTTCCCTCAATACTCTTCATATATAAAAACAGGTGAAGATAAACACAAAATATACAGTTTTTGTTTGGCTTTCTTCTTCACAGTTGCTGATCCCCTTTCCTATATTGAGTTGAATTGAAAATCATCCCACTCTCCCAAATGTTGATTACACAGTTATCCCAGAGCCCAAGCCTTCCCGGAGAACACCCCAGCCTCCTTTATTTAGAAATGGCTTTAAAATCCCAAAACACCTATGTCAGTCCCACTCAAGGCCCTTCATTCCTTCATAAAAACACACTACATTATTAGTCCAATGTACCGTACCAACAACACATGAGCTGCAGCGTGGAGGCACTGGCAGAGAACACAGCAGAATCATTTTTATTAGGTTTTGTCTCAGCAGGAAGGAGCAGAGTGACCCCCAGATGCAAAACTAATGGGCAGCAAACAAAGAGGGTAAGACCGGGTTTTTCTTACAAATCAACAGGCTCTTGTTCCCTGGAATTGGTATCTGCCTCACATCCAAGTGACCAAAGTGTTATACCTGGCTGGGTTTAATTTGTTATTTATGTCAGCTTTGCATATTTGTAAGGTTCAAGGGTTTATTGCCCTGGCCTGACCTTGCCAAGTCAGAGTTAACATGTGGTTCTCTGGTAGCAGTTTCTTTCTAATAAACTTTACTTGAAAGAACATGTGTGATAGATTTTGCTCATGATTAAAAAGAACAGTTCTATGTTCATTGTTCCCCAATTTGGTTTTGAAGTTCTGTTGAAAGTCACCTCTGAACTTAAAAAAAAAAAAAGAAAGAAAATATTGGATATTTAGAATATTCTCTTTTAAATTTTATGGCAGACCTTTATTGTACTTTCTGTTTTAGAATGTCACATTATTTGTGGCTGTTCTAGAAGATGCATGTGATCACGTACAGCCAAGCTAAACAATAGGTTTCCAAATGGTTAATAACATTTGAAAACCAGTTTAATTTTGGTTGTGAGAATTATTGACGTTCATTTAGCAATCTTTGGTTTAGAAAAATTGAAACATAGTTCAATTAATATGCAAGTAAATATTTTGTTCACCCAGCAATAAGATATAAAACGGCAGAACAAGAGAGGGTTATCTTTAATGTGCCTAGTTCCATGTCATTTTTCATTTTTGGAAGCTACTTTGAAGACAGTATATCTAATCTGTGGCAATTATTTCAGTCTTTCAGAGTCAGAATCCAACTTCAATAGTGTCAGAAATTGGCCACTGGAGAGGACTCCCATATCTAGGGTGACCTGACTCGATCTGGTTTGCCAGGGACTTTCCTAGTTTTAAAATAGAAAGCTCCATAGTCCAGGAACCTCCTTGGGTCCAGGCAAACTGAACTGTGTTATCCTACTCTCCCATGTCCAGCTGGAGAAGTTTCTGGATCCTTTTTCTTTAGGTTGATCCAGGTATCTGATAAATAAGAATAGTTTCTTAAAGGCTAATGAACAGAGACACTAACCAAAATCTAAATAAATTCATCACTCTGTTCCTCAGAATGAAAAAGAGTGGAGCTTCACTTTAACCTGAAGAAGCTGACATCAACAGTCAGTTGTTCATTTTGGTTCATTTCACAAGCATAAAATCAGTTAACCTGGATAAAAAGCATCATGAATATTTTCTGCTTGTTGGTTTTCTTGCTTAAGGTCTTTTTGTCCTACTTTTGATTCTGATTTGGATATCCTGGATCCTTCATGAGGACAAGAGACCATGGAACAAGTATCATTATGCTTCTGTTAAAATCAGGCAGTAAGGAGTGGCAGTCACTTGTCTGGATGAGGAAGGGATGTGCTCTTTTGGAAAAACATTTATTTTCTCCAAAAAACCGGAGTTGAAAACTGGCACCCAGCTTTCCAGACACTTGTTCTGATAGAGTCCTTATCTTAGATAATGCAATCTTTTCTGGTTGCGCATGGATAAATGATGCTGTGTTATGTCTTATTATTTAAAAGTTAATATAGGATTAAGCCAGTTATCACTTCTACAGTACAAATAATAGTCAGATTAGTCCAAAAGCATGTGATCTGGGAATTAAGGAAAAAATTATTTGGAGATTTAAAAATATTTAGGAGATATATATTTATAACATACCTATTTAAGATATTTTAAAGATACATGCATACATATATATAACATTTTATGCATATATGTAAATTTGGAGATATATCATATATATGATAAATACTTTTTTATCTATTAGTAACAATGAAAATAGGAAAGTGAGAGATTGGAGAGAAGGTAATTATTAAAGTTTATTTGTGATTTGAAATCTTTAAAAAAATACTTCAAAGTATATTATTTTTTCTGAGTCTTTGCCTAATATGGAGGAAATTATGCCTTAGCAGGGGAACTGGGTGACATCATCTCTCTAGGACCCTCCAGGCTCACCACTTACACACCCATGGCCCTTCTTCCCCCCTGCTGTCATCTGTTTCTATAGCTGGAATGCAAACACACACACACACACACACACACACACTTCCTCGCCGGAACCCTGTGCTCAGGACAGTGCATGTTTGTGTGTACCTAGAAGACGGGGCCACACAGTGGGGAGATGAAGATCTGATGTGAACTGGACCGTAAGTGTGTTATTGGAGGTTTACACATTCCTTTGAAGTATACAGCATTAGCCACTGTCAGGGGAAGATACAAAGCCAGACAGTAATTGCAATAATGGAACAGACAAATGGTCTATGTCCCCATTAAAGTCATCAACACCTCTAATTTTTGAAAGGAGCTTGTTGGAAATACAGTAATTGTGATTATGTTGCCCATAAAGGCTACGGGTGATCAGCAGTTGTCAGCATTCCCAGTGCCTTTCCAATATCCTTTGGAACAGAGCTAAGTCAATCCTAAAGCTAAAGCACAATTTATTCATGAATTACCTTATAGAGAGGGTGTTTTATAATGTTTAAAAGTTTAATACAGGATCTAACACCTTCCATGTATAACAATTTCTCTTTCTTTCTGAATTTCATTTTTAATCTCTGCTTTCAAGTTCTTTAACATACAGATTTGCCCCAAAGCCAGACAATCTGGCCCTCCTTCACCCTAATGCTGTGTCCAACCTTCTTTGTGATTATGCTTCCTTACATTTCTTCATCATTTCTCCATGGGTTTTTCTGCTTTCCCCATAAAGGTCTCCTCTTCTTCCTTGGCCTGCCTTTCTGCTTCTTGGCCTAATAACTCTATTTCACCAAGATCACAGTTGGAAGACAACTGACAACAGGACATCTATAGGAATTTGTAGAGAGTACACCTCAAGGTTTCAGGAAGAGAGTCCTCATTTTTAGAATAGATCCGTAGTGTCTTTCTCAAAACCCTGAAGACCTAATTCTTGTGGTAAATGCATTTACCTTTCCAGGAGTCAAAAACATCAAGAAAACCAGTCTCGTTTTGTGATCATTGGGAATTTTGAACTGACCGTGTAGAGTGAAACATGAGCCATGATGTTCCTAGTTCATGCCAAAGCATAGAAGCCTTGCATATAAGAGGAATGTCATCCCATAAATGACATAAATAACTGGTATAAAATTAACTTGACGTGAGGCGTCATCAGCTTACTCTCTGTTACCTTTATTCTAAATATGCGATTCTTCATCTGAGAAAAACTGTTGAAACTACACACCATCTACTGGAAAACCTCATTATTAACAAGATCCATTCATTCGGACTCTCTGGATCTATCAAAAGCTGAAACGCCACTCTTTGCCATTTAATCTTTAACAAGGTCCTAGGCCATTGAAACCAGTACAAAGTGAAATTTATGGGTGAACATTTAACTGTTAAATTGTTCTCCGACTCTTCCCAGGTTACTCTCCACTCCAGCAAACCCTCTTTTATTAGCAAGAGTAAATATAGAAAAGCTTACTGTTAAAACACTTAACAGATCTCCTCTGTCAAGGCCTTGAACTGCAGTGTCCACTCCATTTGGAAGCTTCTGCTTCTCTTTTTCTCCCTTTGTTTAAAATATGCTGACCACGCAGTGACCCCTCCTAACCCATCGGTCGAAAATTACAACCAGCCACACAAACAAGCAGCTCGGGGTCAGAAGGAGCAGGGTCTGCTAAAAGTTAGTAATCATACATTAATTCCCTGACATAATTAATCAAAATGAACCACCGTTATCTAGCAAGAAACCTTTAACCTATTACAAAGGGGTCAATTTGCAAACCACTTGAGCCTGGGAGTTTGGTACAAATAGCATACGCCCTTCATCCAGGATGCCCTAAGTAGGGAAAAATGCCTTTGAAGTTCCAAATCTACGAGATTTAGATATAATTTCATCAATCAAGTTAAAAGCCTGCCTCCCTCCAGAAGGATTCTGTGGAGCTCTGTCAACCAGCTTCATGGAGTGGTGACCAAAAATCCATCGGCCAGGCTTTTTCAGTCCCAAGTTGGCTAGAGTTGGTCTGACCTGACAAAAGAGCCACGAGTTTATCAAATTGCAGAGGAAGGAGAGAGATTTGTGGAGGAGTCTGTTTCCCCCTCATGAGAAGAGTAGTAAATGAGATGTGTGTTATGTGCCTGAACTGGTTACATGCCTGTTGACCTTTTCGCTAAATATCTAGTACTTAGACGATGAAGCCTGCCAGGTGTTTGGAATTCATATTCACATCTGCAGTCAGAGAGGAGGAAAAACAGCCAGAAGAATTAAAACTCTTTAGCTGTCATTCAGAGATTTTTTTTTTTTTTGTAGTTTTACATGTGTATAAGTATAGTAATGCAAGCACCCTGATGGGATACGCATAGGTGTTCATTGGCAGAAAACAGGGAAGCATGAACCATGGTCCTTTGGACTGTATGACTCTCACCAATGACTTCTGACATCTTCAGAGACAAATGGTGTTTCCTTTTTTGCTTGGTATTGCTATCAACCCTTGCAACCCCGTGGACTGTAGCCAGCCAGGCTTTTCTGTCCATGGGGATTCTCTAGTCAAGTATAATGGAAAGGGTTGCCATGCCCTCCTCCAGGGAAATCTTCCCAACCCAGGGATGGAAGCCAGGTCTCCTGCACTGCAGGCGGACCCTTTACCAACTGAGCCACCTGTCAAGCTCCAGTGGTTTTTTCCAATGGCTTCCAAGTATCTTCAACTGGAGTTGGAGTCTTTCATGTGCTTAGAAATGTATTTCTATCTTATCATCATTTCAGAGTTTCGAAACACTAAAAACCAACAAAAGACACGACACATTGAGTTACCACCCATGCTTTAAAAAAAGAAAATAGATCAGTATCCCTGGTGATGTATTTCAAAGGCAGGTGACACAATCAATTTCAGAATTAATGTCTGTCAAAGCACTGATAGAACTCTAACCAGGGTCGCCTGAGAAACTGATCCCAATAGGAAGGCGGCGTCTTTTGTAATCATGTACGTCAATCCTGGACAGAAGGTTCTATCCATTACAAACAGCTTTTCATCCATTTCTGGTTTTAGTTTCCTATTACTGAAACAAGTACTTTCCACACTGTCATGTCAAACATACATTTTAGTGAATTTGATCATTCCAGTGGGCCCCAGACATTTGCTAGGAGGTTCTTCAATATGGTAAACATCGTCATCTAGACCTGTGTGCAGGGCAAGCTGGACAATGCATTTGCTTCTTCCAAACCAAGAGATACTAGGAGACACTATACTACTCACCTTGCCATCTAAGTCTTGAATCTGTTTTCAAGAAGAGGAGAGGGAGGCCCAGGGAGATTAAATATGTTAATTAAGAACTCAGATTAGCGCGTGGCTGAAGAGGTACTCAGATCTAGGCCAGTTTGTCTTCAAACGAACCCATTCCCACCATGTCCAGCTCCTTTTATAATATGCAGCATCTGTGGCATCTATCCTTTTTTACATTTTTTAAAATTATAAAAATAACAAGCGGCAAAAAAAGAAAAGTTTGTGTAGAGATGAAGCAAAAAAAGAATGAGCCAGAACATCCCCTCCATTTTTCTAAGTATAACTCACCACCCAGAACAAGAAAGAGGGGAATAGCACTCCTCCAGGTCCTACCTAGTTTATTTTTTCAGCTTGAACAGCAACCTTTAAAACCCACTTCACTCTCACAGGGTCAAGCCCTGCTGGCCCTTTCTATTCCTAAGGCGTATCAAGCCTGTCTCCTCCTCAGGGCTTATCCCTTGCTGTCCCCTCTACCTGGAATGTTATTCCTTTCACGTGGCTCTGCTGGCACATTTGCACCCTTCTGACTTCACTTTAAACATCCCCTCCCCAGAAACGCCTAGTTTGGCACTCATATCCAAGTCCACCCTTTCCTCTCTCATTTGGCCATCACATTATCTTCCAGTTAGCTTTTGTCCACTGCCGTGAATCCAATTCAGCATCCACTGCTTATTGTGCTTGCTTAAGCTCTCATCCTGCCCTCCCCCTCCAAAGGCAGCACAGCATCTGTCTTGCTGACCCTCCCATTGCCACCTCCCACCACCACGCCTGCATGAATGAGCGAATGAATGAGTGACTTTTGGCAAAGTCACGATCCAAAATGGAGTTTGGGGAAGCTCATTCTTTATTCACTGGCTCACAGGGGTATTGAGAAAAGAGAGCCAATAGCTCCACAAAATTCTCTGACTTGGCAACTGAAAGCAAGGAGAGGGACTCTCCTTCTTTGGCAAAGCCCTGAGGCATGTCAACCCTGGACTTTGGACTTTCTGCTCAACACGAACATTAAGAAGTTGTGCTGGCTCTTCTGCAAAGGCATCTCCAAGGATGCAGATGTCCATTTTTGTGCTTTGTTTCACTTTTTACTTTATACTTTCACGTTTTCTTTCACTGCTGGAATGAACAATCCTGCTTCACCAGTACTTAGAACTAAGAACACAGAAGCTAGCTTTTGTCTGAGAGCCCCCTCCCCATGTCAGGATTGTGACAGACATTTTTCAGGACCTCCTAACAAGAAAGCCCCTGCCCTCACCCTGCAGTTGAAGGAATAGCACCTCAGCAAGGATCAGCAACAGCCCTTCCCTGGTGGCTCAGCAGTAGAGAATCGGCCTGTCAGTGTAGGAGACGCAGGTTCATTCCCTGGGTTGGGAAGATCCCCTGGAGAAGGGAATGGCCACCCACTCCAATATTCTTACCTGGAGAATGTCATAAACAGAGGAGCCTGGTGGGCTATAGCCCATGGGGTCGCAAAGAGTCGGACACAACTGCGTGACTAAAACAGCAGCAAAGGATCAGCAATACCTGTGAAGTAGCCTAACTGCAAATTGCATGCCCTGCCCCCACGCCATCCACCCAGCCACCGTTCGAAACAGAACACAGGCAACACCAACAAGCACAGAAACGCTAGGCCTGCACAAAAGGCCCGGCTCACAAGTGCCATCACTTGAACATTACCCGGTCGGACTCACCAGTGATTCATTCTTGACAATATCTTACTGTCATTCACCCAGTTAATGAATCCAAAGGGCTGCCCGATGGCCAAAATTCACGTCCTCACCATCCCATGGGGACCAGTCTTAGGATGCTAATGGGCCTGCCAGCAGGGTGCTCCTGCTTACCCGTGCCCTGGGCCCTTCCACTGTCTGTCTGTGGATTTGCAGCCCGGGAAGACAGGCAGAGGGCCCAAGAGCCCCCTCCTAGGGCCCAGAGCAGGAACAGGAACGCATGAGGGCTCTCCCCTGGAAGTTGTTCCTTGAAAACATCCCTGAATCCAAATTGAGGCGAACGCTCACTGTGCTTCTTCTTGAGAGGAGATCACAGGTTCCAGCTGCTCCCAACCCTCGGGCCCTCCCCTCTACTGCCTGGTTTGCATCCTCACGAGCCTCTGGACCCCACCAAGGGCCACCCCCACCACCCCAACCTCCAGTTCTATTGCTTCTGGACCCCCTGCTGGGAATCCGGGGACCTGGATCTCCCTGCTTCCTGGTCAAACTGCAAAGCAACATGGCTAGGAAAACGTGTGGGTGAAATACAGTGCTGGGTGGCCGGCAGCTCCCCAGCACAGCACAAATGAGAAGGCAGGCCAGGATGGTCCAAGCTTCCCTTGTCCAGGGACGCAAAAGACCGTTGGGATCTTGGGGGCTGCCTATGCCTTCCCTCTGCTTTAATGTCAGAAATTTTCCAAGGATATGAGGCGGAGGACATGAATTTATAAATTTGCAAGGGCTTCACACCTTGAAACATGATCCTGATTTTACTGTTGATCTGTAAAGAAGAAAAATAAGATCTGGGAAGAAACTGAAATTACTACTATTCTCAGAGTTACTCATTATAAGCAACTCATCAGAACCCTTCTAAAAATGTCTAGTTACATGTTCACCCTTAACAAGGAAAGAGGGAATCATAGTTCAATTTATATTTTCCATATTCTCCCACTGAAGCAATTTTTTTAAGGAACAATCTTAGGTATTTATTTTATAAAATCATTAAAACCAAACGAAGGAGACTTGCTGTTAAATTGTGAGAACTTTGCGTACGCTGTAAAACTCAGCCCAGAGAAAAAATGTTTAGCACTTCACAATGAGTCATGGTTTTAAACATTATTCACAAAACAATTAAGGATGCTATAGTATGTACTCCCAAAACTAAGTGCTTTCTGCACACAAAAGTCAGGGGTAGGGGGCGTGGGGGGCTTCAGACTGATTTCAACACTGCCTCTTGGGGAACCTCCAGTGAGGTAATGCATCATCCCCAAAGAGGAGATAAGACATTGGTAAGAGATTTGCTGGAATCAGAAGAATTTGAGTTCAGACCCCAGCTCTCCTCCAACTAGCTGTTTGACCTTAAAATAGTTATATGGCTCTTTAAGCCTTCATTTCACCATCTGTAAAATGGAGACATTAATCCCTTCTTTATGAGCTTATGAAAGATTAGAGGGTGTGTGTTGCACCTATGAAGTGGAAAGTATTATATTCTGTGAAGATTTACCCAGTACAAAGGCAGGATAGTTGTCATTTCTCCAATTGTATGTTTCTTTGAATTGAATTCAAGTTCTGACTCTCCTGGGCTACATCATTTTCTAACTGTTCACAGATGAGGAATTTGGATTTGAAGCTACGCTACAGAACCCAGAGGGAATTCTCCCTTGGAGGAATCAGCTCCAGTTATTAAAAATACCTTTTTTTCCCCCTTAGAACAGCTATCCCCAGACAAGCTTTCATGACACCCCAGGGTGTCTCAAATGATCTCCAGAGATATTGGAAAATTTTCAAATTGTTCTCAAATAAGAATCATTTCTTTGTCATATGTTTGCTTCAGGTTTAGAATTAGCCTGTGCCTTATATGGACCTATTTGGTTGGGTGAAAACGCTATGGAACTCAGAAAAAACCTTGGGTATCAAAGTGCCAAAAAGATTGAGAATCCTTTGAACATATAGCTTTCCTGATTTTCTTAATTTCACATTGTAAGGATTTCCATATTTCTCAACCTGGAAAAACAAAAGTGGGATGTATTATGGGGCTAAAAACATCAGGAGGTAAAAAAAAAAAAACATGATCCTGTGCTGGTATCGGAGTGTATATTTCACAGCTAGAAGTGTTCATTTTTCTCCCTTAAGCAGTGGATCTCCACCAGGGTGGTTCCTGCGTGACTCTGTTATAAGCCAGGGTGCGTGGTGGGAGCTGGTAGGTACATAGTTCCTTCCTCCTGGAGCCTCTGTTCTCAGCTTGGGAGTCCATCTACCAATACAAGCAGCCCCAGCCCCACTTATCAATAGCTCCCTAACATCTCAAAAATGGAATAACTGCTGGGACAGCAACCCCAAGCTTCTCTGAGTAAGGCTTGGCCTCCTGACATTCATTGCCCCCACATATTAGAGCTATCGATTTTCCTAATTATATCCAGGACAATTAAGAAAATCATGTAAATGCCTCTTAGGAATTAGCCTGGGTTCTCCTTCTCACTCCAAAGATGTTAGCTTAAGCAACGATACTCTGCCTAAAAGTAAAATCATTGCACAGCATAGAGACGTTGGTAAGTTTTTCAGAACCTATAGTGGTTGGGGAAAGAGAGAGAAGGGGGGAGATGGAGGGAGTGAAGGAGAGAGGAAGAAGGAGGAAAAGAAAGAAACAAACAAAGGAAGGAGAGAGAGAAGGAAGAAGGGAGGAAAAGCATAGCAAAGAAACAAAAAACTACTTTCCTCCAAAGCTTTCTTTCAATGGCATATGCAAAACAAGGACTTCTATCATTTTAAGTGATTTCCAAAATGAAAGCATTACTAACTTGGCTTGAAAAGTCCATCTAGAATCTTCCTTTTTCTGACTGGTAAGAGCTGAGTAGATTCCCCCCTTTGAAAATGTGGTGAGAATTCTTCATTGTCAGTGATACAAACTCTTTTCTGACACACCCTCCAGGTTTAAATGGAACGAGCAAGGAAGGGGTTTTTAGAAAATGATTACTGTCGAAATTAAATGCAAAACCAACGGTTGGCACAACAACACTGGTTTTGGGGGGAAGAGGCAATTGATTGTGGAGTTTCCTAAGAAAATCCATTTCTGAGAGAAGACAGGAGACTGTCGATGGTGAAGTGTGATAAATAACATTTTTATACTTATGAGGAATGCCATAGATAGAAAGAGTCTCCCACCAAGTCCTGGGGATGCTCAGTCTCTGTGGGTTGCTGCTGATTGTCTGAAAGTTCTCATTTTTATCCGTCCAAAAACCCTCAAATTTTTTTCCTCCACGACCAGGTCTCTCGGCTCCTCCTGGTTTGTGTCACAAGTTCAATTAGGTTATTTAGACACTTCGGACATTTAAATTCTTTGTTTGTGTATGTTTAAAATCAAGGGAAAATGTCATGGAAGGTTACCAAATCCATGTAATTTACCCAAGAAATGAGTCTACTGGGTAAATACATATTGAGGCAATTTTTAAATTCATATTTATTTACTCTACACACCTCACTCTGTGGAATAAATAAATATTTGAGCTGTGCACTCTGTGTGTTAAAGCACCTCATGAAAATGTATGTTGACACTGCATGTGCAAAAAGAATCTCTCTTCTAAGTTTTATATCTGAGCTGTTTGACTTTGGGGGAAATAGGAAAAAAGAAGCAAATGGAACCGTTTTTTATGGATGTAATTACCTAGCCACATTCTTGACACCCCCCGCCCCCCACCTCCCAACCAACACCCATCAAAGCTGATTTGAGATTGGCGTCTGAAACTTTCCACAATTTTCCCCTTTTCTTTTCAAAACAACTTCTTCTGCACCAAAAAGTGTGCTTTGTAATTAATTCCTTTCAATCCGGCCACACCTCTTTCTCCAGGAGGTATCAAGTCATTTCAGGAGAGTCACGTCTCAGTGTTAGATCTATTTAAATGGATGGATCTTAAAATCTGGAGTCTGTTTCCTTCGTTCTGTCCGGGAGACCTGGGCGTAGTACCCTTCAGACATTTTATTGATCATTCTTCCCCTTTGCCTCATACATGCTAATTTACCTCTGTAGCAAAACAATCTTATTATCATGTTAATTAGTGGGAGGGCTGTTGAGGTTTTCCACTTCATTACCTACTAATTTCAAGATAAATGAATCCACAGGTTCCTAAGTAAATAAGGTCACCTATCAAGCACTTGTAAACGTGTTTGTAAACAGGGAGGGGGGGTGGGAGGCAGAAGGCAACATGTTTGGTTTTCAAATGAGTAGGCTGGTTGGGTTTGGCTTTTGGTAGGGCCAGGGGTCCCACCGGGGGTGGCCCTGTCCCTGAACTCATTTGTAATGGATAGGGAACGTTTGCTGTCCACCTGGCTTCTCAGTGGGGCATTTCCTTGAGCGCTCTCAAAGGGCTCTTTGTGGCCTGATTCATTCTGTGCGTTGGGCGCTCATCGTGGTCGCTTTGTAGAGAAAGCCCGAAGTGAGGTTTACACTGGGCAGGAGAGCTTTGAAAGGGGCTCGCCAGTGGGTGGTGTGATTACAAATCACCCTGCTCCAAGGTTTCCCACCCTTCCTCCCGTTTGGGGGGCTGGGTTGTTCCTCGTTTCTCTGGCTTGAAAAGTCAAAGAATTCTTACAAGGGGCATTAGAAAATTAGGCCTGCTGATAGCAATTTTTTTTGTTATTGTTGTTAGCAGGTTTCATTAGATGGAGAGGTGGGGAAGAAAAACCTTTGGGAGATTTCACCTTAAATACCAAAGACTTTAAATGCCAGAGTGCCTGGGAGTGACTCTTTTTAACCTTCTATCCATTTGTCTTTTTAAAAAGTCAATACAAAGGAAGAGTTACTGTCTTGCCTTTTAATCTGTGACTGATGCTCGCACTTGAAAAATACAAAGGAAAGAAAAAGTTTTATATTTTTATCCACCAGCAGATCCCTTTTGGAATCTGGCGAGGCTTCTATTTTGTATGTGGAACCTCCAGGGGCATCCTTGCCCAACAATCTAACTGGCATCCGAAACATTGAATTCTGGCTTTTTTTTTTAATTAAGATAATAAATTGGTCTTAAATTATCCCTGAAATCAGGCCAGTGTTGATTACAATGGGGCTCACGCTGTGACAGCTCAAGATGATGTTATTTTTATTCCTTTTCAACGAGATCTTAATCTCTCCCTGCGTGTAAACAAATTGTCACTGTAACCTTGTTCTAATCTCCTAGTCCAAGACCTTTAAAGCGTTGGGAGATAACAGATCAGGCCGAGATTTCATCAGCTCTTCAGCGTGGGCCGACAGGACGCGGCTCGCTCCCACTGACTCGGTCTTTAAACGGTGAAGGAGAGTTAATAACTACATCCTACATGAAAAGCGCTACGGAAATCTTTGAAAGCAGTATGTGCCCTGTAGTTAAGAGTCTCGAAAATGCAAGCCAGAGGTCCGGATGAGAAACGCCGTGGCTTCCAGGAGGGCTGGAGTCTGCCACTTGACCGTCCTGAGCGCTCCGTTCCCAGGAACACAGTGAGGCGGGGCCGCCAGCGAGAAGATTGCAGAGAAGATCCTCAAAGAGTGACAGGGAGAGCCAGCCCCAGGAAGGGAAGGAAGAAAAGGGAGGTAAAGAGACTCAGTGGGTGTGAAAAAATAATAATAATAAAGTGAGGAAGCTGGGGAAAATCACCCAGCAACTTGTCAGTGCAACCAACAGACCCCTGTGCTGTCTTTTCACTTTTTTGGCTAGTGAGCAAAAACATTCCGGAGAGAAAGCGAATCGGATTACCTTCCCAGGCATTTGAAAATATCAGTGTGTGACTTTCTCTTCAAGAACTTCTTGTATGCCCTGAGAGGGACAGCCTGTAAGCATTCTGTGCATGTCCCCAGACACGGATGGGCAGGGGCCATCACTAAGGAGATGCTTAGTGAACCCCGCAGATGAACTGTTTGACTTGTTTGTTTTGAAGTCAGGGAAGAGACCGACCCAGGGCGTTGCAGCCCCTCCGGCCTGTTGGGCCTGGCAAGGAGAGTGAAGAATCCCTGTGGAGGTCTTTCCCCAGACTCCAGCAGAGCCCACCCCACAGACATCTTCAGACCCACACTCCTTCCCACTTTCAGTCTTCCCAATCTAACTCCCCCATGTCCTCTGGCTCCCCAAAATTTCTTGACTAATCAGGTTTAAAAATAGGACAATGAGGTTTAATGGGTGATTTTCTCTTCAATTAGTAGGGAATTTTGATCACCGAAAAGGGCTTCCCTGATGGCTTAGACCGTAAAGAATCCCCCTTAACGTAGGAGACCTGGGTTCTATCCCTGGGTCGGGAAGGTCCCTCGGAGAAGGAAATGGCTACCCACTCCAGTATGGGAGAATCTTGCCTGGAGAATTCCATGAACAGAGGAGACTGGTGGGCTACAGTCCATGGGGTCCCAAAGAGTTGGGCATGACTGGGTGACTGACACTTTTGATCACCAAAAGGGGTGCTTCAACATAGAGAGGGTAAGCTCTCAGTTTGCCTGATTCCTAAAGATGTTTGGAAAATAGATGCATTTCCTTGTATTTTTGAATGGTAAAGTCACAGACGGGTTCAGCTGTGTAACCTCTGAGGATCTGTAAAACAGGGAAATAGCAACATCTTCCTTCCAAACTATTGCAAAAATAAGGTGAGTTAATGTCAATAAAATATGAAAGATTGCCTTGCATATTAAAAATAAATAAAATGAAACTTTTCAGTGTGTTAATTTTTAACCCCTCACCACCCCATCCCTCAGGACACACCAGAACCTGAATTTAATTTACTCATAGAATAAAAGCATTTGCTTTGAGGTCTGGATAAACAACTTTGCCCCTGCAGACAGATGGGTAGTTTATAGGAGGAACTGCTTGGTGATTTTCAGGCATGCTGTGAAAAATAGTCCTGCATGGAGGAAATTTTTTTCGTGGGTCAGGGGTTTTTCTTTTTTCTCTAGTTTCTCCAGAGACATTTTTCCTCTTTAAGAAACACTGGCTTTTATAATATTAGGTGATGTTTAAGTACCTGCTGGGTATTAGTCTGCTTAATTTTATTTTTCATTAAGTCAAAGGATTTGCACATAATTGGTTTCCCTCCGGGCTTCGATACCCACCTGTGGTTAGCAGCCATCATTGGCATATAGCATTCAGACAAAGGTGGCTTTGCTTCTCTTTCTTTCTTTCTTTTTTTAACAACTCTTGGAGGCTTACATCAGGTCATTGGTTTACTTCATTTTTGACAATAATATTTATTGCACTTTTTCTGAGTATAAGAGTAATATGTTCGTTAAAGAAAGTTTGGCAAAGAAAAATCTTATACATGCAATTCTACCTTTTATTGAGCACTTATTATTTGCAAAACCCTTGTAAAGCTTAAGCCTTGCAGGCTTACCCACTTAATCTTCATAACAATTCTGTGAATTAAGTAACAGACTCAAGTCCACAGAATTAAGAGGTGGAAGAGGCAAGAACATGGATCTGTCTTTTTCTAAAAATAATGGTTTTTAATCCCTACATGTGATATTATCTGTGATAAGTAGGCAGACAGGCAAGAGGCATGCAGTTATATAAAGAGGAAATATAAAAGCAACAAATCTGTTATCAACTAGGTGAGGGAATCTTTCCTTCTAAAGTGTGACTTACTGAAGGATGTGTTTAGACTCGGGTTCGATTTCTGGGTCAGGAAAATCCCCTGGAGGAGGAGTTGGCAATCCACTCCAGTATTCTTGCCTGGAGAATCCCATGGATGAAAGTCTATCAGGTCACAAAGAGTCAGACCAACTAAGCACACGTGCAAAGTGCAACTTATTGAAGGACGAGTTTGGGCCATGCTGGTTGAGAGCATAAATTTTATGTCAAACATGTAAATATTGCAACTCATTAAGAGCTAGGAATTTGAGTATCTCAGTTCATTCAGACTGTTACAACAAAATACAACATATTGGGTGGCTTATAAAAGGCATAAATGTATTGCTCACAGTTCTGGAGGCTCAAAGTCCAAGATCTGGGTGCCATCAGATCATGTAAGGATCCTCTTTTGAGAGACTGACTTATTTCTGTATCTTATATGGTAGAAGGGGCTCAGAAACTCTGTGGGATCTCTTTTATAAAGGCACTAATTTCATTCATGAGGGCTCCACCCTCATGACCTCTTACCTCCCAGAGGCATCACTTCCTAATATCATCACCTTTAGGGGTTAGGATTTCAACATATACATTTTTGGGGGGACACCCAGACCATAATATTAAATTACTTACTCTTCTTGCCCCCTCTTTCATCATCTGTAATATGACATTCAACTCGCAGTTGGTATGAGGATTCAATGAAAAAAAAAAATGTACAAAAAGCACCTAACACAATAATATAACTAAAACATGGGAGAACTCATCACACACACATACTACGTACACACATATATTACAAAATCAGAATGACACCCTATATAGCATTCATTCTCTAGCATGTCTTTTTAAAATTTAACATTATATCTTGAACATTTCCCATTCAGCTAATATTCTTTTGACAGAAATATTTATTTCTTGCAGTTTCACAATAATTTAATTTAATGATTCTCTTATTGTTGTGCATTTAATTCATTTCAATTTTTTTGTCATTTTGAGTATTTCAATGTAACCATCACACATGAATCACTGAATATCTTCTGTATTTTTTTTCCTTAGACTAAAACTCATTGACTTAAAAAAATACATGCACATTTTCAAGGCTTTCCATAAATACAGCAAAGTGCTGTCCTGAAAAAAGTTAGTGTAAATTTACACTCTAAGAAGAACACTTTGCCTTGGTCAATAAAAAATTGCAAATCTATATGTATAAAGTATCTTTTAAACTTTAATTTTCTTTTCCAAATAAGCATGATTTTTATTTCTTTTGTTACCACTGTTAGTGAAAATTTTTTATATTTCCATTGTCTGATTGCCTAAAATTTCTATTTTCAATATATGTCATTTCCCCAACTTTCCATTGGTTTATATACTTGATTTTTTAATGACTTGTTAATAGACTTTTTTCATTTTAATTGTCTTTTAATTATATATATGTATATCATATGTAATTTCAACATTAATGTAGCTAAATGTCTACTTTTGTACTTTCTCTCACTTTGTATTTGTACATAAAAGAGATAGAATATAGTCATCTATACTCTCTCCCAATTATTTTATGACTTTATGTCAATGGTTACTGGTACTTAAGTTTTGTTTCCCTTTTAAGGAGAATATTGACATAGGACTGACCTAATAATATACTTTTGAGGATGTCTATACATTATCTCATTAAATTATTTAAAAAAATTGTAAGGCAGCTGTTAATATATCCTTTTCACAGATGAGAAACTGAACATGCTCTGAGTCTAAGAAACATCAGTTGGCTGTTATGATTCAAATTCAGGTGTCTTTATCATAAGGAAGTGATGGGAGTAAGAGAGGGTACACGACTCGAGAACAGCGAAAAGAGTGGATGCATGAATTAATAGTCTAAAAAGGCAGTTGATCAGCCTGACAAAAATGGTTCTCTCTCCTTGGTAGACTGCTAGTCTGATTTAGGCTATAGTCATTTCACAATCTTGAGCCTTCAGATGAGGTCATAATATTATGATGAGACTCATAATAGTGTCTTAGAGTCAAAGTAACTGGTGTGGATGAGAGATTACATGTTTCCTGAGACCAGCAATTAATCCTTTTGTGCCAAAGCCAGTCTGCAAATGAACATTTTCCCTGGATGTTTTGTAGTGGTCAAAACCAAATGATCATGAGGCTGGTTGCCCCAAGTGTGAGTCTCAGCTTCCTAGCTCTGTGACATCAGGCAAGTAAGTTACTAAACCTCTCTGCCTCAGTTTTATCACCTGTAAATTAGAGATAAAAACAGCTCTGTCCCAGACCACTTTTTGTTTCTTCTTTCCCCCAGATCAATGAACTAATAAACGCAAACCTCTCTAACAATAATAATGCAAACACAGGGCTTCCCTGGCGGCTCAGATGGTATAGAATCTGCCTTCAACACAGGAAATGGGTTCATTCCCTGGGTTGGGAAGACCCCCTGGAGAAGGGGATGGCTAACCACTCCAGTATTCTTACCTAGAGAATTCCATGGATAAAGGAGCTTGGCGGGCTACAGTCCATGGGGTTGCAAAGAATCAGACATGACTGAATGGCTAAAACTAATACTAAATAGGATCTGGCACTCAGTTCAGTTCAGTTCAGTTCAGTCGTGTCCAACTCTTTGCGACCCCATGGACTACAGCACGCCAGGCCTCCCTGTCCATTACCAACTCCCAGAGTTCACTCAAACCCATGGCCATTGATTTGGTGATGCCATCCAACCATCTCATCCTCTGTCATCCTCTTCTCCTCCTGCTCTCAATCTTTTCCAACTTTAGGGTCTTTTCAAATGAGTCAGTTCTTTGCATCAGATGGCCAAAGTATTGGAGTTTCACCTTCAGCATCAGTCCTTCCCATGAATATTCAGGACTGATTTCCTTTAGGATAGATTGGGTGGATCTCCTTGCAGTCCAAGGGCTCTCAAGAGTCTTCTCCAACACCACAGTTCAAAAGCATCAATTCTTCGGTGCTCACCTTTCTTTATAGTCCAACTCTCACATCCACACGTGACCACTGGAAAAACCATAGCCTTGACTAGATGGACCTTTGTTGACAAAGTAATGTCTCTGCTTTTTAACATGCTGTCTGGGTTGGTCGTAACTTTCTTTCCAAGGAGTAAGCGTCCTTTAATTTCATGGCTGCAATCACCATCTGCAGTGATTTTGGAGCCCAGAAAAATAAAGTCAGCCACTGTTTCCATTGTTTCCCCATCTATTTCCCATGAAGTGATGGGACCGGATGCCATGATCTTAGTTTTCTGAATGTTGAGCTTTAAGCAAACTTTTTCACTCATCTCTTTCACTTTCATCAAGAGGCTCTTTAGTTCTTCTTTGCTTTCTGCCATAAGGGTGGTGTTATTTGCATATCTGAGGTTATTGATATTTCTCCCGGCAATCTTGATTCCAGCTTGTGCTTCTTCCAGCCCAGCATTTCTCATGGTGTACTCTGCATATAAGTTAAATAAGCAGGGTGACAATATACAGCCTTGACGAAGTCCTTTTCCTATTTGGAACCAGCTTGTTGTTCCATGTCCAGTTCCAACTGTTGTTTCTTGACCTGCATACAGGTTTCTCAAGAGGCAGGTCAGGTGGTCTGGTATGCCCATCTCTTTCAGAATTTTCCACAGTTTATTGTGATCCACACAGTCAAACAATAAATGTTACTAATTATTATCTTTATTATTTTCTTCCTTAATGTAGTCACATGTGATTTGTAAGGGTGACTAACTGCAAAGAGATCTTCCTGGTTCAGTAACATGGCCCTTCTTACTCCCAGTTAGGAGGTGGCAGAGAGGGGAGGGGTGGAAATGTAAGAACAGAGAACTACCTAAATGGACTATAATTAATTTTAAGAATTCAGTCTTTTGGGACACACATGATTATTCTGAGGTTAAGTGAGTTACATTTAAGTTTCCTAAAATTGCTAGTCACAGCTTAGTTCATACATAAAAGGTTGTGATTTCTGTACTTGTCAAGAGTGTATCATAAAGAGGATCACATTTTTAATTCAGAACAGTTTTACAATAAACACACCTGATGGGCTCGGCAGTATCTACCTCTTATTCAGAAGTAAAACTTAAGGAACCATTGATTCAACATCATTATGAGCCTCTAAGCCTAATTCCCTGACAAATTCGCATGCATGTGTGTGTGTACATGTGCAGTGTAGACACAGCCTAATGTTGGAAAAGCTACAGTGACAGCAGAGGCGATATTCTAGTCACTTGTTTAAGCACGAGGAGACTTTATGGAGAGAATTCCTGCGATCATTCATCCAGAAACGCTCTCGCCTATCTTATCCCCTAGAAGCTCAGCTGCCCAGCACGCACAGAGCGCAGCCCGCACAGTCAGAGGGCAGAAGAGACACCCACACAAACAAAAGTGGCCTGAGATAACCACAGTTTGAAGTTTACAACAGAGACCCATCCTATCTCTGGATAAGGAGAGTTTCTGGAGACTTATTTTTCTTCTCAGATTTCTGAAATCTCTTCCCCTCAAATGTAATCTACGTTTTACTCCTTCCACCTACCTCCCCATCACTGCTATTCCAAACAAACGCCCAGGAACATTGATAGTAGGAGAATGTTTGCACTGGTGAGAGGCTGGGTGATAAGTCACTTTATACCGAACTGAATAAAAACCAAGAAAGTCACGACATCCCTTAGTGATTTAATTTATCAAAGTAAAAAGCTTAATCATTTAATAGCTTCATTGAAACAACAGCAGATGATGTTATAAAAACAATCATCCAGGTCTTATAAGAAATTGGTTTATTTCTGGTACTGCACACAAGGCAAATTGAAACTCTGTACTAAAAAACTTACAACTGTTCAGATGACAGCCAAAGGGAAAAGCAATGACAATGAGTGGTTGAATCTGAATTTTAGCTGCAAATACACCTATGTTTATCGGAACATGAAAAAGCTATCAAAGAAAAAGACAATTTTAACAAAAGAATCTTGTGTATTGCCTTTTGAAGAAAAGTATAATACCATGAAAATCAAATAATATATTTTATAATTCTGTCTTTCAAACAAACGCAGATGTTTAGAACATGATGTGATGTCTGTGAGCGGGATAGGAAATAAAAACATTCTAGACTAGTACGCACTATAATAAGAAGGAGTTTCATTTTTTTAAAGCAAAATCTTGGAGGACTGGATATACTAACAGGTTGCTTTGGGATAATGGAAAATATGATCTCATTAGCACAAGGTTGGTTATTTGTTCTATAACAAAAAAGTAAATTACAATGTATTAATGCAGTTAGTGTTGTTTTTAATGTGCATGGGGATACAATAAAACTTTTATTAGGGAAGTGTGATGGCATGTTTGTGCTACAGGATCAACATCCAGCGCTGTTTCAACAGCCAATCATGTGGCCCAATGGAACATTCTCATAATGATGTAATAAAATTTGACTCTGATATTGTAAAATATGTTTATGGTAAGGCTGTTGGGATATTTTTATGCAATCTTATTAGAGCAGGTGCCTAAACCTATTATATTTTGTAGTCCAATTTCAGTGGAATTTTTTAAATGTCAAATTCCTAATCTGGAGTTTGAATGCTGAAGTGATCACATTATGATGCATAATCGAATATGCAGCCCCCCTCCTCCAGGCCTCACTCATATGGGTGAGCATGCAATTGCCATCTGCAGGCAGAGGTCTACATAGGCATTTTGTCATCTGCCACAAGGCCGCTGGCCACACTGAGGAATTCTTCTCATGGACCATTGGCTGTTTTCTAAAGTAATGATTGCAATGTCTCAAATAATGTAACTCCATCTTACTTTCTTAGGTCCTCTTAACTGAAGACAGTGTAGTCTTCGTTATTTTGCCTCTCCTTTTGCTGGCCACTTTCCCCCTCTCACTTATTCTTCAGACCTCAGCAGCAGGTGTGGGGCATGATACATGCCCATGAGAGGCAAGGAAATTCAAAGCAAAGATATGAATCAGAACCAAAGAGTTTTCTCTGTGAACACCCAAACTCGCGCTGTGGCCCCTCACAGGAGCACTTCACATGGCTTATTATTCATACAGTGAATGTTGTTTAGGTGCTTCTACACTGATACGGTAGAACACCCCTGTCTTGGGAGACAGAAGCTATTAGTTTTAGAACTTTCTTTTGGCAAGTCCTCCTATCTCTCCATCCATTTCTGGTGTATAATACACGGGGCTGTAACTACCAGCAGAGTAGTTCCTTTAAATTCCTTTAAATGTACAATTCTCTATAATGATTTATATGTCCCACTACAATTTCCTTGACACATTAGCTTCTGTGAAAACACAAACTGAATTTAATGTTGATTCAATAAATAATTTTATATGAGCAAAAGTTGGTGTCTAGACACTTAACTCCATGGTGGAGATTTGGTGATGATCAAAGTCCCGACTCCTAAAGAGCTAGTGTTCTAGAGGATTCACTGAAACATCTTTATCTACATCTTAGGAATAAAGTGAGGATCCATCTCCCTCCCACATGGCTTTGGAACTCTATGTAATTTCATCTATTTCATCATTTAATAATCTTCATTGCCAACATCAAATTCTTTTTTTAGGAAAGCAGGAAGGTGCTTACATAAAAAGAAAAAATAATTTTTGCTACTATAAAGAGCAATGCATATGTCTAAAAGCCTGAAACCTCAGTATAAATTATGATGAGGATAAAGGAGAAGAAAGGCCATAGCATCTTAAAAAATTAAAAATAAATAAAAATTAAAAACCCTCATTTCTTTAATTGATGAGCATCTTTAATGGAAGAGAAGAACAAGAAGCTCAGGGTGGAATAGTTATTGCAACTCATCCCATTGAGGAAGGTCATTTAGGAAGAAGCATCAATAAGGCTTTTTAAATCCTTCCTACTTGTAATGCACAGAGCAAAGCTTACAGGAAAACTAAGCTACAAAAATTACAAATGGTAATGCTATTATTTGGCACATAGTTGCCAAAGGCATTCGATATAAAGATTTTACAGAGGTGTCAGCTGACATATAGCAAACACACAAACAGTCTCAAACACTGAAAAATGGGCAAGGCAAGCTGGGGCAAAATATTAAGCATATGAATTATATTTTTTGCCATATAGACTGAGAAAGTGCTTGCGAGGCACTGTAGTTAAAATGAGCAATAAATACCAGGGTTAATGCTGCCAATAACTTGCTGGGAGGGGAGGTTCCAGCCACAGTAATTTTGGTTTTTCAAACCAGGTTTCTAATCCAAATTTTGGATAAAGAAATGATTAGATTATTTCTTCCTGGTCTGTTACACTTTTAAAATAGGCTTCAATGTGCTCTCTTTTTCTCTCTCTCTTTTTCCTTTCTCTTGCTTTTATTTTTTACTATGAGGATTCATTTGGGGAGGCAGGTATGTTGAAAGGAGAACACGGAGAGCTTTTTAGGATCCACCTCCCCCCGCCACCAGCACACACACACACACTCCCTCTCCAAGATAAGGTCTTGCTCTGGAGATCAAACATCTGTCTGCCTCTCTCCTCCCCATGACATTTCTGGATAAGGAGAAAGGTAGAGACAGAACCTCACTGGGGTTGGAAAGCGTCCCAGCAGAAAGAAGCCGTTCACTTTCTCTTTCCCTAATTCCTCTTTCTGGGAAACATCAACCTGCATTTGTGTACTGCTACCTCGTGTTAGAACAGCAGACTTCACTAACTCCATCTCAGCCAAGGCAATGAAATGGCAAATATTTTCCAATGAAATTGTTTATACCAGTCTTTGACTTGACTTTGTAAATCTAGTTAGAAGACACCATCTTTGTTTAAATTCAAGTAAAAGCGTGTGGATCATTTACTCTAGATTTTCACAGTTGCAAATAGAAGATGATGTGTGTGATTCTGAATAGAAAAAAATTTTGCTGATGTAAGTGTGGGATACATGGTTTCTCTGGTGGCTCAGATGGTAAAGAATCTGCCTTCAATGCAGGAGACCCGGGTTTAATCCCTAGGTAGGGAAGATCTCCTGAAGAAGAAAATGGCAACCCACTCCAGTATTCTTGCTTGAAGAACCCCATGGACAGAGAAGCCTGGTGGGCTACAGCCCACAAATTGCAGAGTCAGACACACGACTAAGTGACTTTCACTTCACTTTTGGGATACATGTGATCATCCTGAGTCTGCTAATTTCATCTGGACTGATGCTACTGTGCGTCAGTGAATCTGTAGAATTCCCCTAACTTCGTTTTATAGATGGGAGCCCTATTTTATAGATGGAGAAGCCAAAATCAAGACAGAAAAGATGATAAGGTTGGAACCCAAACCCAGGGCAGTGGCTTCCAACCAGAACTTTCTCCAAGTCGGCTAGCACATGAGGATTGTGGCAGGGACAGAGGATACTGCTGGGGCCTCTCTGGGCAAGGCAGGTGGCACCTTAAAAGTTAGCATTTCAGTTTGGATCTCTAATAAAGTTTGAATTTTCAGATGAGACCAACTACAGAAACCCATCAAGACCACATATATGGGGCAGGAATGTTCCAGTCATCTGAGTTCTTGACAGACAAGACCTTCCCTTGCTCCAGGCTACAGAAGAGGTCCAAGGTGACATATGATCCTGAGACCTTCCTGTAGTTCTGAACTTGGGCACAAGGTTGTCTATACATCTGTGCACACTGGGTGTCTGACCTGAGAACCTCAGCTATTGTTTGCATTTGTCTAGCCCTTTAGGGTTCATCAAGCACTTCCTCTTATGTTACATACTATTATCTCGTTTTTAAAAAAATCATCAGAACAGCTTTGACAAATGAGGAAAGTGAGGCTCCAACGTGAAGTTCTAGGTGTGCAACTGCTTATTCAAGTTCTGATCTTTAGCCTGTGCATGTGTTCAGTCATTCAGTCATCGTGTCTGACTCTTTGTGACCCGTGGATTGTAGCCCACCAGGCTCCTCTGTCCATGGGATTCTCCAGGCAAGAATACTGGAATGAGGTTTCCATTTCCTTCTCCAGGGGATCTTCCTGATCCAGGGACTGAATCCATGTCTCCTACAGCTGCATTGCAAGCAGATTCTTTACCACTGAGCCATTGGGGTTCCCTGATCAGCCTACTCACTGGTTTAAATAGAGTGAGTTCAATAAAATAGAAAAAGATGAAGTTGCCACTTTTAACTAATAATTATTCTGGAAACTGCTTTTGAGCAAGGCAAGTACTATAGGAGATATTGACATAAAAGCATGGATTTACAAAACAGATATATTCGAAAGCCTTTGCTTTGGACTGCACAGGAACTCCAGCTCCAGACTACCACTGCCTTGGCTAAATAGTCACCTCTCCTCAAATTTTGGCTCCTTAAGGAAAACAAAACCTTAGTTTGCTCGTATTTTATGAGCATATCTACTATACAAACTGAAGTAGATCTTCCAGAGTTTGAAGAAGTAAAACATTATTTTTATAAATATATTTTGACTACTTATGATATGGTAGATTCGCTGTCAGATGCTCTAAATCCTGAGAAAATAAAGCAGCTCTCCCTCCCAAAGACGTTCAAATCCATTTACTATCGCTCTTTTCCAAGCACAAAAGTGTGTTTTGTTGATGATTAACCATGCAAATGGAGAAGGCAACGGCACCCCACTCCAGTACTCTTGCCTGGAAAATCCCATGGATGGAGGAGCCTAGTGGGCTGCAGTCCATGGGGTTGCGAAGAGTTGGACACAACTGAGCGACTTCACTTTCACTTTTCACTTTCATGCATTGGAGAAGGAAATGGCAACCCTCTCCAGTGTTCTTGCCTGGAGAATCCCAGGGACGGGGGAGCCTGGTGGGCTGCTGTCTATGGGGTCACACACAGTCGGACAAGACTGAAGTGACTTAGCAGCAGCAGCAATAGCAGCCATGCAAATACAAAAGCAGCATGAAATGTCACAAGATTCATATAGTCACAGTAAAGAAAGTCTCAATCATCTGAAAGTTCGAGGAAATGTCTGGTAGTGAAGGGGACATTGTTGCCTAAGTATCCATCTATAGTTATTAAAGTCAGTTTCTACATGTGGTACATGAACTTCATATGGGATAGACTTGCTTATTGGAATGAGCTAAAGCACATTTTTAAAAAGCATATCAGAAAGCAAGTAGGTGTGAATGGTGTTATTACAGGAAAAGACAATCTCATTTGTAATATCAGTATGAGATCCTCAGACCATAGCACTTTTTTGTATTAATGACAAATGACTTTGGACCCTCCTCGTCACTGAGGTGGAGAATGGTTGCTGTGAGAGCCAGGGTGTTTGGCTGTATTTTTACACATTCACCTTGGGAATTGATTAGCCATTCTATTCTATTTTAAATCACACACACATGCACACCCTGAATGACCTCTCTGCCACCTCCTGTAGAAACAAAAAACGCTGTGACCTGGAAGTCACCGTCCCAACCAGTTCAAACCACTCCCTAGCCTTATTCTTGGTAGTTCATCTGTTAGGCTCTCAAGAGCCTGGAAAGAGCTACTTAGACTTATCATGAATGAAAGTCTGACATCTCACAGTGCTCTTACAGCCCATGAGCTACTAAAAACCCACATGTCTCCAAACAAAGGGCCAACCGCAGTCCTAGGGAAGGTGTGGTACCTGCCTCTGCGGGCAGGACTCAGTTCTGATCTTGACCTGCAAGGAACAGAGAAGGAAGGATGCTGAGAAAGGCAGCATCTCAGCCTTCCTCAATTCCTTTTTATTCCTAGTATTGCTGATTAGTTGTTGTTCAGTGGCTCAGTCATGTCTGACTCATGTCTGACCCCATCTGTAGCACGCCAGGTTTCCCTGTCCTTCACCATCATTCCAGAGCTTGCTCAAACTCATGTCCATTGAGTTGGTGATGCCATCCAACCATGATTATTAGGGTTGGAGTCAAACTATAGGATAATAATAATAATCAAAACCACTCCAAGGCATTCCTCACTCCAAAAGGATGAATTCCATCCTGAAGATTGAGGTAAAGCATTTTAAAGTAACTTTGTGTGTGTGTGTGTGTGTGTGTGTGTGTGTGTGTAGTCATTTTAAGGATTTATTGCATTTAATTTTAAGAGATGTTGAACAAATATTTTTTATCATTTTAACCATCATTTTTTTCTTATGACTTTGTATTAATAATCCTCTGGAAACTCATGTTTGAAATTTGATTCTTTCCAATTTCCTTTTTTTGTTTTTTGCTTCTCTTCACTTCTATGTGGGAACCCACTGATTTACTACGATTGCTGATTACATCCTGGTTACATCCTGGGCTGTAGCAATCTCAGGCCAGGAACTTAGGAACAGTCACATAGCAAGCAGACCTGCTTTCTTCTTCTTAATAAAGTTGATTCTCATGTCTACAAAACAGAGAAATATCTAAGAAAGCAATTTGCAAAAATATGCGGACATGAAGACTTCTGATGAATGAATGAGTCCAGTCTTACAAAAGGTGTCACCCCGTTTTCAGATCTGTCATACAAAGACATTTCTGTCTATCTAGATCATGAAGAGTTATTCCTATGCCAAACACATGGTACATTGGAAAGAACCAGTAGAGGAAAAGGGAAAACGTCATATATCAAGAAACAGAATTTGGAATCATTTCCTGATATATCATGCAACTTAACCAATTATATGGAAAAAAGGTTATGATTCAGATACTCATTTGTCTATGCCTATTTTGATTTTTTAAAAAACCCACACTACACAAATGAAAAAATAGTCATATGCCTAGCACTGAATGCTTTCAATAAGCCAGTGTTCCAATTGATAGGTTGTTAGGTTTGTGGTTTTGTTTTTAAGTCAGTACAATAGTCCTCTTGTTTCTTTCCATTGAACAGTCTGGAGAAAATCAGGTCATTTTGTTTTGCATTGTTTTAATTTGATTGTGGTAAGAACACATAGCATGAGACTGCCCTTTTAACAAATATATAAGTATACAATATAATACTGTTCCCCCTAAATACAACGTGAAGAAATCCTGGTTTTTCCTTTTCCCTTTATTTTGTATAGTCTATTCGAGGACAGCTCTGCTTGTCTCTGCCAATTCTTCCCTTTCCACCGCCTCCAGCTTCTAGGTGAGCCCTTCAGAACCCACCTCGCACCCTTCCCACTCTGTCAGAGGGACAGCTCTGCTCACGCTGGCGCCCCACGTCACTCTGATGGGAGAGCTGCTCTGTCTCAAAGCTGAGGTGTGAAGGGAGGAATTAGTCAGCCGGGGTGGCCAGAGATCCCTCAGAGGTCAGGAACGCCCAGCGTTAAGTTTCAAGTTGTTTGCTCTGCTGTGAAGCTGTTCTTTGCTTCCAACAAAATGCACAGTTTGCTGTGCACACCAGTGTTTCGTGCAAGCAGGTTCTGGAAAAGTAGTGCAAAGAGGAGGTTCGTGCTTGAGTCACAGTGGAGCAGAGGGAAAAAGCATGGGAGATGAGATGCTAGTGAGAGCGAGAGTTCAAGAAAATTCGGAAGCAGGCCAGAGCGGAAGTGATCAGATGCATTGCTGAGATTTGGGAGGTAGCAGGTGACATCAGATTTCCCACCATAAGTAAAATGGAGGTTTGGGCCCAACTGACTTTCCATATCCAAAAAAAATCCAGGTATGTGTGAATATCCCAATGTATGTGTGAGTCACATATAGATTCAGACATAAATTAAAAGATATATGCAAACAAGTAGCCTAGTGTCTGGCCCATGGTAATTCATAATAAATGGTTAATGGTAACAATAATATTATTATTAATTATTATGCTTTACATTCAAAGTGACAGAAGTTTTCTATTTTCTGTCTTTATCATTAAGAAGTTCTGGCCATGTTACACAACTATCACAGAAAAACAGTGTTGGATGCCAATTAAAATTTCCCCTTCTTGTAAGCCCTGTTACAAACTCCCAGAGCTTTTCAGACAGGGCTTAACTCCTGAGCACCAGAAGGAAGTGGTTGTCAAACTCTGAAGGACAAGAGTTAGGAGAATGGGTGGGAATGGTTGCTGTTGTTTGGTAAGTATCTGCACAGTGAGTGGGAGGTTCTGGGTGGTGCCTTCCCTCAGGGCCTGGTGTCCGCGCCTTTGTTACAGCAGGACTTACACCCACCCTCTCCCACCCCAGAGAGGAGAAAGAGGCTCAAAAAGAACTGGAATTCATCCCAAAGAGAATGAATGACCTCTACCCCACGTTTTACCACCAGTTTGAAAGTCTCCTGTGAGCAAATTAATTTTTCTTTTGAATGTGAGTCTCTCATTGAGATCATCTTTAGCCAGAGAAAAGCAAAGGGCTAAGACAAAGGGTATATACAGCCTTCTCCAGGATATCCAAGTCAGGCAGGGGAAATAACTACCCAGGTTTCAAATGGAGGAGTCATTGTTAATTTCCTAGATGCTGGAATCACTTCTTTGATCATCTCAGCATATCACAGGGAGCCCATCATTATTAATGATGTCATATTCCTTTGGCAACCAAATGTTAGCATTCCCATAGTCTCTGTGCCCAGGGCAAGCAGCTTGTCTCCAAAAGACATTCATGTATACAAGTTGTCACGATGGATTACTGAAAATTCCAGGAAAGCCTTGGTGGTGTGGTGTGGTGTGTGTGTGCACACGTGTGTTACTATGACTAGGGACTTTGGACTTGAAGACAAAACCTCAAATCACTTTCAATACATGGCGCCCTATAAACATCAGAAGAAGTCAACAACTATAAATAAACAAGGCAAAAATAGAGAAAAAAAAGACTAGGCAAAAATAGAAAAATGATGAAAAATTTAAGCTCAATATTTTAAAATCAACATTCTCCAAAGAATGAGCAGCCAGGGGTAACAGAAGAAAAGTGTTTAAATGGAATGATGCCACATTATTGAAACATATTTAAGTTCTCTAAAAATATAAACATTAAGATTTAGAAGGCTGTGATTTATTGCTCTAGCTAAAAATCCAGTAATACATCAACTGAGGATGTGAGCATGGTCATCAGCTCTTGAAAGGTAAAAATAAGATATTCGTCCAGGATGTCTGGCTGTTCCCTCCCCTAAGTTCTCCCACTTATAGCTGAACAGAAATTTCCCCTACATTATTTTTTTCCTGAGAGAAGGCAAGTTTTCTCTGTGGAACATGCAACCTGGACTTAGAACTACACAAGTTCCTTTAAGTCCATGTTCTTCAGCCCTCAAACAAAACCCTGTGAGGCCCTACTTACAAGTGAAGTGGCCCTACTTACAAGTGAAGAAACCGATGATCAGAGAAGTTAAGCAACGTGTCTGAAGTCACACCGTGAGGGAAAGAAAGCTGGAACTCGAGTCACTGACTACAAATTTCTGCAGTTTTCTTCACTCCAAATCCTTTCCAAATCGACAGAACTCAACATCAAGTTGATTATTTCATAATTTCAGCTTTGGTCAAATGTTGACCCTGTAGATTTTCAGACATGATTATACAGAACTGTTCTATCTCCCCAAATAGGCTTTTGAATTCTTTATATTGAAAAAAAAAAAAAAAAGAATCAAGAGCTCAAATACCATCCCTTTCCTTCAAATAGCCACTCAAATAGACTTTCGGTTACTTAAAGTCTCAAAAGGTGATGGCAACTGAGAAAATAATGAAGACTGCTCAATCAGGAAGGCTATCTATTTCAAGCGTTTTCCCTGATCTCACAGGGAAAAACTTCACATGATTTTCAAGAACCTTCAGAAGAAGTCAGTCATGTTGCTCTTAATAGAGATACCAGTTTAATGCCCAAACTCATGGAGGGGAGCTGACCATTTTCTAGGCAACTGTGTGCAATTCTTATCAGGCAAAGTCCAGCTGCTGTTGGCTAACTAGCTCACCGAAGTGACTCCCCCGGGCCCCAGCTAGGAGCAGCTAAAATAAAATGCAAAAGGCACAACACAGATAAAAGGCTGTGGAATATATAGGCCTCATTTTAATAGGGCCTCAGCTCGGTCTCTGCTTTTGCACCCACGGCTAATTGAAGGGGCAACTAGAACAGACACAACTGAACACGTAGTAAAGGAGCCACCCCACCACCTGGCTTGCACACACAATTAAATATTTGCACCTGCAGTGGCAGTATGTGTGAAAACTCTCCCTGTAATTAGTTGTCGGGGTAGAAATAGATGTAATTTTTAAAACCCTCTCTAATTCCAATAGTTATGTTTAAATAGATATTTTTGTTGAAACAAAAGAACTCCAAATTCGTGCTTTTAAGAGAAACAATTTCATATTGCATGCTTTGCAGGTAATCCACGGAAAATAGAACATTTGTTTCTATATGTAACTCAATTACAGGAGTATTACTGGCATGTGTTTTCAATGGGTTTGGTGTGTGATTCAGTCTACTCAGTTCTTCATTCATTTTTCATTTATGTCATTTTATTTATTTGTTCAGTAAACATGCTAAGCATGTGTTATGCCCTGGTTCTGGGATATGAAGGAATACACAAAACAGCTTATCTGCCTAGAAATGCATTGCAAAAGAAGGAACTAGGGTTGATGTTTTGATCATATACTTCTAATTCAGCATGAGTGCATGTCACTTAGAGGTGATGGTACATGCAAAATGCCATATAACACTTAGCTTTCCCAACAAGATCCCCCAAGGAACTTTTTTTTTTTTTTATTTTAAACATAAAATTTGAGTTGGTCCTCATCTATGGAACAACTTGAGGTGTGTCACAGTTTTGACAATAACACAGGCTCTTCAGGTGAGTTTGTCAGGCTCTTCATTCTACTGTTTAATTCACCTCAAATGCTGTTTAATAACATGAAAGAGTTGTCTATTTTAAACATGCTGGATAAAGTAGAACAATACAGGATTTCAGCAAACAAGCATATTGCTACAGTATGGGACATGAAACGCACTGATGAAAAATGAAGCCCCCACCCTCTCTCCCCCAGGAGAGACAACAGGCCCATGTTTTAGTAAATGCTTCCATCCAGATGTCTGTTTATCCATAAAGGACCTTGGTACTCTTAATTTCTCTCCCTCACATTCCTTATATTATTGAAACAGTGAAAGAAACTGTCTACAGCTTTGAGGGCAAATCCACAACATTTAGATTTTGCGTGGATTGTTCCTCTTCCCTTCTTCACTTTGTATTTGAACGGATGATTTCTTACCTAGAAGAACACGCTGCTTTGGCCAAACACATCCTGTCTCCTGTTAAGCTGCCTTGTTTAGGGTTGACCTGCAGAGGTGTTTTGTTGTTTTTTTTTTCCCAGCTCCCGATCCTATGATTACCACACACTGCGGAATTTTAACCCAAATATTTTGAGTGTAGAGAAAATTGCAACGTTTTTGGGAAGACCCATTCTCTCCAGCGAGATGATCCGTGAGGGGGCACTTGGGCTGGAAAGCTGGCCCCCGCTCACAGAGAATTACCGGTGGTGGGGGGAGTCGGGGGAGGCTGGGGGCTGGGGGGCAGCCCTCCAGACCCTGAGGTGCAGCAGCTGTGCGTCGTCTTTGAGGCTGAGGATCAAGCAGAGAATATGAGATAGGCAAACGTTGGCTTAAACTTTCTTCTCTCTTTGATTGTCCTTGGACATCTGCCCCACCTCCCATCAAGAATGTTTGGCAGCTGTTAGCTCAGAATAACACGGTTCTGCTGCGGCAGCCGCTAGCCCAGTTCTTCTAATACTTTAAGCCAACGAGACTCTGTTATATGGCCGGCCTGATACACAGCTATGCTAATGCCTTGAGCTAACCAGCTTTCCAGCGGCCGTAGAAAACACAAGGGGAGCGTCTTTGGTTTATTTTCCTCACGTGCTAATTGGCTTTAATTGTTGGCCAATTGGATTTCAAGTTCAGAAGAGAGTGGGCGACACAAAGGCAAGTGTTAACTCAAAACCGTGGGAGAGCCTGGTCGGCTCCTTTGGTCTCTAATGGAGCAGACTTTATGCAGATGCACGTGTCTCCTGGCCACGGGGGTCCGAGGAGGATTCCCTGGGCCATCACGATGGTTTCTCAAGATTTATACTCGTCCTCACAGGCTAAACACCAAGCAGGGGACAATGAACCAGAAAATGGAAAGATATTCCTCCGCGCCTGTGTGTCTTCACAGTAAACATGCAATCAGGGAAGAACTTAAGCATATTTAGCTCCCTTTAAGTTCCAAAGTTTTATTCCAAGAGCCTTTTTTTTTTTTTCTATCAGTAAGAAATTACCATGGTGAAGGAAGAAAGTGCTGAATTGCAAATATTGAAAATGAACATTTTTCTGCTTAGACTCCAAGCATGATATGCCATGATTATTATCATTTTATTAAAATGCACATTTCTTTCTCCCACACTCCTCAATAGTACCCTCCTGGGAATTCATCTGTGATAAAACAGAAGCATTGAGACTGGACCCCTGAATATTTGGGCTTTATGAGGAGAGTGTAAGACATTGATAGTCCATTGTGTAAGGGGGTCAAGGACAGGTGGCATTGATTTATTTCCAGTCAAGGTTATTACGGACTGGTTTTCAGATAGTGCTACGACTCAAATTTGCCATTGATATGAAATGATATTAGAAACTGGTGACTTATTATCCATTCTCTGAGTCAGAATGTACTGAAGGAGATCACCCCTGTGCTAATTCCCCAAATTCTCTTCTTCTATATTGGGTTTGAAATGTATCTACAAGCACAAATGGTTCTACTGCTTTGATGGAATTGACCAGTCGGTCAGTCCAACAGCTGTCAATTCAGTCACAGAATTTTTGACATTTTTGACTGAATTGGCCAGGTGTTAGACTAAACCCACTGGTCAATTTCATCAAGAATTGTCAAACCGGTTTTTACGATTGGAGAAAGCCGGAATCTATATGTCCTTATAGGTATTCCTCTATGTATCTTGTTAACATCCTTATTTTCTTATGTTTTCTGGATCTAAATGAAGAAACATCATAGATTACACATATATTCATGTATGCACATAGATGTAAAGATCTCTGCCAATGAGCAGTCTTCCTGTTTTTAATTCACAAATGGTATGGCACAGAGCATCCATCCATGTAGCTGCATTTCCAAATAAAATAATTTAATCACCTATCCATTTATTTCACTATTTCTTTTTATTTCTAGCCATAATATAGCAGCACGTGGCAAGGGCAGGATCATTACTGGCTGGCAGATCAGCCAAAAAAGTCCACCTCAGTAACTTCTGGAGAAAGTTTGTCTTTTTTCTTCTCCAGAAGACTTACCAAGATCAGAAAAAGTTTATTATGATTGTTGGTCATTGCCTATACCCAACCCTCACCTCCCACAGGAATTTAAAACCCATGAGAGCAAAAATCCACATCTATTTTATTCCCTGATTATTCCCAAATGCCTAGAATTAGTACATTACATCTAGATCCTTGAGCATGGTGCTTTGAGGTTTCTCAACCAGCAATACTCATCGTAATGAATTCAGTCAAGAACATTCATCCTGGGACTTCTTTTTCCTTTCAACTTTCTAAGAACTTTGCACTTACCTAATTTGAATTACTTAGCTTATTCTGCATTATATTTATGATGTTGTTTTATTTTTTTCCCTATGAATGCCCAGACTATGAATACCCGGAATATGGATAGTGCCCTAGTGTGGTCCATACTAAGCCAACCACAGGACCTAATAAATAGTGGACAGGAAGAAACATGCATGGAATTAAGAACATAATCACTTATGAATGAAACAGCAGTATTCACTACTAATGATTCATGCTCATTAGAAGAATTCCATGAACATTAATAAACAGCACCTACCGTTCTCAGGCAGTTCACTCTGGATGGGTGGGTGGAGAAACGGAAGTGACCAATGAGTGATTAGAAATGAGGATATGATCATTCATGGATGGTCTTGATTAGAACCCTTCACTGACATTAAGCCTAAATGTTCTTAAAAACATCTATCAATATAGTCACACACTCCCCAAATGAAAGCCGGATTGTTTTCCGACGCACAATGCTTCTAACAAAGGACACCACTGAGGAACTAACTTTGCACAGCCAGCTTGCTCTCACAAAGGGCATTTGATAAACAAGACCTCGCCATCTCTTTTAGCGGATGGCTTTTTTCCCTCTTCTGCTTCTCTCCGACCTGTCTGATAGCATCATTCTACAAGTCACCTGGCGAGGGGACAGAGAGCAGGACACACACTATCATTCTGACACTTTTCGTTAGCTGCAGCCCCATCATTTTTTAGACTCTTCACAGACCAGCTGCATCTGTTTGCCGCCCTCGTTTTCTTTAAAGAATGAAATCCTTCTGAAGAGCTAAATGATATTATGAGTGACTCTTGGACTGAACATCAATTTATAGCTCAGGAAACCATCCCCCTCAGCTGAAATATGATCCTTCTCTCCAGCCTGGAGAAGGTCTCCATCCGCTTATATTTTCTCTTTCTCAGTGGGCGTCCTAAGCCAGAGTCATCACCCTTTATAGTCTGATCTGAGAAACCTCCTTTTCCCAAGCCACCTAAAATGAATACACTTGTGAGTATTTTGATTAGAAGATCTTGATTCTCAAATCTCTTGTATTGATTTGTGTTAATAAATACTAATAGATAATGACTGTGGGGGACATTTACTGTATATTCACCTGCCATGTACAGAGCATGTTATATGGGTTATCTCAGTTCAATCCTTCCAATAAGCTTACTGAAAGTTTTTTTTTTTTTTTTTAATTTCATGCCTCAAATTCCTTCCAGCATACCCTATGCCACCAGTACCAGCATCACCATCCACCACCATAACCAGTGAGACATTGGTGTAAAAGTCTCAGGACACAGGTGAGAGTCAGTGATTAAAAGCCAGCAGTGAAGTTCAGGGCTGCTGTTTCAGCCAAGATACAGCTTCTTTTTCCAAGCAATGTCTGTTAAAGTCTGCCGTTGCGTCCAGCACCGCTCGGCTGTCAAGGCAACTGTCCCCCATTTTTCTTATCTCCATTCACCTTTTCTCAGTTGTGAAAAGTTAGTCCATGGTAGTTCCACATTTAATGAATTATTGAAGGAAGTCACAGTGTGGGACTCTGTATTTCAGATGCCCAAAGAGATTTGAAAATCTTTTTCTAGACCAAGAAGTTTATACAATTATCATCTCTCCTCTGACATCAGGCCAATAATGCTTTTGAAAAGGAACAAAAGCAACCTTTAAAAGCTAAAAATCACACATGGTTCAGGGCATCCAAACTCTTAAGAGGTTTGTATTTTAGAAGCAATGAATTTTTTCTTCACTTCCTCCATGGATGTATTTCATGTGAAAGAAATGGCAAGGAATTAACCTACAAAAAGTGATCTCCCTAGCCAAGTGTGGAAGCCAGCCGAGTAGCACAGCTGTTACAGGGCAAGGCCTCTGTTCTGGGCTTGCCTGACCTCAGGACCCTGCCTCCCTCTGCCTCTTGGAAATGTCTTGTCCTCCCAGGTGGGTCATTTTCCTTTGAAGACTGGGGCTTGGAAGAGCAATCTGGAAAGCCTCCTGCTCTCTGCCTTTCCCTCTGTGCAGGACAAGACCACCCAGAGATTTGCCTGGAGAAATACTACACCAGCTCTTAGGTCTGTAGCTCAGAAACTAACCCAGGTTACACAGTGAAGCTGACAACCAGTCCAGGCAAGGAGAGCGAAGAGGATTAGCTTGGACAGAGTTTGCCAAATAAAACAGAATGTCATATCACGCTGAACCCATTCCTGTGTTCCCCAATATTCAGCTCCATGACTAGGTGGATTTTTAGCAGTTTATGGCAATAAGCCATTTCTCTTGTAAATGTCCCTTTTGACATTAATTCCTCAAAATTTTGATGCCAACTACAGCATAATAAGTTCCTGCCAGACTTTCATTATATAATGAACATCCATTGCTTCTATGGACCCAAAGGAGATTTCATTAAGACAGCTGAGACTTACCGCTCTATACTGAAACTTCACTAGGGTGGGAACTGGTTGCAATGAGCTTTTTTTCATGGATCCACCTCTTGCATGTCCCTGCCTTACAACTCCATAAGTTTTCCTCTTTGTATCACCAAAATCTTTACTTGCACTTGCAAGGAAATTCCTGGTAACTAACTCATAATCCAGATGCTTCTTTGATAAGCAGGATTGGGTCTCTGTAGTTTCCTTGCTGGTGATTTTTTTTTTTCCCTACTATCATGTTTCATTGAAAGGAAAGACCTTCAAAATATTGTGTTGAGGCTGTTTCAGTGAGTCCCAAATTTATGGGAGGACATCAGTGTCTTTTTTTTTTTTTTTTTGAAAATAATTGCTTTACAATGTTGCATTAGTTTCTGCTGTACAATGAAATGACTCAGTTATGTTTTCAAATATTTACCTATCCCCTCTCCTGTACCTCCTTCCTATCCCCACCCTCATCCCACCATCTAATCATCACAGAGCCCCGAGCTGAGCTTCCTGTGCTTTATAGCAAATTCTCACCAGCTATCTATTTTAAACATGGTAGTGCACATATGGCAGATGAGTGAATAAGAAGATATGATACATATATACAATGGAATGTTAGTCACTAAAAGGAATGAAACAGGTTTGTAGAGACATGGATGGATTAGAGTCTGTGAAACAGAGTGAAGTAAGTCAAAAAGAGAAAAACAAATATCGTACATTAATGCATGTATGTGGAACTTAGAAAAATGATGCAGACGAAACTATTTCCAAAGCAGGAATAGAGACACAGACATAAGAGAATGGACATAGGGACACAGGGTGGGAAGGGTAGAGTGGGACGAATGGGAGATAAGGACATCAGTGACTTTCCAAGCCTGCATTCTACTAGGCCGTCACTCTCACCTTGTGGATGACTTACTCTCTTTGCAGCCCTTCTTCAGGTGTTGCAGCCACAAGGAAGTTTCCTAAGTGACATTCAGAGCAGCTTTCAACACTCTGATACCAAATATCATTGTGCTATTGTTTGGTCAAACCAAGCTATTAATATAGAGAGACTGTGATACAGGACTCACCGGAGGTTTATCTCTTAACCATGACAATACAAGGCATGCTTTTGCTGTCATGGGTAAGAAGAACATTAAGGGAGAGAGGAAAAGACTCTCCACCTCTAAAAAGAGTGCTGCTCCAGGAATGTGGTCTAAACTTGCTAGCAGAATCTCTACTTCTCAGCTTTGAGTTCAGTTCTTTAACAAAATATTCAGTTATAGTGACTGCTCACCCTGGGCTTATTGTGACCCCATGGACTATAGCCCACCAGGTTCCTGTGTCCATGGGATTCTCCAGGCAAGAATACTGGACTAGATAGCCATTCCCTTCTCCAGGGGGTCTTCCTGACCCAGGGATCGAACCTGGGTCTCCTGCAATGCATACAGATTCTTCACCATCTGAGCTTCCAGGGAAGCCCCAAATTACTAGGCATATAGAGAAAGGCTCCCCGTCCCCAGGGGACACCCCGAGACAGCAGCAGGCACTGTCACCCTTAGTCTGTGAGGGCACAGTGTGCATCCAACACAAGGCCTTGGAGGCAGTTCTCTGAACAGAGGACTCAAAGGGATGAAGCATGGTCCCTGGTCACCTAATAAATGGTTAGACAAGGCAAGACAGAACAAAGAGCTAGAGACGGAATGAAGAGCATGACTCCCTATGCCGCTGCTGATAAAGTCGCTTCAGTCGTGTCCGAGTCTGTGTGACCCCATAGACGGCAGCCCACCAGGCTCCCCCGTCCCTGGGATCCTCCAGGTGAGAACACTGGAGTGGGTTGCCATTTCCTTCTCCAATGCAGGAAAGTGAAAAGTGAAAGTGAAGGCTCTCAATCTTGACACTACTGATATTTTAGACTGGATAATTCTTTGTGGGGGGTACCATCCTGTGTATCATGCTGTGTTCAGCAGCAGCTTTGGGTTCTCCGCTTTAGATCCTGGCAGCACTTTGGTTGTAACAACTAAAAAAATGTCTCTAGGCATTATTCCCAATGTGAGAGGCAGGATCATCCTCAATTGAGAATCCCTGCTACAGGCCAACAGAAATGAGGAAGACGCAAAGTGAGAGAAAACATAAAGTCTGTGGCAGGAAAAAAAAACAAAGCACATTCCAGGCAAGAGAATCAGAGAAACAAGAGTCCAAGGCCTCTCAGGGCCTATGCATGAATACAACCGCCTTATGCTGGCATTCAAGGTATTCTGAGATGAACCCCACCCTATCTCTTCAAACTCATTTTGTACTTCAACCCCTCCCGACAGCTCACACTCTAGCCACACCAAATAAATCATCATTGCAACAACACACTCTTATTTTTCACACAGCCTTTCGATTAGCTATGCACAGGCTTCCTTTGGTTCAAAAATCAGTTCTGTGCTTTAGGGCTCTTTCATCCTCTAAGGCCAATCCTGAGCCCAGAGGGCAATTCCTAGGTGAAGCTTTGCACAACTCCCAAGCCTGTATTTCCTCCCACAGTTGTTATGTGGGTCCTTAAAGCCTGTCTTCTCCCAGATAAACTGCAGAGCTGAAACTCTCTGTCCCCTGTTGATCTTTGAAACTCAAGTAGATGACATCGTGTTCTGCAAATAATAGGCTTAATATGAGTGTTCTTTGAAAGAAAAAGAGGCAGAGGTAGATATGGTTCAAAAGAAATTGGTAGTCTGTGTAAGTAAAAAAAAAGTCATTATTTATTGAGCAACTATTATACACGGGCATCATACTGGCCCCTGTGGATAGGATGTATGTGTTCACTTACTTCAGTCATGTCCGACTCTTTACAACCCCATGGACTAGCCCATCAGGCTCCTCTGTTCGTGGGATGCTCCAGGCAAGAATACTGGAGTGGAGTGCCATTTCCGGGGGATCCCCTGTCCCAGTGATCAGACCCAATGAACAAACTCCGCAGTGGAGTTCCTGCATTGATAAGCAAATTCTTTACCATTGAGCCACCTGGGAAACCTGTCTGTGGATAGGAGATTGTTCCAGAAATTGATCATTGCCATTCTAGCACTCAGAGTCTAAGTGAGGAGAGGGCAGACACTATATATTTTAATATAAATTTCAAATTGTAATAAGTGCTATAATAATGTTGATAATCTTGTGATTGGATGAAGAGAGACAGGGATGGAACTAGGTTAGATACAGAGGTCCAGGGACGCTTCTTTGAGAAGGTGACCTTTGAGCTAAACCTGAATCGATAAGAAGGGTTCAGCCATGTTAAGAGTTGGGCTAACAGCATTCTTAGGAGAGGAAAACTGAGAAGTTCACGAAGTGGTAAATGGTTCATCTTGATTTTTTTAAAAATTCAATATTTCTAGAATACATGAGTGATGGAAATTAAGGTAGAAAAATGAGATTAGTTACAAATAATCTTGAATAGTAGTAGAAGCAGAACCAGCTAAGAGCTCAAGCTACACACTAATATATATATATATAATTATGACTCAGATGGTAAAGAATATGCCTGCAATGCAGGAAACCTAGGTTCCACCCCTGGATCAGGAAGATCCCCTGGAGAAGGGAATGGCAAACCACTCCAGTATATATACATTTATGAAAATCATAATCTTTAGGTCCATGGAAATAATAATATTATAGGTTACAGGTTATAGAGTCCTAGCTTTGCAACTTATTGAATCCCAAGATGCCCCTAAAAGATGAGGATTATTATTTTCCTTATTTTTTTTTCAATTGGGACACTATGTGATTTCTCCAAGATCATACAATTAATGAGTGACAGAGCCAAGTATCAAATGCACACCTGCCCCAACCCTGAGCATTTTTAAAATTGTCAGGAAAAACAAAAACAGATGATTTCTTTCTTTCCAGGACATAACAACTTCCTAATTGTTTTAGTAGTTCTATTCATTACATTAAACATAAATAAGTAAATTAGAATAAGTGACTATGAATTGCCTAGTCAATGCACAGTGTATCAGGATCCATGCATTTGCAGTAACTCCAGTTATGCTCTGGATCACACACTTCGTAATACAAAAATGTGTTACTACCTTTGATAGCAATTTTCTTCTCTGTGGTTGTGAAGGGGAGGCTTCTTGGTACAAAATGTTTGAAATGTGGGAGCATTCTTGTCTTTAAATAAAAAAAAAAAAACAACAACTGGGGATTCACTAACCCCTTACTAGTGACCGGTTGGAAAGGTATAGAACAGCAACAAAAACAACAAGAGGCAAAGGAGGGACATCCCACCCTGATCATGGTAGCAAGAAATGAAGAGGAAAAATTCCCATGAGATATGCTACATGCTTAAAATAAATCCTGTTCCATCACTAAGAAGGAATTGCTAAAGGGAGTTTGCCTAAAACATTCAGTTAAAGGTTGGAGCTTGAGGGACTTACCTGGAGATCCAGTGGTTATAACAGCCCTTCTACTGCAGGCCACACAGGTTGGACCCCCGTCTGGGTACTAAAATCCCACATGACCTTAGGCCAAAAAAAAAAAAAAAAAAAGGGAGAGAGAGAAAATTTCTTGAATGGAATAAAAATGAAAATATTACATATCACCTTAAAAAGAAAATAAAAACAAAACAAGGATTGGAGCTTGATCTTCCCACTAGTGAAAAAAGGTTTGATTTGACTTAGATATACTTGATTTCTAGAATTCATCTCCACCTACATTCAGTCTCTAGCTCTTTGTTCTGTCTCGCCTTGTATAATCATCTATTAGGAGATCAGGGACCATGCTTCATCTCCACCTATATACCAGCTGCCAGTGTGTGCATGCATGCTCAGTCATGTCCAACTATTTGTGATCCCAGAGACTGCCAGGCTCCTCTGTCCATGGGGTTATCCTGGCAAGAATACTGGAGTGGAATGCCATTCCCTTCTCCAGGGGATCTTCCCAACCCAGGAATTGAACTCATGATTCCCGCATTGCAGGTGGATTCTGTAGACCTGTGTAGAGACTAAAGCCAGGGGATGGGATATTAGCCATTGCTTCCTGGGATGCCCTTCTCAGTTTGTCTTTTCAGAATGAATGCAGACTGCATCCTAACAAACCATGAGTAGCTGGGTCCTGGCCGGTGATGGGAGGGCTGCCAGTGTTCCTCGAGGCGGTGGTCTCTTCAGGAGGGCATTGGATTACATCGCCCAGCAGCCACCAGCTCTTCCTTTGGCCTCGGCTAACTTTACGGTGGTGCCTTCTTTCCCCCTACACAGCAGGCCCCACTAGCTCCTCTTCGGCTGCTGGGATGGAATGCTAGGAGTCAGGAGGTGTGGGGCTCAAATTGATAACTGTGTCCATTGACTTTCCAGTCCCCATTTCACCTCTTTCAGTCTGTCGGGGAGCTTTGTCCCAGAGAAGGAGATTATGCAGTGGACTGCGGAGGAGATGGAACTTCAGAAAGATAGAGCACACAAAAAAGTGTGACAAATTGCGATGACAGGGCTGTGATGGTCGCTTGTGATGGAGTGAAATTAAATCCCTGGCCAAACAATACTGCTTTCTTCTATGTCTATGGGGACCCTTGTTGGGCCTGGATTGAGAGAGAAAGTCAGAAGAAGGGAGTAAGAAAGATGCATTCAGCCAGTCAAAAGGATATTTTTTTCCACATTCATTGGATTTACTTTCCTCAACAAAATGGCACTATAACACGTATCTGGATATGTGGCAGACGTATCAACATCCCTAAATGCTTCTGTAAGAGCTGAGGACATCCTTTGTGTCTCACTAGTAATTTTAATGGTAACCCCAAGTGTAAGACGCAAGACCACATTTTTCTTTCCTCACCTGCAATGTCTCGACTCCCACCGTTCTAAAAAATTGTACTGGAATCCTGGTTAAAAAGATAAGTCTGCATAATCACTTCAGGTCCTTGTTTTTCTAGAGATCACGAGCCTGGCTCACCCAGCATCCTCTTTCCACTTCCTGGCTTATTTCAGGACCCCAGATATTCATTGGAAAGACTGATGCTGAAGCTCCAATACTTTGTCCACCTGATGCAAAGAGCAGACTCAATGGGAAAAGACTGATGCTGGGAGAGACTGAGGGCAGGAGGAAAAGGAGACAGCAGAGGATGAGATGGTTTGATGGTGTCACCGACTGACTGGACATGAGTTTGAGCAAACTCCGAGAGACAGTGAAGGACAGGAAAGCCTGGCGTGCTATAGCCATGCGGGTGCAAAGAATTGGACATGATTTAATGACTGAACAACGATCAACGCCCTGAACAGAACTGTTCATCTGCATTGCTGCCCACCACAAATGCTTGATAATGTAGACCCCGATTTGCAGGCCTCACTGAACTCAGAGCAGAGAGAAATGGCTGCACATTTGGTTATGAATCCCGCCTTTTGAAGCCGACCCTGCCCCAGGTATCCATCTCAGCTCACCTCACAAAATCAAAAGAGCTGCTTATCCAAGACCTGGACAAGGAGATGTTCTGGCATGTCTCCCCATCTCTGGGATTCCCTCAAAAGGTACTGGTGTCAGGAAGGGATTGAGTTAAGATGCTTGAAGCTGAGTGGCAGACGTGAATCACATTTGTAAAGCATTCTTTGTTATGGCAAAATTCACATAACATAAAGTTTACCATTTTAACTAAAGTGTCCGGTTCAGTGGCTTTTAGATCACAACGTTGTGCAACCATGACCACTGTTCAATTCTAGAACATTATTATCACTCCAAAAATAAATCCCATTTTTATCACTCCTAAAAATAAGCCTTGATCACTCCCATTTCGCTCTTTCTCTAGGCCCTGGCAATCACTCATCTACTTCCTGTCTCTATGGAGATGCCTATTTTGGACATAGAAAAAATTACATACTATGTTTTCTTTTGTGTCTAGCTTCTTTCATTTAGAATAATGTTTTCAGAGTTTTATCTACATTATAACATGTATCACTATTCCATTCCTTTTTATGGCTAAACAATATACCATTGTATGGATATATCATATTTTGTGTATCCATTCATCAGTTGATGGGATGTGGATGGTTTCCACTTTTTGACCATTAGGAATAATACTGCTAAGAACATGTGTGTACAAGCTTTGTTTGAACACATGTTCAATTTGTGAATGTATATAACAAGGAGTAAGTCTGCTGAGTCACATGGTAATTCTGCATTTCACTTTTTGAGGAATCACCAAACTGCTCTCCACAGTGGCTGCACCATTTTACATTTCTATCAGCAAAGGAATGAGGGTTCCAAATTCTCTACACTCTCATCAACACTAGGTATTTTCCATTTTTTAATAACCACCCTAGTTGCAGAGTACATCATGAGAAATGCTGGACTGGAAGAAACACAAGCTGGAATCAAGATTGCTGGGAGAAATATCAATAACCTCAGATATGCAGATGACACCACTCTTATGGCAGAAAGTGAAGAGGAACTAAAAAGCCTCTTGATGAAAGTGAAAGTGGAGAGTGAAAAAGTTGGCTTAAAGCTCAACATTCAGAAAACGAAGGTCATGGCATCTGATCTCATCACTTCATGGGAAATAGATGAGGAAACAGTGGAAACAGTATCAGACTTTATTTTTGGGGGCTCCAAAATTACTGCAGACTGTGATTGCAGCCATGAAATTAAAAGATGCTTACTCCTTGGAAGAAAAGTTATGACCAACCTAGGTAGCATATTCAAAAGCAGAGACATTACTTTGCTGATTAAGGTCCGTCTAGTCAAGGCTATGATTTTTCCTGTGGTCATGTATGAATGTGAAAGTTGGACTGTGAAGAAGGCTGAGTGCCGAAGAATTGATGCTTTAGAACTGTGGTGTTGGAGAAGACTCTTGAGAGTCCCTTGGACTGCAAGGAGATCCAACCAGTCCATTCTGAAGGAGATCAGCCCTGGGATTTCTTTGGAAGGAATGATGCTAAAGCTGAAACTCCAGTACTTAGGCCACCTCATGCAAAGAGTTGACTCATTGGAAAAGACTCTGATGCTGGGAGGGATTGGGGGCAGGAGGAGAAGGGGACGACCGAGGATGAGATGGCCGGATGGCATCACTGACTCGATGGACGTGAGTCTGAGTGAACTCCAGGAGATGGTGATGGACAGGGAGGCCTGGCGTGCTGCGATTCATGAGATCGCAAAGAGTCGGACATGACTGAGCGACTGAATTGAACTGAACTGAGTAGTGAAGTGATACTTTCTTGTGGTTATTTTTTATTTAAATTAATTTTTTTAATTGGATCACAATTGCTTTACAATATTGTATTGGTTTCTGCCATACATTAACATGAATCAGTCATAGGTATATGTATGTCCCCTCCCTCTTGAACCAACCTCCTACCCCCTACCCTCCCTGTGGTTGTGATTTGCATTTCCCTAATGGCACCCCACTCCCATGGGTGGAGGAGCCTGGTAGGCTGCAGTCCATGGGGTCGCAAAGAGTCAGACATGACTGAGCAACTTCACTTTCACACATTGGAGAAGGAAATGGCAACCCACTCCAGTGTTCTTGCCTGGAGAATCCCAGCGAAGGTGGAGCCTGGTGGGCTGCTGTCTATGGGGTCGCACAGAGTCGGACACGACTAAAGTGACTTAGCAGCAGCAATGACAATTAACGTTGATTATCTTTCCATGTGCTTACAGTCCATTTGTATACTTTTATTTTAGAAGTGTCTTTTTCGGTCCTTTGCTCATTTTTTTAAATGTAAGTTATTTGTCTTTCTGCTGTTGAGTTAATGCATTTAGACAGAACAGCGATAAATACTTCAGAAGATCAACACTGTGGGTCATAAGTAGCGCAGAGAAGAAGCGAGTTTTCACTGTGAGCTGTGGCATAAAACCTATATTTAACCCCCCATTCTGTCAGTCGGGGGCTGCAGGAATGTAGGCAAGTTCTTACTATGACAGAGTCTGTAGAAGGGCAATACTGTAACTGACCTTCAGAGGTTAATATGAAAATTAAATGAGATAGTTTAGTATACATGAAGCTGCTGGTACCATGCCTAGCGTAATGCAGTTGCTTGACAGCAGACACATGGCTTGGATATTCAACTTGCCATTGTGAATGGCACTAGGGGGAAAAGGGAAACTGAGGATTCAGTGCTAAATATGCAACTACCCAGGACCAAAAACATTCTGGACAGAATGACTGCTTCCGCTCACCTCTCCGTGGGAAAACCTGGAAAATCAATCCCACTACTCCTTGTCATTTACAAGGAAAGGCAGCAGGAGACAACTCAAACCAACCAACCAACCAACCAATCAAAACCTTGAAGAAGGATTTGAGGGGAGCATTTTAGCCCAAAGTTTTAGGCTTCTACTCTTAAGTAATACAAACGGTCAGTTGATAATTATGTATTAAGCATCCACTCTATGCCACGGATGCAGATATACAGAAAATATAGTGCCCGCCCTCAGTGAGACATGGAGATGCAGTGATGAATGGGGAAAGGTGAGCCTTCTTATTGCCACCCTAAAGGGATCAGCCCAGCAACAGGCTGAGTTTGTTGCTGCTGCTGCTAAGTCGCTTCAGTCTTGTCTGACTCTGTGCGACCCCATAGACGGCAGCCCACCAAGCTCCTCCGTCCCTGGGATTCTCCAGGCAAGAACACAGGAGTGGGTTGCCATTTCCTTCTCCAACGCATGAAAGTGAAAAGTGAAAGTGAAGTCACTCAGTCGTGTCCGACTCTTAGCGACCCCATGGACTGCAGCCCACCAGGCTCCTCCATCCATGGGATTTTCCAGACAAGAGTACTGGAGTGGGGTGCCATTGCCTTCTCCGAGGCTGAATTTAAATCGTCATTAATAGAGAACTCTTCAAGTGGAAAAATGCTAGGTTGACAATATCAACCTGTCTAACTAAGTATGTTAAACAGTTGCAGAAACAATCTTTTGATCATTTTCTTAACAAAAAGTTGCCAGTTTTGTTTTGGATCTGTGGCTTGAACAAATGTGATATTTTAACTTTATTAATCTATCAGAAGAGAGGTGTCAAGATGCTTTAATCGCTTTCTTTTTTGAATCTGGTTTCATTTTTTCTGGTTAAGGAATATAAAGTAAATGATTTAAAAATTAGTAAATTCTTCCAGTTTAGAAATTATATCAATCACCATTTAATTTATCTAGAGGGGCAAATTTGTCCAAGGAGCACAACAAAATACTGAGTTAAAAAGAGTTGATTTGTGACATAGAAAACAGACTTTCAGTTACCAAAGAAGAAGGGCAGAGGAGGGATAAATTTGGGTTATGAAACTGACCAAAAATTAAAATGTCGACTGACTAGCACATGAGTTGTGTTCAACAAAAGTGCAAAATATCTCTGTTTTGATTTTGGTCCATTTATTTAGATCTACAGGTTAAGTTTGGGAAAATAAGGCATGTAGTTATGATCAATTGCTCTAGAGACTTAAATGCTGAAACAATGAGGTCAAATTTTTAGTATTTTTAAAGTATTCAGCTTTTGTCATTAGGGTATCTGGATCTAGAAAATACTTTGAGACTTAAATACTGAAATATGGAGGTTATACTTTTAATTTTTATTGCACTCAGCATTTGTCAGGAGGGTATCTAGACCCAAAAATTCCTTTGCCCTCTGTTCCCACCACCCACTCACCAACATACAACCATAGAGAAAGTTGAAAGTGAGTTCAAGTTGTTTGGGTAAACAGCCAGGCAGCCAGGCACAGTCTTGCGTTATTGAACCATCGATTCTATCTACTGAAGTTCACTGTCCCAGTTTGTGTGGATATTGTCTCCATTATTCTGACACTTTGGGTTCATTGGAAAGCAACATGGTTCGAGCTGAGAACATTTTTGTATTCCAATCCTCCCACCATTTCCCTGTCTTCTGTCCCCTCCTCCTTTCTGTGCACACCCTGACTTCAGTTGCCATGGCCAGACTTTAAAAACATTTCAGACTTAAAAGGTTAAGATCTAAGGGCTGCTGATTTTATCTGGGCTTTTAACTAACACAGGCAGGTGGATTAGAGATATGTGTACAATCCCTACTCTAGACACTTGGGTAAATATGCACAAGTGCTAGGGCAGCCGAGGAAGCGATCCGATGTTATTGTCTATTAATTCCAAAGTGGAGATTAAAGAAATCAGTAGTGTAAATATCAAAAAGGATTTCCACTTACATATAAGAACGTTACTCAAGCAGGCTGCTCGTTCCAAATTATGTGAAGGCTTTTGGCTTTAAGAAAAGTGTGAATTTGTTTTTGCTTGAAATTTGCATATTTTTCGGTCTCTCTTTGTCTGCAAGGAGGGTACTAACCCTACCGAGAATTCTTTTCACATGGTAGCAATTTGTGCTGCTGATAGCTTCCATGTAGCTTTACCACAATAACATGTATTTGCCAGAGTTGTAATGTAGAGTCAAATTTTATTTTTTGATCTCTCTTTATGTAACATTTCCTAGAAATGCCAAAATACGGGGTGAAGGAAGCTGTGTATCAAGTTCAGAGCATTTCTAACTTTAGACAGGATTCAATCCCCACCTTACTCAGCCGACTTGCCCTGTAAGTTTCAGAATCCAGGCTGAAGTGAAGCCACCTTGTGCCACCACAAATGAATACCAGCTGATGACTGGAGAAGTTAAAGGTGAGCCCAGCGATTTTCCACCCTGCTGCAAGTGGGCTGGGACAGACCTTCCTAAGCTGTGCTTCAGGGAGGGAAATGTCAATTAAAGTGCAGGTGCCTCAGCTTCAACAAAAGTCATCAAGAATCACCATTAGCTTTTATTATACGATACGTGCATTAAAAACATACACACAGGCTCACACAGCTTTTTAATCAGCCTAGCGGCACGGCCAACAGTATAAAGAAAAGTCTCCGCATTTTCAGAAATTGGACTATGAGGTGATTTTTTTCCACCCTGTTTTTTGAGATCCTGATCACAGATCTCAGGCCATCTTTAGATGAATAGAGAATAGAGTCTCTAGACTCAGAGGATAGAGTTTCCAAATAGTCTAACAAAATCAACAGCTTCTCTAGCACTCTCTTTTGAGTGATTGTGTCCCACAAGGAGAAAAAAGAAAAACAACACATTATCAAAATGCTATGAATGAGGATATAGGACATCACTATATAATACCCCCCCCCAAACAGCCAGTTCTAACTAGATACTTAGTGAATCTATCGAAAAATATGCATTAATTTAGGCATTTAGGTCAAAGGTCAGAGACCATTTAAAAGAGGAGCACCCAGTGACTGACCCATATTTGTCTAAAACATTGGAATTGAGGGGAATGAAAGAGGGGAGTGGCTGCCCTCCAGAAGAGGATTTTAGATTACCAAAGGGGGAAGAGGAGTTGGAGAGGAATAAAATAGGAGGTTGGGATTAACATAGACACACTACCATATATAAAATAGGTAATCAAAAAGGGCCTACTATATAACACAAAGAATTATACTCCATATTTTGTGATAACCTATAAGGGAAAAGAATCTGAAAAAGTAATACATCCATATATATGTATAATTGAATCACTTTGCTGTACACCTGAAACTGTCATAACATTGTAAATGAACTACAAGTACTTCAGTGTTTTTAAAAATAAATAATATAGGGGGAAAAAAAAGAAATCTTCTTCCATCAAAAACATGACTTCATTACTGGTTGGAGTCCAGTGTGGACAAACACAATCATGGTTATCTTTTGAATCCAAAGTTTTCTGTTTTGCCCTAAGACAAGTTCATCATTTCTTCACATTTTGGTATAAACAACTTTCATGCAATTATCCTAAATGTTCTACAGAACAGCCAAATGAGGGTAACAGCACAGAAGAAAGAAAGCCATGATTGGGGGTGGAGGGTGAATGTTAATTTAGAGCCAAGAGTATTTCGGGAGAGAGGAGGCCTGGGTAAGGTGTAGCAACAGGGGGCTTTGCATGCCTCAAATATCCAAGGGGCAAGAAAGAGGCAACAGGAGAGGAGAAACATGGGCAGAAAGGGGACCAGGAGAATTCTCAGGACTACTTTTCTCTAGGCTGAAAATTAGCCTAAGATTTGGTTCAACCAAAAGTCATCTAGCATATTGTTAAGTCATATATGCTTCTAGTTGCTGAGTTTGAAACAAATATAAAAGCCTGATCAACATACTAATAATTTAATTGTCAACTGTTCATGTGGAATTTAGCACATCATAGTCATCACTTCATTCTACCACAGGACTACAGTTTCCTCAAAGAGCTCAGCAGTTTTCCAACCCTAATACGCAAAGATATTCATTTGATTATTGTACCATCAGGAACACAGTAGGTTGCATATAAATTGGCTAGGAGGTGATTCTGGAAAAGATGGAAGGGCAAACACGTCTCAAAAAGATTCCCCAGAAAATCAGGCCATATGTGATCTTTGGCAACCATACCGTGAATGTGGTAAGTCACTGCTGAATCCTGAGGAATTTCTAAAGAAGCAAAGTTCACAATTTTACCATTGTCATTTGGAAAGTTGAATCTTATTCTCACCTTTACAAAGTGAACAGAAAAGAAGTCAACAAAAAAATACAGCTGAAAATTTTCTTGGTTTAATATCATAAACTGAAGAGTACAATATGACATTTATTCATATGCTTGTTTTCAAATTAAAACAGAAAATAAATGCAAGGATATGCCTATATATTAAGTGACTCCCTTATTTTTGTGCAAACATTTGAGTCTTTTTACAGAAAACTCTTTGGAAGCCCAGCTGAGATCTACTGATATTTTAACACTCATTCACAAAATCTGAAATTTAAAAAAAACAATGTAATTTTAATCATCATGAGGTTTCTGTTCGTAATTTCTCCAATTTTCAGACACGAAAAGAAACATCAAAGAATGGTAATACATTTGTAGAATTCTCAGGGTGCTTTGGGGTGAGTGTCGGGGGTGAAGGGAGTGAGGAAAAAGAGTGGTAAAATCAGTGACAAGTGATTAATAGTTCAAAGTTCCTGATGGCTTTTCTATGAGGAACAGACCCAAGGGGAACAGGATGAAATAGAACAGATATCCTCAATTAGCTTGTCCACACTCTCTCTGGGGTTCTGAAGGAGTACGCTCTCAAGGTGGAAGGGCATTTCAAGCCCCAAGCTCTCAGTGCACTCCTCACATTTGGATGTCTCTGGATTCTGTTTGGTTATTGCATCTCTCTCTGAGCAGCAAGCAGAGACACTGTTACGAAAAGAAGGGTTGTTATTGTTGCTGTTTAGGCGCTAAGTTGAGCCCAACTCTTCTGCAACCCTATGGACTGTAGCTGGCCTGGCTCCTCTATCAGTAGGATTTCCCAGGCAAGAATACTGGAGTAGATTGCTGTTTCCTTCTCCAAAGGATCTTCCCAACCCAGGAATTGAACCTGCGTCTCCTGCTTGGTGGGTGGGTTCTTTACCACTGAGCTACCTGGGAAAGCCCAAAAAGAAGGGTGCAGGTAAGCAATCCCATGTAGCTGAGAGAGTATTCCTTTCAAGCCCCATGACTCCCAGTCAAATCATTTAACCTTTCCTAGCCTCAGTCCTCACATCTGTGAAATGGAAACTTTATCTTGCTCTAGGATGAGGTTTGCAGGTGAAACATATTAAAACTTGTAAGGCATTATCTGCATGGATGGAACTGTTATTATTCCAGGTTTCTCTCTCTCTGCTCTGTTTAGTTCACATGTGCCCACAGCTAAACAAAAAAACCCAGGACATATGTTTTGTCTATTATGAAGGCTCACTTGTGGATTCAATTTCACTGTCCTCCACGTTGAATCCTTTGTCTGCTTTTCAGTTGTACGGAGACATTTCACAACCAACCAAGTTCAGAAACTCCAACTTAAAAGAAGGCAACTTTAAAAAAATAAATAGGAATCAGTACAAATCTCCAGAAACATAAAATAAACCTCACCAGCTTTCTACCACTAGTCAATGTCTCTGAAACCCAACTCAAACTCAGTGAAAAGACAGAGCATTCCTTGAAAGGTGGGGTCGACCTCAAATGTGCACATCCTTTATGCAAAAAAAACAAATTAGTTTTGATATCCGGGTCAATTTTAAATCAAAATCAATTGATGGATAAGGAAGCTATTCCAAAAACAAGAGGCTACAAAAAACAAACCAAAAATCCTCCTCGTGCACCTGCTGGAGACGCTGTGTTGCAGGCTCCAGGTTTCCAGCCTAACCTATATTTGATATGGTGTTGTTGCAGCTGTGGGACCAAGGTGGTTTATTTAAGTGGCTCCAAATGCCTGTCAGTGTGGCAACCAGCTGAATACATAAAACAGGCTCTCCAAACCCTTTATGGCCCAGGGTCAGAGTAAATGGAATAATAAAATCCAAATGCTTTTGTCTCATTTTCCATCACCCAACCCTTCCGCATAAATCTGCAGCTTCGCGGTGACCTTCATGTTCCGTGCGGGATGAGGCCGCGGGCTGGCGATACATTTGGTCTGCGTCTTAGGTCTTTAAAAGCTTTTTCCAATTAATTTTAACTGGCTTCCATAAGGATCAAGTACAGCTTCCTCCCTCCCGCCACCCTCCCCTCCCACCTTCTTAACCAGCCAAGTGGCAGAATGCTCTGGAGTCATACAACAGGTATCAACCCCATTATACCCTGGATTGCCAAAGACAAAAACCTGATTCCAAGTGCCCGGATGTCTTCTGAAAGGCGCTGCGTATTCTGATTTCTGCATCATAGAAATCGTCTTGGGTTTTATCTGGTGGCCTCATCTCTAGTTGCTGCATCTCTATGCAAAGTGGGAAAAGTATTACAAAGTCCTAACTACAACCCCGGAGATGAGGGTGTTTGTGTTTGGAGAGAGCTGTTGAGTTGTTTGTGTAGGCATGTGGAAACACAGTGATACAAAACTGCGATGTCAAATAGGCTTGTCATCTTCCGAAGACCAAGAGAGGAAGAGAGAATGAGTACAGCAGAACCTGTGAAAAGCCCAGAGGACTGGAAGAGCAAGGTCCCAAGAAGCTGTGACTTGATGTCTCTTGCTGGCATCAGTGGCCCCTGAACTTGAGAAAGCAACAGCCCAGCAGGGAGCAACAGGAGGCACCTTTATTTTCATTCACCAGAGTTCAGCTTCATGCCACACATTATTTACTGCGTCATTTCTTTGTGCTAGCTGTGACTCAGACCTCAATAAGACACAACTCCCATTTGCCCAAGGGTCCACCATCTTCTGGGAAGGCAACGGTCACAGAACTTGGCTAGAAAACAAATGTGATTCACATTGAAAAAGATTATTATTTTGGGGAAGGGAGCATTTAAATAAGAACTTTCAGCACAGAGGGATAAATTAGGATGGGTAAGGAAGCTATTCCAAAAACAAGGAGCCACAAAAAAACAAACAAAAAATTCGCCACACATTTCATCACTTTCCATTCCACACTTAACTAACCCGGAATCAGTTAAACATAAAGAAAAAATAAGCTACGTGAAGGTGACATTTTTATTGTTTCAATGGCTGATGAACTAAATAAAACAGAAAACTTGGATCAAGCTTAGGAGAAAAGGTTCCCTGGGCTACAGTCACTATCATTCCTATCATCTAAGTTTGATCTGTGTAAGAACCTGGAGAGAGGGACTGAAAGGTCTAAATATACATACAGACACTACTGTACATAAAATAGATAATCAACAAAGGCCAAATGTCTAGCGTATAGCACAGGGAACTCTACTCAATATTTTGTAACAACTTATTAGGGACTAGAATTTTTAAACATATATATGTCTATGTATAACTGACTCACTTTGCAGTACACTGGAAACTGACGTAACATTGTAAATCAACTGTACGCCAATAAAATTAAAAACAAACAAAAAACAACTCTCATTCTTTTGTTTCCACCAATAGTTTGGGTTCCCTAATCACCACCACCCATTCTGGCCCCGCCTGCCATCACATTGGAGACACTTCCATTTTGTCTTGGTTCTGCCACTTTTCTTTCTTATTTCTAAAGGTCTATTCCCTTTCCTTACATATGCTTCTGCCTCTTCATCATTTTTGCCTTTAGAAAATGCAAAGAATATATAAGATAGGAAACATAAAAACGAAATCTGAAAATATACTTAAAAATTCTGTGTTGTTTCATAAACCTATAGTATATTGGACCAAGAATTAGTCTTGGAATCCATTTGGTTTTGGCCTCCTTCATTTGGCAGGAATAAAGGAAACCTGAGGAAATAGGTTCTAATCAACATATACATTGTCCAAAGCCATAAAATCAGTTAGTGGAAAGGCTGGCTGACCATATTCCACAACTGCCTTGTATTCAACTTTTACTCTGAATTGGCACTATGGTGAGTGCTTTCTAAATGGAGCTCTGTTAACTACCAACTTTTCTGTTCAAGAATTCTTCTGCCAGTGTGGTGTCTGAGTCATCGCATTTCATCACTTTCCATTCCACACTTAACTAACCCAGAATCAGTGACACATAAAGCAAAAAGAAGCCGCGTGAAGGTGACATTTTTATTGTTTCAATGGCTGATGAACAAAATAAAATAGAAAATTTGGATCAAGCTTAGGAGAAAAGGTTCCCTGGACTATAGTCAATATCATCCCTATGATCTGAGTTTGATCTATGTAAGGGGGTGAGGGATTGAAAGGTCTAAAGCAATGGGTGCCAGAAAAGAGATTTCAATATAAATTTTAAAAATTGATTAAAAGGCTTGCCTTTGTGTAAATCAGTCCTGAAATTATTTAATAAGGTCTTTGAATGGTCCCACTTAAAGGACCAGGCATGAAGTCAGCAATGATGGGTCAAAACGTATATATCCTGTGTGTTTTCCTGCTTTGCAGAGAGTTCACCCACAAATGAATGAAATAATGGAATCCTGCAGCCCTTGAATGTCATCTGTGTCTACTCATTAAATCATCTTCATTCAGATTCAGCATGGATAATTCCACTGGAAAGAGAACTAAAAGATTTTTTTCAAGACAACCACTGAATTTCTTTTTCTTTGCTTCTGTTACCATTTTGAAAAACATTTTCTACTTTTCCTTCTGGTTTTAATGGCTCATTTTTTTAAAGTATTTATTATAAAGTGTATTTCTGTCCATATAAATTTTGTTTAAAGTCTTTAGCCCATATAAAGTATTACAAAGTATGTATTATCCAAATGCATCTCTTGGGATTCTGAGGCTGACTGTGTGGTGTCAGGAGTGTGAAATTTCAGTAAAAATATCTTGGGGTCCAAAATCCACTTGAACAAACCTGAACAGGTTGACTTAAAACTCTCTGATCATCAGTTTTCTCACCTGTGAAATGTGGATAATAAAACAAACCTTGCAAGGTTGTCAATAAGGATTACATGAGATAACATAAATTATGGATGGATAGTGTATGTAATGGGTCAGTCAGTCAGTCAGTTCAGTCACTAAGTCATGTCTGACTCTTTGTGACCCCATGGACTGCAGCACGCCAAGCTTCCCTGTCCATCACCAACTCCCAGGACTTGCTCAAATTCATGTCCATTGAGTCGGCGATGCCATCTAACCTATCTTGTCCTCTGTCATCCCCTTCTCCTACTGCCTTAAATCTTTCCCAGCATCAGGGTGTTTTCCAGTGACTCAGTTCTTCGCATCAGGTGGCCAAAGTATTGGAGTTTCAGCTTCAGCATCAGTCCTTCCAATGAATATTCAGCATTTCCTTTAGGATTGACTTGTTTGATCTTCTTGCAGTCCAAGGGACTCTCAAGAGTCTTCTCTAACACCACAGTTCAAAAGCATCAATTCTTCGGCACTCAACTTTCTTTATAGTCCAACTCTCACATCCATACATGACCACTAGAAAAACCATACCCTTGACTAGATGGCCTTTATTGGCAAAGTGATGTCTCTGCTTTTTAATATGCTGTCTAGGTTGGTCATAGCTTTTCTTCCAAGGAGCAAGTGTCTTTTAATTTCATGGTGGAAGTCACCATCTGCAGTGATTTTGGAGCCTAAGAAAATAAAGCCTGTCACAGTTTCCATTGTTTCCTCATCTATTTGCCATGAAGTGATGGTACCGGATGCCATGATCTTAGTTTTTTGAATGCTGGGTTTTAAGCCAGCCTTTTCACTCATCTCTTTCACTTTCACCAAGAGGCTCTTTAATTCTTCTTCACTTTCTGCCGTAAGGGTGGTGTCATCTGCATATCTGAGGTTATTGATATTAGTGAAAGAGGTATATATGTAATGGGTATATAATAACAGTCTGTCTCTCTCTATCCCACTCCCCTCTCTCTTACACACACACCCGCGCATATACACATACACTCTAGTGTGTGATTTTACTGCTGTCTTCTTTTCCCATGTAACACCCAACTAACTATTGGCAGGCATGAGCTCTTTTGCCAGGTTAAATGCTCTCAGTTGCTTTGACTGTTTCCTATTCCCTCAAAACCTAATCTCCTCTGGGTTTCCTCCAGTTTTCTAATATCTTTCTCAAATAAGTGGACATTACTTTTATTCATGGGTTAACTAACAGGGAAAAGGATACTTAATAGGGAAAATGTAAAAATGTTGTCACTTGTCCAACTCTTTGTGACACCATGGACTGTTGCCCACCAGGCTCCTCTGTCCATAGGATCCTCCAGGCAAAAATACTGGAGTGGGTAGCCTTTCTCTTCTCCAGGGAATCTTTCTGACCCAGGGATCAAATCTGGGTCTCCCGCATTGCAGGCAGATTCTTAACCATCTCAGCCACCAGGGAAGCCCACTTAATAGGGAACTTTGTGTTAATTCAGCCTAATGTACATCCCTTGTAGTTCAGTTGGTAAAGAATTCGCCTGCAGTGCAGGAGACCCAGGTTCGATTCCTGGGTTGGGAAGATCCCCTGGAGAAGGAAATGGCAACCAACTCCAGTATCCTTGCCTGGAAAATCTCATGGACAGAGGGCTTCAGTCTGTGGGGTCGCAAAGAGTCAGGCATGACTGAGAGACTAACACTTAATGTACATCAAAGTCTGGTAGCTTACTCTATCTAGGAAGAGCATGGCCAATTTGTAAATTAAGAAAAAAAGATAGTCAATATTATCCTGTCCCTTGGACATGGCCTGGCATGGTCATAGCTGACTGCCCACTATCCACATTACACAATTAAAAGCACAAGCCCTACCAGCTCTGAATTTGAATCAACTGTAAACTCATGTTCCCTACTTACTTCCTCTGGCATATATTGGTTCATTATAAAAAATTTTGTCTAGGCTCAAAATCCCTTTTGTATATAAGATCGAATTTTTCAGATGAGATTTTAACAAAATGAAAGGAATCGGTAACAGATGAGCCCAGTTTCTCTTAAGTCAAATGTAGATTTTAGAAATAGGGAACCAGATGTTTTGTCCAAAACTTGAAGTCATCTTCGTGGATGGAGATAACTGTACATCATATCAACAGAACTGAGCAAAGAGTCTGGGAAAGCATAGATTCTTTTCAGGCTGTAACTTCATTACTTATACCAGCAAGGTTTGGCTTTCACCCACTTTGACCTCTGGGGATGTCTGTGTGTGTGTGCTCAGTTGCTTCAGTCATGCCCAACTCTTTGCCACCCTGTGGACTGTAGCCCACCAGGGTCTTCTGTCCATAGGATTCTCTAGGCAAGAATACTGGACTAAATTGCAAATCTCTCTTTCAAGGGATCTTCTCAACCCAAGGATCAAACCCACGTCTCTGACATCTCCTGCAGGCAAGTTTTTTAACAGTAGTGCCACCTGGAAAGCCCACTGAGGAAGAGTAGAGGGCAATTACTACTAGCTCCAGAAAGAATGAAGCAGCTGGGCTAAAGCAGAAACAAACTCAGTTGTGGACATTACTGGTGGTGAAGGCAAAGTCTAATGCTGTAAAGAAAAATATTGCATAGGAACCTGGAGTCTTAGGTCCATATGACGCTGGAAGATAAGTACACCAGCTAAGAAGATCTACAACACCTTTCAGAACTACCACCAAAAAAAGATGTCTTCATCATAGGAAGTCAAGAGATACCCAGAATAACAGGCAAGTTTGGCTTTGGAGTACAAAATGAAGCAGGACAAAGGCTAACAGAGTTTTGTCAAAAGCACACTCTGGCCATAGCAAGCACCCTTTTCCAAAAGGAAAAGAGATGACTCTACACATGGACATAACCAGATGGTCAGTACCAAAATCAGATTGATTATATTCTTTGTAAACAAAGATGGAGAAGCCAAAACAAGACGTGGAGCTGACTGTGGCTCAAATCATGAGCTCATTATGGCAAAATTCAGGCTTAAATGGAAGAAAGTAGAGAAGGCTTCTAGGCTATTCAGGTATGACCTAAATCAAACTCCTTATGATTATACAGTGGAGATGATGAATAGATTAAAGGAATTAAATCTGGTAGATGGAGTGCCAGAAAACAATGGACAGAAATTCGTAACATTGTACGGGAGGCAGTGACCAAAACCATCCCCAAGAAATGCAGGAAGGCAAAGTGATTGCCTAAGGAGGCTTTACAAATACATGAGGAAAGAAGAGAAGTGAAAGGCAAGGGAGAAAGAGAAAGATGCACCCAACTGAACAATATAAAAAAATAGAGGAAAACAACAGAATGGGAAAGACTAGAGGTCTCTTCAAGAAAATTGAAGATATCAAGGGAATATTTCATGCAAGGATGAGCACAATAAAGAACAGACATGGAAGAACCTAACAGAAGCAGGAGAGATTCAGAAGAGGTGGCAAGAATGCACAGAAGAACTGAGATAACCACAATGGTGTGTTCACTTATCTAAACCTTGATATTCTGGAGTGTGAAGTCAAGTGGGCCATTACTGCGAACAAAGTTAGTGGAGATGATGGAATTCCAGCTGAGCTATTTCAAATCCTAAAAGATGATGCTGTGAAAGTGCTGCACTCAATATGTCAACAAATTTGGAAAACTCAGCAGTGGCCACAGAACTGGAAAGGGTCAGTTTTCATTTCAATTCCAAAGAAAGGCAATGCCAAAGAATGTTCATACTACCATACAATTGTGCTCATCTCACATGTTAGTAAGTTTATGCTCAAAATCCTTCATGCTAGGCTTCAGCAACACATGAACTGAGAACTTCCAGATGTACAAGCTAGGTTTCAAAGAGGCAGAGAAACCAGGAATCAAAGTGCCAACATTCTTTGGATCACAGAATAAACAAGGGAGTTCCAGAAAAACATCTGTTTCTGCTTCATTGACTATGTTAAAGGCTTTGAATTTGTAGATCACAACAAACTGTGGAATATTCTTAAAGAGGTGAGAGTACCAGGTCACCTTACCTGTCTCCTGAGAAACCTGTAGGAAAGTCCAAAAGCAACAGTTAGAATCAGACATGGGACAACTGACTGGTTCCAAATTGGGGAAGGAGTGTGACAAGGCTGCATATTGTCACTCTGCTTATTTAGTTTATACGCAGAGTACATCATGTGAAATGCCAGGCTAGATGACTCACAAGTTGAAATCAAGATTTCCAGGAGAAATATCAATGACTTCAGATATGTAGATGATACTACTCTAATGGCAGAAAGTGAAGAGGAACTAAAGAGCCACTTGATGAAGGTGAAAGAGGCTAGTGAAAAAGCTGGCTTGAAAGAAAGTGAAAGTGTTCGTCGCTCAGTTATGTCCTACTTTTTGCAGTCCCATGAATTGTAGCCTGCTTCTGTCCATGGAATTCTTCAGGCAAGAGTACTGGAGTGGGTGGCCCTTCCCTTCTCCCAGAGACCTTCCCTCACCAGGGATCAAATCAGGGTCTCCTGCATTGCAGGTAGATTCTTTACTGTCTGAGCCACCAGAGGCTTGAAACTCACAAGAAAAAAACCTAAGGTCATGGCATCCAGTCTCATCAATTCATGGCAAATAGGAGGGGAAAAAGTGGAAGCAGTGACAGATTTTATTTTCTTGGCCTCCCAAATCACTGCGGATAGTGACTGCAGCCTTGAAATTAAAAGACACTTGCTCCTTTAAAAGAAAGCTATGACAAACCTAAACAGTGTATTAAAAAACACAGACATCACTGCTGACTAAGGTCCACATAGTCAAAACTATGGCTTTTCCAGTAGGCATGTTCTGATGTGAGAGGTGGTCCATAAAGAAGGCTAAGGACCAAAGAATTGATGCTTTCGAATTGTGATCCTGGAGTAGACCCTCAAGAGTCCCTTGGACAACAAGGAGTTCAAGCCAGTCAATCCTAAAGGAAATCAACCCTGAATATTCACTGGAAGCACTGTTGTTGAAGCTCCAATATTTGGCCACCCAATGCAAAGAGTTGACTCATTGGAAAAGACCCTGGTGCTGGGAGAGATTGAAGCCTAAATGAGAAGAGGTCAACAGAGAACGAGATGGTTAGATAGCATCACCGACACAATGGATATGAATTTGAGCAAATTCTGGGAGACAGCAGAGACCAGAAGAACCTGGTGTGCATGGAGTTGCACAGAGTGGGACACAAGTTAGTAACTAAACAGCAACAACAAACAGATATAGAGAAATGAAATATAAAGATTGCTTGGAATTTCTCTGGTGATTCAGTGGCTAAGACTCCATGCTTCCAATGCAGGGGGCCCAGGTTTGATCCTTGGCCAGGGAACTAGATTCCATGTGCTACAATTAAAAAATTCTTCATGCCACAACTAAGACCTGGCTCTGCTAAATAAAGAAATTAATTAATTTTAAAAAGTATATGATTGCTCTGAAAAGAGATAATGGTGTGGGACACTGGCCTTGCCTGAAGCCTTTGTGCTAAAACTAAAATGTTTATGGTCCAACAGTTAATTTTTGTGTTGCACAGAAAATTCTAGCTAGAAAATGTAAATATCAAAGTGTCCATTTTCTTTCAGGCCTAGGAGTGTTCATATGTGTGTATTTATGTGTGTGGTTATTGTTGTGTGTTTCTTGTGCTTGTGTGTATACACTGGTGTGTATGTATATAATTACGTGTGTGTGATTGTGTGTGTACCTTTTCATTTACTCATTTTTTTAGGTTTATGTATTTCACATTGGCATGCTATAGCTCCAGTAATGCCCTGATTTTTCATGGTGCTTCCAGATTGCAAAGCTCTTGCCTCCTTTTATCTCTTCCTTTATTTGATACATTTAGTATTAAAAAAAAATCTGTCAGTAAATGTTTGGGTATGGATAGAATTTCATTTCACTGATCAGTTTTAATTATATTTGTTTTAGTTTGGGAAGACTTTGAACAAAAATGGAGTTCCACAGAAATTACAGGATAGTATGAAGTCAAAATCTGGGAGGTACTGATACTGACTAACACCTGCTCAACCTTAGTGTGACCTGTTTGGCTCAGAAAGGCCTCTGTAAATTTCAATATCTTACATAAAGTAACTAATGAATTCTTATTAGATATAAGATATTTTGTATTAATGATTTCAGATAATTTCTCTCAGTGAAGTTGTAGAGTAGGAATTATTGTGCCCATTTGTTGAAGAGAAAATTTAACACAGAAAAGTTGTGTGATTTTTCCAGTGACTCACAATTAGGCTGTAGCAAAGCTGAACTTCAAGCTCGTTATCTCAGTGGTTTTTTAAACCTTGCTCTTCCCATCACCAAACCTCATTGCTCCCAGTCATCTCTTGACCTTTGGAGGTCTGCATGCATCTCATCCTCCTCCTAATCCCTCAAGATTCACTTTTAGAAGGAAGCTAGAGAGCTTCAACCATATCCATGGACTGGCTCCAGAGAGAAATTATTGGTTTGCCTCTGCCTTCGTTCCAGCAGTTAGATATTTTTCAAAAATGACACACCAATAAGTTACCAAAATGATAAGCTTACTTGCCCACCACAGCTTGATAACAACCCCTTGTTGGCCCTATTCCCAACTTAGCCAAGACCTGCCTATACAAACCATGTAAAAAGCTTATTAGAGGTGAGCACATATCACACCTATTTCGCGAGAATACTAAGATAGTTAACTTGGACAAAAATATTTCAAATTCACTCATTTTTTAAAAAAATTTGCATAGATATTGCCTAATAAAATAACCACCAATGAGAGCCATAATTTTTGCTGGAAAGAAGTATATTTTAATTTTAATTCTAAATGTTTTAATAACATGGCACAACAAGTGAAAAATAAGCCAGGCTATAACATAACAACAGGAAATAAAAAGATAACGGGGTGCATGAGGATGTCAGGGGCTATCACATACTCTTACCACGTGATCTAGTGATAGTACTATGTGATATTTACCCAAATGAATTGGAGAATTATGTCCACACAAAATCTGCATACAATGTGGCATGCATGCATGCTAAGTCACTTCAGTTGTGTCTGACTGTTTGCAGTCCTATGGAATGCTAGGCTCCTCTGTCCATGAGACTCTCCAGGCAGGGATACTGGAGTGAATAGCAGCTTTATTCAGAACTGGCACAATTGAACAGCCAAGTTACCCTTCAGCAGGTGAATGGGTAAGTAAATTGTGGTACATCCAGAAAAGGGAATGTTATTCAGGACTAAAAAGAAAAGAACTATCAACCATGAGGAGACATGGAAGGATCTGAAGTGAAAGAAGCCAGTTTGAAAAATCTACATCCTATATGATTCCGGGCACCTGACAGCCTGGAAAAGACAAAACTATGGAGACAGTAAAAAGATCAGGGGTTGCCGGGAGTTATGGGGAGGGAGGGATGGCTAGGAGAAGCACAGAGGGTTTTAGGGCATTGAAACGAGTCTACATGGTACTATAACGGTGGATGTGTGTCATCATACACTTGTCAAAACCCATAGAATGTACAATATTCAGAGTGAACCGTAATGTAAATGATGGACTTTGGGTGATTACAATGTGTCACTGTGTGCTCATCAATTATCATAAATGTTCCCCTCTGGTGGGGGATGCTGATAATAGGAAAGGTTGTCCTTTTGAGGGCACAGGAGATTTATGGGAACTCTAGGAACTTGTCTCCCGATTTTGCAGTGAACCTGCTCTAAAAAATAAAATTGATTAATTAAAAATTCAGGTTTTTATTCCCTCATTTAAGTTGCCAGTCTATAACTAAAAATAAAAGTGAAGTAATTATTTAAAAGTGAAAGGAGACAACTTTGGTGATGAGGAACTCTCCTATTGCCTAATATACACTTATTTCATGACCTCATCCCTGGACAGGGAGTAGTTTATAAGCCTGCAGTATTCTCCTTTGGCCCAAGTCGGGATACACACAGGTTGGCTGTCATGCTTTCTGGCATTGCCAGGCCCTTTCAACTGGTCTATGTCAGAAGTCTACTGACAGGGAGTTCTTTCCAGAAGCTGCTTCTGGAACATCTGGCTGCCCAGATCAAGTGTGCTGGCCATTTAACTTCACATTATGGGGCCAATAAAAAAGGCAGAGCACGAAAGAATTGATGCTTTCAAACTGTGGTGTTGGAGAAGGCTCCTGTGAGTCGCTTGGACTGCAAGGAGATCAAACCAGTCAATCTTAAAAGAAATCAACCCTGAATGCTATTTGGAAGGACTGATGCTGAAGCTGAAACTCCAATACTTTGGCCTCTGATGCCAACAGCTGACTCATCGGAAAAATCCTGATGCTGGGAAAGATTGAAGGCAGAACGAGAAGGGGGCGACAGAGGATGAGATGGTCGGTTGACATCACTGACTCAGTGGACATGAACTTGGCAAACTCTGGGAGATGGTGAGGGACAGGGAAGCCTGGTGTGCTCTAGTCCCTGGGGTCACCAAGAGTTGGACACAACTTGGTGACTGAACAACAGCAATGACAACAACAAATGGCCAAACATCTGGCCAGAGCCCAGCAGACAGCCAAAATTGAGGTGAAGGAGAGGAAATGTCCAAGAGGATGAGAGAAGATAGGGAAGAGAGGAGAAGATTTTTCTGAGGTTTGGAGTTTTACTAAGTACCAGTGGTCAAAAGTACTGCATCCCAGTCTTCAGTGCTCAGGAAGTTCTACTCATCATGCCTAGCACACTGGTGGAAGTTTGGGGACCCTGGACAAAAGCAAGCAGCAAGGAGCAGCTCTAAAAGGCTTGTATAAGCAGAGCTTGATTGAGAGCTTTTGTCTTCCATCAAGTTATTCTTTTATTAGCTGGCCACCACATGCTTCTCCTTAAGACAGTTTCGTATCAATTTCATTGTTCCACTTGAGATGGGGGAAAGGCCATGTTAGAATGAAACATGTCGGGGTGTCCAGGGACACCAGGAGGAAATCCCCTCAGCAAAGAGTTTATGGACAAGCCCTGCTGTGCTTTGTGTCAATCGCTTTCAACATGGAGGTCAGACAGAAGCCAGGAGACTCTTCCTCTTGAAGGTAAACATGTGCTTATTGTCTATAGACAACCTTGTCCTCCCTACAAAAGATTATCCATTCTACCTGGGCTGTAGTGTTCTTGAGAAGACTCTACTTTTCTGATGAGTCCATCAGGAAGCCAGGCTGAAGCATATAAACACAAGAGAGAATTCTAAGTCCTTCCAAATGACATGGGTCAGCAGATGATTATGCAATGGCCACCTGCCTTTCTTGAGAACAGGTATCAGGTATCCAAGAATATCACAAGAGGCCGCTCCTGTTCTCAATGACCCAGGGAAGGGAATTCTGGGTCTTTTGTCCTTGGAGCTAATGAAATGGTTATAAATGATCACTGTTTTGGCTTTAGTTGCATCCCAAAGTGACAGAATATAACCACATCTATGAAATTATGCTGAACCCTAAGGCACATGGTCGCCATTCCTGAACCAAGCTCTCTAAGGACAGTTTTACAATTTCTATATTTAAGAGCATCAGAAAGATAGATTCACTCCTCAGTCCTTCTTCGGAAACAGCACAGAGGGCCCAGAGCCTCAGTATCACATGGTCCATGTAGAATGAATCACCAGGACAAAAGTTCTTTGAAATAAGAACCTGAGGCCAAATGCCCTGGTAGAAGAAGGAGGCGCTAAAGTGACAGAGAATACAGTGTGTATCTGACTTCGCTAGGCTTTCAGACCTCTGTTCTGCACAGAACTTGGAGCCTTCCCAGGAACTGCTGGTGATGGAGTGGGGCATTTTCCATTTGGAGTGGAGATTTTTATTATCATTACAGGCTTTTGTCAGTATTACAGAAATTGGGGAGAGAAAAAGAAAAGGGACTAATCACAAATGCTATTTACCAAACCACATTAGTCAAAATACTGCATTTTAAAACCCCTTAAGTTGTTATACATCATCATATAAGTCATCGCCAAGTAGTAATACAAATTCTTGAGAGTTATGTTGACATGGAATTTGTCAGCTGAAGTGCTGGAAAATTTACCTCTGCTCATATATCTGTAGTCATATCCTCCAAAGAAATTAACATATCATAACGCTAATATTTCAAGGTAATGTTTTCTCATGAGGATGCCATATTTTATCAGTTAATATCATCTGTGTAAAAAACTATTCAATTATAGTATCAAGCTATATATGATTAATATTGATTTCAGTATGGCAACAGTGACTTTGCAAGGCATGAGAGTTTTCCAGTCCACTCTGCAGAGAACCTGGGAAAAGAAATAAATTCATTTTCTGCTAAATAAATAAAGGTGAGTGAGTTTGGAACTCATGGAAAAAAGTTAATAGACCCACTGAGAGCCAACTCTCTTTACTAACACTTCCAAAGCTTTGGGATTCTTCAAGGCAGGATTAGGGATAGGGGCTCTATGAAAGACCCTGAGGTAAGGTGAAGTTGAATGGCAATGGAAAGTGGCAATGAGTCCCTTCAAAAGTGCATGCAGATTGGAAGGCTGCAAGGACTCATCATCACAAAGAATTAGGGAAAATTGAAGAAGAATACCTAGTGTGTGTATATATATATATACTTATATATATATATATACTTTATAATTCTTTCCCAAAGCCATATATATAAATGGCTTCCCTGGTGGCTCAGCTGATAAAGAACACCCCTGCCAATGCTGGAGATGCAAGAGACATCAGTTCAATCCCTGGGTCAGGAAGATCCCCTGGAGAAGGAAATGGCAACCCACCCTAGTATTTTTGCCTGGAAAATTCCATGTATAGAGAAGCCTGATGGGCTACAGTCCATGGGGTTGCAAAGAGTTGGTTGGACATGACCACGTGCGTGTGCACGCACACACACACACACAATATGTCTTTACTGTCCTGACTGTTCACTCCTTTCACTTTTTTGTTATCATTATCTTCTCCATAACTCTCTGGTTCTCTTCTTCATCACCTGCCTGCCTTCTCTGAAGCTGTACCATGTGCCTTTTAACCCCTACCTACTCTATACCTCCAAGATTTCCCTCCAAATTCTAAAAATAACTCCTGAAATCTCAACCCTTCAGAAGGGCTTCCTGACTACTTCAATATTTACCAGAGTATTGCCTCCTACATAAACTCATGGCTACTTCTCCAGCCCTTGGCCATCATTTGTCATCTAGCTTGACTGTAACTTAAATTCACTCATATGAATGAACTCATATTAGTAAATTAATTTCACTCATTCGCACTCATATATGCAAAATAAATACACATATCCATAGGTTCCCTGGTAGTTCAGCTGGTAAAGAATCCACCTGCAGTGTGGGAGACCCCAGTTTGATTCTTAGGAGAAGGGACAGGCTACCCCCTCCAGTATTCTTGGGCTTCCCTCATGGCTCAGATGGCAAAGAATCACCCTGCAATGTGGGAGACCTGGGTTTGATCCCTGAGTTAGGAAGATCCCCTGAGGAGGGCATGGATTCAGAGCCCAGACCTAAAGCAGGTAAGGAAGGTTATCCCTGAAAGAGCAAGAAAGCTTTACTTTGCTTCACCGACAAAAGCATAACAGTAACCAGTCACTATGTAAACTCATGCCATTGGTCTTGATGAAACTCAAACTTGAGAAGGTGGCCACCAGAGTTCTGATTCCAAACAAGAAGCTATGAGCTAGTATTCTGCCACTTCTGAGTCTAAGGTATAACCAGAGGTATCAGAATATGAGTAAACAATCTTCATTAATCTGAGCATGTCATTGAGAGATGATGCCTTAAACTCAAGGGACTTCTGAGTGTAGGTAGTTAACAAATTAAGTGTGCAGAGTCAGTGGAGAACTGTATAGTTTTAAATGGTTAGTAGTAACTTATTTGTTCTACACAGGAATAGTATAGCATTATGATATTTTCCGAAAGGAAAAATCTACATCTGGATTTTTATGTGTAATCTTTCAGCTAAATATTAGAGATGTGATATAGCTTAAATAATTCATAATCTGCAGTCTAGATCTGATCTATAGTTTGTAGTTTGATGTAGATCTGTTCACTTCCTGCTCCTTCCCATCACTCAAAGTGTTGACAAGCATGGAACGAGCATGATCTACCACTGGTAGACCACATGTAAAGCAATTTAGATTTATTGCTTTACAATAGCATATGAGATTAATAAACAATCTCTTCCCATTTTATCTATGTTAGTTTCCCAAAGTGTCTTCAAGAAGTACTGCCTCTACCAACTGCTAACAGATATTTCTTGAAAAAATTCCACTGTCATGTAAGTCTTGGAAATGTTGATTAAAATAGTAGAAAGGAGATAAGAGTTCTGAACGACAGTATGAGAAGATCACAATACTCTTTTTCTAAAATTCAATGATAAAACTGGGCAAAACTATCTAAAGCATTCATTTCAATGTTCTGAAAATCAATCAAGGGCATCCAACAAACTAAAAAGTGTTAATTAAAGAACAACTATTAAAACTCTAGTAAGAGCAGATTTTCTCTTGAGGTTGCTTAGATTCCCCCTCTCCCCGCATCTTAGCTCTGTAGATTTCATAATGCTATGAAGGTCCAGTGACCCAGAAGGTCATGAAAACCAATGGCTTCACTGACAAAGAGAACTGACTTGGACTGGAATACAGAAAAGCCCCATATGTAGAGATTTCACTGGCAAACGAAGAGGAGCGGTGATACAGCAAGCTGAGGTTGCATTCTGGTCAAGGCAAGCAGGAAGATGGCAGAAATTTACTAGTAAGGTCTGGGAAATAAGACAGGCACCAGGCACCTTAAGAAGCACCCACATCCCACATAACCCTGGCAGTTGGAAAGCCTACACACCTGCTCAAGGTTGCTGTTGCTGCTGCTAACTCGCTTCAGTCGTGTCCGACTCTGTGCAACCCCAGAGACGGCAGCCCACCAGGCTCCCCCGTCCCTGGGATTCTCCAGGCAAGAACACTGGAGTGGGTTGCCATTTCCTTCTCTAATGCATGAAAGTGAAAAGTGAAAGTGAAGTCGCTCAGTCGTGTCTGACTCTTAGCGACCCCATGAACTGCAGCCCACCAGGCTCCTCTGTCCATGGGATTTTCCAGGCAAGAGTACTGGAGTGGGTTGCCATTGCCTTCTCAAGGTTGCACACACTCAAAAAAAAAAAAATTACCAGAGAGGTCCCTAACTAACATTGTATCTTCGGCTGAATATGAAGCCTTGTGCAAACAAAAGCCAAAGAAGACTTTTAAATTAACTGAACTTTGAGTGAATTTCCTGACCCCAGACACAAGTCCATCAGCAAAGAGTGAAAGCCTTACTGGCTGAAATACTTGAGAACAACTTAGGACCAATCACTGGCTGCGTTGCCCATTAAAGCAACAACAGCATGTGTGTGTGTGTGCATGCGCGTGCACGCGTGTGTGTGTGTGTGTGTGTGTGTGTGTGTGTGTGTGATTGGGGAGGGGAGGGTTGGAACCCAGAGTTGCTAATATACATTATCCAGTGAGTCTAGTTTTCTACAAAAATATATAGGACATGCAATAAAACATTAAACTGTAATCCATTTGTGTGAAGAATGGTCAATATAAACCGTCTCTGAGGAGATCCAGATGTCAACTGTAGCACACAAAGACTTAAAATTAGTTACTTAAAATATGTTCAACTAATTAAAGTAAATAATGCTCAAAGAATTAAGGTATGATAGCAAAAACTTATCAAGGAGAAAGTATTAATAAATAGAAAAATATACTACTAAAATGCATGTATTGTGCACATTATGCATATTTTAATATATCTATAATGTACATTGTGAAGCATATAAATATACACACACATACATATATAAATAAAAAATGAGAGAGACCAAATGGAGATTCTGGAGTTGAAAAGTGCAATAGTGTAAAAGTGTAAAATAGATAGCTACTAGGAACCTGCTATAAAGCACAAGAAGCTCAGCTCGGTGCTCTGTGGTGACCTGGAGGGTGGGATAAGGGAGTTGAGAAGGCGGCTAAAGAGGGAGAAGGTATATGTATGCACATACCAGATTCACTTTGTTGTGCAGCAGAAACTAACACAATAATGTAAAGAAATTTTACTTCAATGAAAAGAACTTTCTGTTTTTAAAAAATGCAACAACTGAAATAAGAAATCTACTAGAGAAATTCAAGAGCAAATTTATCTGGAAAATAAGTCAAAATAGATCAAGAGAACAAAGAATAAAAAAAATGAATAAAACCTCAGAGACCTATGGTACACCATCAAGCATATCAACATATATTTAATGAAATTCTCAAAATGAGGAAAGAATGAGAGTGAGAAATAGCAGGAAAAAAAGATAATGAAATTATGGGTAAAAACTTCCCAAGTTTGCTGAATACACAGAGCACATAAAATTTGGGGTAGAGGGGCTCAGTGAAACTATTCTATATGGTACTATAATGGTAAATCTATGTTATTGTTATGTATTTCTCAAAAGCCTTAAAATGTGCAACGACAAGAGTTAACTCTAGCATAAACTCTGAAATTTGGATAATAATAATGTACCAGTGTAGGTTCATCAGCTGTAAAATTGTACCATTATGAGGTGGGATGTTGAGTGTGTGAAGGAAAAAAGGTATTTGGGAACTCTGTCCTCTCTGTTCAGCTTCGTCCTGAACCTAAAACTACCCTAGAAAATAAAGCCTCTTTTTTAAAAAAATCCAAAATTTGATGAATAACCTTAATGAAAACACATCCAAGAAGCTCAACAAACTCTCAGTAGAATAAGCACAAAGATCCACATCCATTCCTATCATAGTCAAATGGCTTAATGTCAAAGAAAATCTTGAAAGTAGCCAAAGAAAAATGTCTTATCCCATATCACACACACACACACACACACACACACACAAAATAGAAAAAGATGGAAGTAAAGCCATTCATATCAATAATTGCATTAAGTCACAAGGTAGACCATGAGCATAAAATAAATGGATTGGAATCACACAAAATATATTTTATGACTACAATGTAGTTCAAATAAAAGTCAACAACAGGAAGATTTGAAGAGTCCCCAAATATTTGGAAATTAAACACATATTTTTAAATAATTCATGGATCAAAGAACAAATCACAAAGGAAATTAGAAAATACTTTGAATGAATTAAAATGAAAACATGATATATCAAATGTATATTATATATGACTATATTATAAAAGAATAAAACTTGCAAATCAGTACCTAAACTTATATTATAAAAATCTAAGAAAAGACTATATACTAAAGTCAAAATCAGCAGAAGGAAGGAAATAATAAAGATTGTTAGAACTCAATTAAGTAGAAAAAAAACTTTTCGAAAAGCAGATAAATAGAAAACAAAAGCACAAATAGAAAAATAAAATACAGTTAGTTCTTTGACAAGATCAACAAAATTGACAAATTTATAGCCTGACTAAACAAGGAAAAAAGGAAATAACAAGTTTTATATATCAAACACAAGCTATCAAATATCAAAGGAGACATCACTATCAATTCTATGAAAGTTAAAAAAATGAAAGGGTATACTATTAAGACTTTATGCTAAAAAAAAGACAATATAAATGAAATGGGCAAATTCCTAGACAAACACAACTTCTCAAAACAGTTTCCAGAAAAAGAAAAAAGAAAGAAATTCTAAATAGGCCTATAAATAAATCATTCTAGTAATTAAGATTTTTTGCACAAAAGTATCTGATAGAGAAGGCTTTGCTGGTGAATTCTATCAAATATCTGAAAAACTAATATAAATTCTTAGGAAAAAAACATTTCACTAAAGAAATATGAGTTGTTAGTAGGGACAGAAAGTTGATCCATATCATTAGTTGTCTAGAAAATGAAAACTAAAGTCAGTAAGGTACCATGCTATACCTCATACCGATTCAGTTCAGTTCAGTCACTCAGTCATGTCCGACTCTTTGCAACCCCAGGAATCGCAGCACGCCAGGCCTGCCTGTCCATCACCAACTCCCGGAGTTCACTCAGACTCACGTCCATTGAGTCAGTGATGCCATCCAGCCATCTCATCCTCGGTCGTCCCCTTCTCCTCCTGCCCCCAATCCCTCCCAGCATCAGAGTCTTTTCCAATGAGTCAACTCTTCACATGATATGGCCAAGATATTGGAGTTTCAGCTTTAGTATCAGTCCTTCCAAAGCACACCCAGGACTGATCTCCTTTAGGATAGACTGGTTGGATCTCCTTGCAGTCCAAGGGACTCTCAAGAGTCTTCTCCAACACCATAGTTCAAAAGCATCAATTCTTCGGCGCTCAGCTTTCTTCACAGTCCAACTCTCATATCCATACACGACCACTGGAAAAACCATAGCCTTGACTAGTTGGACCTTTATTGGCAAAGTAATGTCTCTGCTTTTCAATATGCTATCTAGGTTGTTCATAACCTTCCTACCAAGGAGCAAGTGTCTTTTAATTTCATGGGTGCAATCACCATCTGCAGTGACTTTGGAGCCCCAAACAATAAAGTCTGACACTGTTTCCCCATCTATTTCCCATGAAGTGATGGGAGCAGATGCCATGATCTTCATTTTCTGAATGTTGAGCTTTAAGCCAACTTTTTCACTCTCCTCTTTCACTTTCATCAAGAGGCTTTTTAGTTCCTCTTCACTTTGCCATAAGGGTGGTGTCATCTGCATAGCTGAGGTTATTGATATTTCTCCCAGCAATCTTGATTCCAGCTTGTGCTTCCTCCAGCCCAGCCTTTCTCATAATGTACTCTGCATATAAGTTAAATAAGCAGGGTGACAATATACAGCCTTGATGTACTCCTTTTCCTATTTGGAACCAGTCTGTTGTTCCATGTCCAGTTCTAACTGTTGCTTCCTGAAGTGTGTACAGGTTTCTCAAGAGGCAGGTCAGGTGGTCTGGTATTCCCATCTTTTTCAGAATTTTCCACAGTTTATTGTGATCCACACAGTCAAAGGCTTTGGCATAGTCAAGAAAGCAGAAATAGATGTTTTTCTGGAACTCTCTTGCTTTTTCCATGATCCAGCAGATGTTAGCAATTTGATCTCTGGTTCCTCTGCCTTTTCTAAAACAAGCTTGAACATCTGGAAGTTCACAGTTCACGTATTGCTGAAGCCTGGCTTGGAGAATTTTGAGCATTACTTTACTAGCGTGTGAGATGAGTGCAATTGTGCGGTAATTTGAACATTCTTTGGCATTGCCTTTCTTCAGGCAATACCAATCATACCCATTAGGATGGCTATAATTAAAAGACAGCAATAATTGTTAGCAAGGATTTGGAGAAACTGGAAGCCTCATTCATTGATGAATGGATAATGACAATGATTTGTACAACTGAATAGTATTCAGCAACAGAAGGAAGGAACTATTGCTACATGAAACAACATGTATGAATTTCATTATGCTAAATGAAAGACACCAAACAACAAAAAAGACTACATATTTTACAATTCTATTTATATTGCTGCTGCTGCTAAATCGCTTCAGTCGAGTCCGACTCTGTGCGACTCTATATGGACGGCAGCCCAGTAGGCTCCCCCATCCCTCGGATTCTTCAGGCAAGAACACTGGAGTGGGTTGCCATTTCCTTCTCCAATGCATGACACTGAAAAGTGAAAGGGAAGTCACACAGTCATGTCCGACTCAGCGACCTCATGGACTGCAGCCTGCCAGGCTCCCCTGTCCGTGGGAGTTTCCAGGCAAGAGTACTGGAGTGGGGTGCCATTGCCTTCTCCCTCCATTTATGTTAAGAGTCTAAGAAAGGCAAATCTATAGCAACAGAAAGCAGATTATTTGTTGTCTGCCTCTGTGGGTGAGGGGCTTCCCTTGTAGCTCAGTTGGTAAAGAGTCTGCCTACAACGCAAGAGACCTGGATTTGATTCCCAGGTTGGGAAGATCCCCTAGAGAAGGAAATGGCAATCCACTCCAGTATCCTTTCCTGGAGAATCCCATAGACTGTAGCCTACCAGGCTCCTCTGTCCATGGGGTTGCAAGAATCAGACACAACTTAGCGGCTAAACGACCACCATCTGTGGGTGGGAGTAGAGATTGACTACCTGCAAATAGTTAGGAATCATTTGGGATGATAAAAATGCTCTAAATGTAGGTTGTGATGATCACTGCACTTATAATTGGTGAATTCTATGTACCTGCATATAACAGCCTTAAAATAATAAACTAGGGTGGTTAAATTTTTTTGCTGCTTTACTTTGCAGAGTAAATAAACAATGAGCCCTGTAAATATCTAAAAGAGGGATTGACTATAGACCATTTCCCATACTTATCTGACTCATGGAACACCATACATATATAAATATATCAAATGTATCATATATGTAGTGTGTTATACATATGAATTATATGAAATGTAAATAATATTTATAACAATAATAACTAGATGTATATATAATATTGCACACACACACATATATATGTAGCTTTTGAAAATTTTTCTTTTAATTTTCTCTTCCATTTGTGATACATAGGGTAGTTTGTGTTACTGAAGTTCCTGAGAAAATTTCTATAGTGACAGTGCTAGGGTTCATCGAGGTTTCTAGCTGTTCTCCTTTTCTAGGATGTAACATGTGACATTATTGGTCAACAAAAGGTAAGCTGAAGTACGCTACTTTTGAGTCCTTTAAAAGGCAGTGTATGACTCTCTAAGTTTTCTTCCCCTGAAACCTGGTATTGGAATGTTGTCATCAATGGCAGAACATCAATTTACCAGAGCTTCTGAGAAAAGTAGAGGAAAACACCACCCCTCTTTTCCAATATTCCCTGGACATGAAGGATGAAACAGAAAGAAGTCCTCATTGTTAAGTCACTGAGATTATTGGATTCTTTGTTATCATAGCTTACCCTAACCTATCCTTACCAGTCTATCATCCAAGTTCACCAAATTGATACAAATGCTATTAAGAGATATTAAGAAATATGGAGAGCTATAATATTGAAAAAACAAACTCAATCAAGAAATGGGCAGAAGACCTAAATAGATATTTTTCCATAGAAAACATACAGGTGGTCAACAAATACATGAAAAGAAGCTCAACATCACTAATTACTAGAGAACTGCAAGTCAAAACTACAACGAGGTGTCATCTCACACAGGTCAGAATGACCATTATCAGAAAATCTACAAATAATAAATCGGAGAGAGTGTGGAGAAAGGAGGACCCTCTTACACTGTTGGTGGGAATATAGATTGATACAGCCACTATAGAGAACAGTATGGAGGTTCCTTAAAAAACTAAAAATAGAGCCAGCATATGACCCAGCAATACCCCTCGTGGGCGCATACCCAGAGAAAGCCATAATTCAAAGAGACATATGTACCCCAGTGTTCATTGCAGCCCTATTTACAATACCCAGGACGTGGAAGTGGCCTAAAATATGCATCAACAGAGAAACAGATAAAGAAGCAGCACAATGGAATATTACTCAGCCATCGAAAGGAACAAAATTGTGCAATTTGTAGGGACATGGATGGATTTAGAGATTGTCACAGAGTCAATCAAGTCAGCAAGAGAAAGACAAATACTGCCTATTAACACATACAGGTGGAATTCAGAAGAATGGTATATATGATCTTATTTACAAAGCAGAAATAGAGACACAGACATAGAGAACAAACATATGGATACCAAGGCGGGAAAAGGGACGGTGGGATGAATTAGGAGATTGGGACTGCCATATACACACTACCGATGTTCTGCATAAAGTAGATAACTAGTGAGAACTGACTTTATAGCACACGTGACTCTACTCAGGGCTCTCTGGTGACCTAAAAGGGAAGGAAATCCAAAAAGGACGGGATATACATAGTTGACTCAATTTGCTTTACAGCAGAAACTAACGCAACACTGTAAATCCATTATATTCCAAAAATTAATTGAAAACAAAGAAGTGTGGGGAGCTACTTTTTTCATCCAAGAGCCTTAAACAGTGTACCCATTGTGAATAACACATGTCTATGATTTGTGAACAATTTAGCATGAATCATCAGTCTCCCCATCCAAGCACTTGCAGTCCACTTACTTTCTTATAGGAGTCTAGTTACTTATCAAAAAAGTCCAATCTGACACTGGAAGAAATTAAAAAATGAAAAGTATATGTGCATTGCCCAAAATCACTGACAGCGTTTGGCACAGATTATAATGTTGGCTCTAAAACTGTCCCCAATTCCCAGAGCCTGGTTATTCCAAGACAATGTGGGTCAGAGATTCCCTGTGGATCTGGGTGATAGGCAATAATCCTATGTTTCTAAGTCTTACCTGTGGAAAATAGAGCAGAGTGGATGTGGCTAATGATAGCAGCTATGTCACACTTGAGTCAACAAAAGATAAGCCCAGGGAATATCGAGTTTAGTGGGAGTACTCGTGGCAGCACAGACAGCTCACCCCTGGAGTAAAGCAAAAATAGATGCAAGACTTAGACACGTAACAAGTGTCCCGCGAGACCCACTAGTGAAATAGACCTGCCTGTCCATTTTGAGCAAATGCACCTATGAATTCAGTGGAGTTTTGACACAGGCTAATCACTTACAATTCAATCAACATGGTCAAATTAGTGATGCTTACACTGAGTCAAATGTGCCCGCAACAAACTAAGAAGTGTGGATGTTGGTCTGAATGAGAATCAGGAGATTCTTTTCCAAAGGTAGGCGACAAAACTCATGGTACAGCGAAAAATACTACACAAGTGGCAGTTCCTACTGCAGTTAGAAGCTATCGGGTTCTTCTATCTGAGCAAGGCTCAGCCTGTTGCAAGGTGATGGCAACTCATTAGCAATGAGCAGGGAAGAAGATGCTAAAAAATAAAAGCCCCACATCTTTATAATCTATATTTTCTCCTATTACGGCACAATAGTAAGTACTTATCTTGCACAAAGCAGGGCACTAAGCTTGTCTTTATTTTATTTAATTCTCAAGACCATCTTGAAGTGAAGTGAAGTCGCTCAGTCATGTCCGACTCTTTGCAACCCTGTGGACTGTAGCCTACCAGGCTCCTCCATCCATGAGAGTCTCCAGGCAAGAATACTGGAGCAGGCTGCCATTTCCTTCTCCAGGGCATCTTCCCAATCCAGGGATCGAACCCGGGTCTCCCGCATTGCAGGCAGACACTTTAACCTCTGAGCCACCAGGGAAGCCCAAAACCATCTTGGAAGGTCCATATTATTTCTATTTTACTCCCGGAGAAACTGAGGCTGAAGGATGGGCTACTTTGCAAAACTGCACAGTTAACCAGTGACCTCAAAGCCTAATCTAGCAATCCATGTGTGCACCCTGGCATATTTGGTTAGCCTCAGTGTCTTCCCAAATATAGTGGTTCTCTGGATTTACTTTTCGAAAATTCGACTTACGAGCCCATATTTCAAAATCCAAATGTTTGGTCACTAAGGGAATATCTGGTGACCCAGGAAAGTAGGTCGCTGCTTCCGCATGGCAGTTTCTCCCTTGAGTTCACCAGTAGCTGTTTCCTTTGGACAGGATGTGTGCTTCCTTGTTGTTACTGTTGTTTAGTCATTAAGTCATACCTGACCCTTTCTGACACCATGAACTGTAGCCTGCCAGGCTCCTCTGTCCATGAGATTTCCCAGGCAAGAATAACAGGCCGGGTTGCCATTTCCTTCTCCAGGGGATCTTCCTGACCCAGGAATCGAACCTGAGTCTCCTGCGTTGTCAGGCTGATTCTTTACAACTAAGTCACCAGGGAAGCTCTAGTTTTTCCCTTTCTTGTCCAGCCTGCCCTCCTCTTGGTTATTACTTGGCTGCCCACAGCAGATACCTGTGTTTGAAGCCCCAGCTTTAAATGGTGTTGATGTGAGAAAGAGAGAAGTGATTTCACTGTGAAACCTATTATTATTCTACAGTGGGGTTTCCTCACCTTGGCATTCTTGATATTTTGAACTAAGAAAACTCATTCTTGTTGGGATGCTCTATGTACTCTATACATTTGGAAGCATTCTTGGCCTTTACCCAGTAGATGCGAGTAACACTATCTCATTTCCCAGTTGTAAGGACCAAAAGTGTCTCTACACATTGGTAAATATCCCCCGGGAAGCAAAATCATCCCTAGTTGAGAAACTTTGTCTTTGCAACACACGTTTGAGGCTCAAGACATTTTAAAATAGTCAAACAAATAGGATCTATTTTGGAGGCAACAATATGCACCATTGTTGATTTCCTGGTTTTTAAAACTTAAAATCCCATGGACAGAAGAACCTGGTGGGCTGCAGTCCATGGGGTCACAAACAGTCAGACATGACTGAGTGACTTCACTTTCACTTTTCACTTTCGTGCATTGGAGAAGGAAATGGCAACCCACTCCAGTGTTCTTTCCTGGAGAATCCCAGGGAAGGTGGAGCCTGGTGGGCTACCGTCTATGAGGTTGCACAGAGTCGGACACGACTGAAGTGACTTAGCATCAGCAGCAGCAGCAGCATGACTATGTATGCTGTTTTATTGGGGGAAACTAGTACATGAGTACTTTCTGTGTTATTTTGTGATTTCTTATGTCTTTAACTACTTTCATGTTATTTAAACATTAAGAAAAAGCTTCCCTCATGGCTCAATGGTAAAGAATCCACCTGCCAATGCAGGAGACACTAGTTTAATCCCTATGTCAGGAAGATCCTCTGGAGGAGGAAATGGCAACCCACTCCAGGGTTCTTGCTTGGGAAATCCCATGGACATAGGAGCCTGGTGGGCTATAGCCCATGAGGTCACAAAAGAGTCAGACATGGATTAGTGACTAAACAACAACAACATCACCAAACATTAATAGCTGAGCAAGTATTGAATCAATTAATACATACTGAAATGTAGACTTCTTTTTAATTTTTAATCCTGTGTATTTGATTTCCTTGGGAGTAATAACCCTCACAAATTATATTTCTTTATAGAAAATGTTCAGGAAATATTTACAGACCAAGTAATTTAAAAGGAGCCCATAAGATTTTAACTTATGTGTATCAGCCATTTGGAAAACTGTTGAAGAAAACAAGTTGTTTTTCTTGATAAAGGAATGGACAAAGGAAGGAGATTGAGGAGACAATAAAATGAAGAAGGAAGAAACTTGGATTGCGCAACTCAGTTGATCTATTTAACAGAGGGAAATACATGTCAAAGTAGAGACACAGAAAGAAGGGGAGGAGGGGGGAAGCAAGCTGAAATGGAAAAGAATTTTTTTTTATAATGATTCTCTGTCGTAAACACATTTTGAGCAGATTGTAAAAAAGTAATTCAACTGAAATTAGATTACAAAGAGCACGCAGTACCCTAAGTACAACTGTATTATGGAAACGGGAAATTAATTAGTCTGGAAAATGGTATTTCCCCTCCTCTGTAGGAGGCTGAGTCTCTTTGGTGACAGTCTTGGGGCTTTGCCTTAAGGTCCTGTGAGCCATGGTAGCATGACATTTCTAGGCTTTGAGGCTGGCCTTCCAATACCCACTGCAATTAGTCCCTTGATCTTTAATTTCAGGCTGGGCAGTGATACCTGGATTCATTGGTGGATTATTTTGCTATTCATAGAAAACTGGTTACTTCTAGCTCAGCTTTCATTTAATCAGCTGATATAGGCTGTGGCATTTCAGCTGGGCCAGTAATAGATGTAATGGTAGTAGATGGAAAAGGACCTGAAAAAGAATATGTACAAATACATATGATATATATACATATATAATATTGATGTGTATTTATATGAATCACTTTGCCATACACTTGAAATTAACACAACATTGTACATCATCTATACTTCAATTTTTAAAAATGATAATGGAACACCTCCTTGTAGGTTTTGTGAAATTCTCCCTCCAAAGTGCAGAAAGTGGTTTCTAATTATACGCTAATACATTAATCTGTTCATTAATAATTCTAATAGTCAACAAGGAATAGATCCAAGGAGTGTTCCCATTACTCTAATAGCTTATGGGGCCACACTACAAGTCTATTACTTTTTTCAGTGTGGTAGTGTCAGATTTTATTTCTTGATCTTATGGGAAATGCTTAATGGTGATTTTGTAGTTTTGTATTATGGGCATGTGGCAGCAGTTTTTTTTTTTTTTTTAATGGATCTATATTTCAGATAAAAAGAGGCTAGGAGACCTGCCTGGTGGTCCAGTTATTAAGAATCCACCTTCCAGTGCAGGGGACACAGGTTGAATCCTTAGTCCTGGAACTAAGATCCCATATGCAAGCGAGGCAACTAAGCCCATGGGCTGCAACTCCTGAGCCACGAGCTCTGGAGCCCGTGCTCTGCAACTAGAGAAGACTGTTCGCCACAACCAGAAACCCACATGCCACAACTAGAGAGGAAGCCTGCAAGCAGCGAAGACCCAGCGCAGCCAAAAGATAACCAACAAGGCCCTACTATAAAGTTAGTTAGATTTTTTAAAAGAAAGCTGGAAAGATAGTTAAGAATCCCCAAGCACTGAATACAGATATCATATGAGGAACTCATGTTCACAGCGAATAGGCTTACCCGGAGTTGAGGGCACTGATGGTAGCCGTTTTCCAGCCTCCTCATGATGCTGTAAATTCAGCACTGACTTTTTCCCACTGAACATATCAGGAATTGAAGAGTCAAAGAGGCTAAGTGATTCGTTTATGGACTTCAATAAGAGACAGAACTCGGGTTTGAATTTAAATTTGAAATCTTTACTCTTGTCACTTTCCACTGCTGCCTGCATCATGAATAATACTGACATCTGTGTATAGAAAGCATGAAAAGAAGTGAAGTGCCCAAGCAAAGAGACATGCATCCAGGGCCAAAGCCATCTGCTCTCCTGTTCAGTTACCTTCCATGAGGAGGAACAGAGAGAGGCACTTGGCATTAGGGCTCTGATAGCAATCTGATTTCCATCACAAGTACCAACCAGGAAATGCCAGAACAAGCCTTCTAAAGCCCTCCAACCTCACACCTGATTTCCTGATACAAAACACCCCCATGCCTGCCACTTCGTTAATGAGAGTGCCTTTGCCACTCCCCAGTTCCTCTCATTTTAATTTCTGCTTTGCAGCAAGCTTTATCACCCGGGAGGTGCGGGCCAAGCCATTCTCCCCATGATCAAACACCCTCCTTGTTCCCACTACTGACTGCTTAGGGAGATGTTAACTGATTCCCTGTTTTAAATCTGCAGCACTTCAAAAGGCTGTTCTGTCTTTGCAAGCACAGAGGCCTGGCACATGGCCACAGCCAGGGAGCTGAGGTTTGCCCTTGAGTCTCAGTGCAATCACACAAGGTCTGCCTTCCCCCACTCCCAAGTTCTGAGTGTGTTTGCAAAAATCCTCCAGTGTTTCCAGAATGACAATTGACTGGTGATAGCCAGAGCCATTCAGGTGCTGAGAAACGCCTGTCTGAGGGCGTGTGATTAAGGAGGAATGTTTTCATGCCAGTGGAGTGGGTCTTGGAGAGCCACCATTGTGCTGTGAAGCAGGAGGGAGGGGAGCTGGGGCCACCTCTGTCTCTCCACCATCTCAGGAAGGAGTCACTTGGCGTGACACTGGGCTCTGGCAACCCGAAGTTCCCACAAAGAGACACATGTGCTGCCCAAACCCCTAGGGTTTTACAAACCAACAGTCCAGCAAAAAAAAGATGCTGGGAAAGGGCTGGAGACACTGGAGAGAAGGACATAATGTTTGTCCTCAAAGAGAGAAAAAGAAGGGAGAGATGAATGAATCATTACAATCATGGATGAAAAATGCAGGGAGCATTATGTACCAGGTAGCCCAGAGACGTACACTGGAGCAGTTGTGGGTGTGGGTGCATGTCTCTGGCCCCTATGAGGGTGAAGGCAGGGTGGCATTATCCTGACGGAGGGACTGCAGGCTCTGAGAACTTGACTCATGATCCTGGAGTTTCAGCACCTGAGATCCTTGTATACATCCTGGAGAGTGGAGCTGGGAGCTAAGTCTGAAAGGAAAAGTCATCAAGAGAATACTGGTCCCCGGTGCTGTATGACTGAACCTGGGTGTGCTCTCCAGGGGGGCTTCTTAATTTTCTCTCCTGAGAGTGGAATGGTTAGTTCTTCATCTTAGAAATATCCCTCTGGTCGCCATACTGAGGCAGACTCTGAGCCTGTGAGACCCAGGGCAGTGAGGTCAATAAATGGAATTCAAACACTTGTTCCAACACAAGGCCCCTGGGGCCTGAACACCGGGAACTTTGGAGCCCATAAGTCTGGCCCTCATCAGTCTTATAAGACACATTGATCAGCTTGGTGTAATACTTACAGGGAGTGATGAACTGAGGGTGGTAACTCCTGGTTTCTGCCTTGAGTACCAGAGAAAAGAAGCATATAAAGAAGAATGGCACATACTATGTTAAGTCTCCACCAACAGGCAAGCGGATTTAGAGGTCTTTGGGTATTCCAGTCATGATCTTGGGTGAGACCTCAGTTTGTAGGTCTAGATTTGGAAGGCTCGAGAGTGAATAAGGTTGCTCAGTACTTTGCCAAGGATAGAAATTCCAGGAAGCATATTTTTTGATGGGAAGGGAACGCAGAACAGTCTAATATCCTAGAGAGATGGGGAATGTGACATAAGAGGTGAAGACCGCTGAGGGATGAGTTAAGGACGCTCAGGGCTGCCTTCTACAGGACATTCCATGAGGTCAGCTGAGCCTGTCTGAGTGTCCCTCAAAGCTCGGTGATCCACTGAACACAATAACCCATGATCATTCCTGCCTGGTTTACAGGGCTTTGGAGAGATTTGTGGATAGTGTTTACAAAGCGTTTGGTGAACAACAGGTGTTCAAAACTAAGCATTACTAAATTATTTTTATTGTGCCAATTTGTGTGTATATATATATTTGTCTGTGTGTGTGCCTGTGCATGGGATGAATATGGATAAGCATAAGAAACCCCTGTTTTTTCCTTCACTCTGATCTATGGAAGATTCAGCATTTTATTCTGACCAGTGTAAAAAAGAAAACATGGAAGAAGAACAAGAGGACAAATTGTCCAAGCACAATCCTACTGTGGTTCACACAGTCAACAAGGAGAAGACAGGACAGAGAACTAAAAACTGTACTTTGGGCTAGTGCATCAGCTGGGTTTGGAGCCTTAGGGCCAGCAGCACAGGAGCCAGAGGGGAGATCAACAGGTAACTTCTCTTCTCTCCCAGCTCAAAGATTTGAGCTCCTTATGGGAGATCTACTCATGATACTGAGAAGAGCAACTGTTGATCCCACTGTCTTGCAAACGGGCACTTAAAACCAATCTTAAATTTTTCTAAGAAAGTGTAGACAGAAGCTTAAGGAATAGTAAAAGAAAAGATAGATAAAGTGTTTGTATGAAATTATTAACAAAACTAAATCTGTTGTCCCTAAACTTTGAGACTGTTGATAGATATATCAACCTAAATATAAAAGTGGACCTACGAGTGTCACAGAGGCACATTTAGGTGCTTCCCAAGGATGTGTAAAATTCAGCTGTTTCATGCATATATATGGAATCTAGAAAAATGGTACTAATGAACCAATTTGCAGGGCAGAAATAAAGATGCAGATATCGAGAACATCTTGTGGACACAGTGGGGGAAGGAGCCTGTTAGATGAATCAAGAGAGTAGTATTGACATATATGCACTATCTATATGTGTAAAATAGATGGCTAGTGGGAAGCTGCTGTACAACACAAAGGGCTCAGCTCAGTGCTTTGTGGTGACCTAGAGGGACAGGACAGGTGGGATGGAGGCACAGGAAGGAGGGGTTATGTGTGTGTGTATATATATATATATGATTTATGTATATATATTTATATCTATGTGTATATGTGTATACATATGTTTATAGGGGATATATATATATATTCCATAAGTATATATATACTTATAGAATCAACCATAAGTTGTAGGGCAGAAACCAACAGAACATTGTAATTATTCTTCCAATTAAAAAAAGTAAAATTACAAAGAAAATTCAGCTGTTTCAAAGGAATAGGTACTGTGTCTCTTCAACCAGCATTGCTGCTCAGAGCTCCTTTTTAAAATAAAAAGCAATGACATTAAGTAAGAAGTATAAAAGAACAATCCATAAGAGGAAGTAGCTATACAAAAGAATTTTCACAAACACTTTCAGAAAAAAATTACCTCTTTGCTTGATGAGTATGATGGAGATAAAAGATCCCCTAAATTAGTACAGATCCTGGAAAATGTCATAAGAAAGACAATAGACAATGAAAAAGAGAAATTTAAGTCAGGCCTGGGCTATGCCAAAGAGAGATTGTTTAATTAAACAAAGAAATAAGACAAAATTAATGTACAGGAACTTTTCTTCATATAGACAGAAAATAAAGCCTAACAGTTTAAGTAGGAAAGTTTATGGTGACTTTTAAAGGAAAAAAAAGAAAAAGAGAAGACAGAAGATTGCTTGATTTCAGATGATTGATAAACCTGCATATAGACTGATATTTCTTAGTGCAGAACATGAGGTCATAGGGCTATGATGACTGGAAGGGTCATGGAATGAGGTCAGTGATATGGGTCCAAGAAAGATTAAGTTAAAAATCTACAAACAGTAAATGGTGGAGAGAGTGTGGAGAAAAAGGAATTCTTCTACACTGTTAGCAGAAATCTTAAGTTGGTACAACCACTATGAAGAATAGTACCTTAAAAAACTAAATAGAACTGCCATATGTACGTACACCGGGAACGTACATAGATCAAAGAAAAAACATAACTTGAAAAGATCCATGCACTTCTTTGGGTGGAGAAGGTGGGAAGGAAACAAGGGGGAGGACTTTCCATGGTGTGAACAGAGAGGGCAAGCATAGCCAGCCAGCACAGTGAGTGGCTGCAAGAGTTGGAGGTGAAGGAGAAAAAGATGGAGGAAGAGTAGGTGGACGTGGAGTACATCTCTCTCATGGAAACATCAGCAATACACCTTCAGACACAGAAGTGCCTGCGGAACACCAGCTGAGAGCACACAGGAGGACCTGAGCAGCGGGAAAGAATATCTAGAACCACGCAAAACTCGGTAAGACGAAGGAACTAGTGGGAAAAACAGGAGTGTTGGTAGGACTGGACCTGTCCTCAGCAGGCGGGGGAACTGCAGCAGGGGCCTGATGCCCACGTCTGTGCCACTGTCTGAGTCAGAGGAGAAACATTTAAGGCTGAGAGTGAAACAGCCTATCTGTGGCTGCCTAAATGGCGTGAGAATCAGACAGTCCTTGCTGCAGCCACCCCAGACAGGGACGCAGGCCCCCCCCCCCGGAAGGTGCAGCAGCTGGGAGCTGGAGTTTAGGGGTTGTGGAGCAATCCCAGGGCAAGGGCTGTTGTTGACTTCAGAGAGACAGATCTAGGGGATGTGAGGGAGATCGTGGTGGGACATGCCTGTGGAGGAAAGCCAGGCAGCCATGGAAGCAAGGTAATAGGGGGTCGCACATAGGGAGTGGAACCATCACCATAGCCTCTCTCTCTCCCCACACGCTAGCAATGGCAGCTGAACAATAGAGAGGCTGGCCCATCAAATGCCAGAGGCACTGAACTACAGAGTAGGACCCCACCCAGGTGCCCCTTTACGTGACTGATGCACCTAACTATAGAGTAGGACCCCACCCAGGGTGCCCATTTAAGTGCCTGATGCACTGATCTACAGAGTAGGACCCCAGCCGGGGAGTGGGGGGGGCCCTCTAGGTGCCTGATGTGAGGAACAACAGAGAAGGACCCCAGGCAACAGAGCCCTCTAAGTGCCTGAACAGGCAGAGCTATGGAGAAAGACAGGCCGAAGAGGCCTTCTGACGCCAGCTACAAGAGGCTCAAACAAAGACTCTGACAGGGCCGTAACTCCTTTAGTGGAGGCAGTCCATGTTCCTGCACACTTGGTGCCCCCAGGATCCCGGCAAGCCAAGCAGCTGCACCACCTTCACGCTCAACCCTCACTGGGGCAGAGCTGCCACAGACGAAAAATATCTTGTGTCTATGCTCACAGTGTTGCTTCCATAGTGTCCAGCTTTTTGTGACCCGTAGACTGTGGCCTGCCAGGCTTCTCTGTCAGGGGGGTTCTCCAGGCAAGAATACTGGAGCGCATGGGCCAATACTAGTTGCCATACCCTTTTAGAGCACTATATTTCCTGCTGCCCTAGCCGCCAACCCCCCGAGTACCTGGTGCTGCCAGAACCCCTGCAATTCAATGTGCTGCACCACTTCCACACCTGGCCCTCACAGGGCAAACCCACGTCTTCCAGAGCAGCCTCAGGAACAAACCCCAGTGGATGAGCCACATGCAGAGATGGAAATAAAACCACAATTGAAACCCAGGGGCAGTGTGGCTAAAGAAGAAGACCCAAAACCTTCACATGAGCTGTACAATAGGCAGATTAAATCCACATGATCAACTAGGCAGACTCTGTGTCTATGGAATATATAAAAGGTCATTGAGAACTCCCACAAAAGAAAACACACTAATTCTGATAGCTGTGGGCATTGGAGGCAAGAACACACAGGAGTAGGGCCAGATCAAGAATCTGAGCTGCCCCCACAGCCTGTCCAGAGATGAGCACAGTGTTGGAGGGCATTCTAGGGAGGTGAGGTGGACTGTGACTCCCAGCGCAGGAAAGGACTCTGACAGCAGTGACTCAAGAGAAACATTTATTATTCTTATGTTTTGACGTCTTCTGTAGATTCTTTTGGATTTTTTCTTTTTTGTCATTTTTACCCCCTCTGTTGTAGTTGTCAGTTTTATTGGCACTATGACATCTAACTAAGCTTTTGAGGGTTTTTTTTTTTTTCCCCTCAGTCATATTTTTTATAATTATTATAAACCTCTGCCTCTACATTGGTCTTTGTAGTTCTATGAAGTTTTCCTTTTTTTTCTCTCTCTCTTTTTTTAATTTTAACTTTTAACTTTTTAAACCTATTATTAATTTTTTCTGCATTTATTCCTTTGTTTGCTTTCCCTACTGTTCTTTTCCCCTTGCAGCTAACCTTTAATGTATATAAGTCTTCTTTATCTATTTGTATTTAACTTGGCATATCTATTCTTTCTTTCCTTTCCTCTTATCATACTTGTTAGTTTTCTTTTCATTGCTTTATTCTCCAATTGGCACCTTGCTTTAGCTTTGTTTCCCAGTTTGTGCTTTAGTTAGTTTTGTTCTAGTAGATACAATTTTAGGTATCCTTTGTTCGCTGGGTCAATCTATTGTACTTTATTTTTGTTGGACTGTTTTTGATTTTGCTTATGGATGTATATGTATAGTTTATATTCAGTCATACTTTTTATTGTTGTCTGCTTCTATGTTGGGCTTTTGCAGTTCTGTGGAGTTTTCTTTTTTTTCTTTTTTCTTTTTCCCTTTTTCTTTCTTCTTCCTTTTTTCCCCCTTTCTTATAATTTTAATTTTTAATTTTTTAAGCCTGTAATACTTTTTCTACTTTTATTCCTTTGTTTGCCTTTCCTACTGTTCTTTTTCCCTTGCCATTAATCTTTAATGTATGTAAATCTTCTTCATCTACCTCTATTTAACTTTGCATATCTATTCGTTCTTTTCTTTCCTCTCAACATATTTGTTAGTTTTATCTTCATTGCTTTATTCCCAAATTGGCACCTTGCTATAGTTTTGTTTTCCAGTTGGTGCTTTAGTTAGTTTTGTTCTGGAAGATATAATTTTTGGTTTCCTTTGTTTGCTGAGTCAATCTATTGTACTATATTTTTTGTTGGACTGTTTTAATTTTGCTTATGGTGTATATGCATATGTGTATATTCAGCCACATTTTTTACTGTTGATATAAACTTCTGCCTCTATGTTGGGCTTTTTCAGTTCTGTGGAGTTTTCTTTTTTCTTCTTCTTCTTCTATTTTTTTCTTCCTTTTATCTTTTTATAATTTTAATTTTTTAAAAACTATTATATTTTTTTCTAAAATACTTTGAAAAAAATTGCAGAGGAAGGAACACTTTCAAACTCATTCTATGAGGCTGCAATCACCCTGATACCAAAACCAGACAAAGACAACACCAAAAAAGAAAACTGCAGGCCAATATTATTGATGAACATAGATACAGAAATCCTGAACAAAATTTTAGTAAACAGAATTCAGCAACACATCAAAAAGCTCATACACCATGATCAAGTTAGGTTTATTCCAGGAATGCAAGGATTCTTCAATATATGCAAATCAGTCAATGTGGCACACCATATTAAAAAATTGAAAGATAAAACATATGATAATCTCAATAGATGCAGAAAAAGCCTTTGCCAAAATTCAACACTCATTTATGATTAAAACTCTTCAAAAAATGTACATGGAGGGAACCTACCTCAACATAGTAAAGGCCATATATGATAAGCCTACAGCAAACATTCTCAATGGTGAAAAGCTGAAAGCATTCCCCCTAAGATCAGGAATAAGACAAGGGTGTCCACTTTTGCCACTATTATTCAATATAGTTTTGGAAATCTTAGCTACAGCAATCGGAGAAGAAAAAGAAATAAAAGAAATCCAGATCAGAAAAGAAGTAAAGCTCTCACTGTTTTCAGATGAAATAGGAAATCCTAAAGACAGTAGCAGAAAATTACTAGAACTAATTAGTGAATTTAGCAAAGTTGAGGATACAAAATCAATACACAGAAATCACTTGCATTTCTATATACTGAAAATAAAAAATCAGAAAGAGAAATTAAGGAATCAATCCCATTCACTATTTCAACAAAAAGAATTAAATATCTAGGAATAAACTTGCCTAAAGAGACAAAAGAACTGTACACAGAAAACTATAAGACACTAATGAAAGAAATCAAAGATGACATGAACATAGGAAGAGATATTCCATGTTCCTGGGTAGGAAGAATCAATATTGTGAAAATGACTATACTACCAAACGCAATCTACAGATTCAATATGATCCCTATCAAATTACCAATGGCATTTTTCACAGAACTAAAACAAAAATTTCACAATTCATATGAAAATGCAAAAGACTCTGAATAGCCAAAGCAGTCTTGAGAAAGAAGAATGGAGCTGGAGGAATCAACCTTCCTGACTTCAGATTATACTACAAAGCTACAGTCATCAAAACAGTATGGCACTGGCATAAAAACAGAAATATAGAACAATGCAACAATATAGAAAGCCCAGAAATAAACCGATGCACCTATGGGTACCTTATTTTTGACAAAGGAGGCAAGAATATACATTTGGGCAAAGAAAGCTTCTTTAATAAGTAGTGCTGGGAAAACAGGACAATGACATGTAAAAGAATGAAATTAGAACACTTCCTAACATGATACACAAAGATAAACTCAAAATGGATTAAAGACCTAAATGTAAGACCAGAAACTATAAAACTCTTAGAGGAAAACAAAGGCAGAACTCTCAATGACATAAATCAAAGATTCTCTATAACTCACCTCCTACAGTAACAGAAATAAAAACAAAAGTAAACAAGTGAGACCTGATTAAACTTAAAAGCTTTTGCACAGCAAAAGCAAGGTGAAAAGACAACCCTCAGAATGGGAGAAAATAATAGCAAGTGAAACAACTGACAAAGGATTAATTTCTAAAATATACAAGTAGCTCATACAGCTCAATGCCAGAAAAACAAACAATTCAATCAAAAAGTGGGGAAAAGAGTTAAACAGACATTTCTCTAAAGAAAACATACAGATGGCTAACAAACACATGAAAAGATGCTTAACATTGCTCATTATTAGAGAAATGCAAATCAAAACTACAATGAGATATCACTTCACACTGGTCAGAATGGCCATCATGGAAAAGTCTACAAACAATAAATGCTGGAGAGGGTGTGGAGAAAAAGGAACACTTTTGAACTGTTGGTGGGGATGTAAATTGATACAACCACTATGGAAGGTGACATGGAGATTCCTTAAAAAACTAGGAATAAAACCACCACATGGCCCAGCAATCCCACTCCTAGGCATATACCCTGAGGAAGCCAACATTGAAAATGATACATGTGTCCCATTGTTCACTGCAGCACTGTTTACAATAGCTAGAATAAGGAAGCCTCCTAGATGTTCATCAACAGATGAATGGACAAAGAATTTGTGTTACATATATACACAATGAAATATTACTCAGCCATGAAAAGGAATGCATTTGAGTCAGGTCTGATGAAGTGGATGAACCTAGAACCTATTATACAGAGTGAGTCAGAAAGAGAATGAGAAAGATAAATATCATATTCTGACACATATGGAATCTGGAAGCATGGTACTGAAGAATTTATCTACAGGGCAGCAATGGAGAAACAGGCACGGAGAATAGACTTATGGACATGCGGAGAGGGGAGGAGAGGGTGAGATACATGGAAAAAGTAACATGGAAACTTACATTACCATATGTAAAATAGAGAGCCAACAGGAATTTGCTGTATGGCTCAGGAAACTCAAACAGGGGCTCTGTATCAACCTTGAGGGGTGGGGTGGGGAGGGAGATGGGTGGGAGGTTCAAAAGGGAGGGGATATATGTATACCTACGGCTGATTCATGTTGAGGTTTGACAGAAAACAACAAAATTCTGTAAAGCAATTATCCTTCAATTAAAAAAAAAAAAATGAAGAGAGTTGGAGATGAGCCAGAAAGACAGATGTGATGATGCTTATTTGGACTTCCCCTTGAAGACAATAAGGAGTTTGCTGAGGTTGAAACGAAGTACCTGATGAGGCCAGATTTGTTCAAAGAGGGGCATGCAGGGTGGACCAGGGTGGGGAAAAGTCAAGAAAGAGAATCTAGGTAAAAGAATCACATTAGCTAGAATGGTGAAAGTGAAGGGCTGGATGGGATGTAACAGTGAAACTGGAGGGGAAGAGGGAACTTTGAGAAACCCCACTAAGCAGAGGTAGACAGAACACGTCAACAATGGAATGGGGTCTGATAGGGAAGATGACTAAGTAGCCTGTTCACCACGGCTCTCCCTCTGTGACACTGTGGTCTATTCTGGGCTATTTCCCACCCTCCTTTCTCATTCACCTACTCAAAACCCTCAGGAGCTGCCCCAGCTCAAATTCCGTCTCCCCATCATGCTATCAGCATGTTTGGCCCTACCTTCAAGAAACTGCCGCTTGCGCTCCTACAACTGGGGACCAGCCACGTTTGCTTGGCTTGAGACAATGAGAGTTGGAAAAACAGAGAAGTGTTTTTTTAAGGGAAAGGAAGAGATGATGAAAAGGATGAAGAAGCAGAAGACAGCCATGAGCGTAGGCTGGGTTTTGAACCTGGGTCTATCATGGAACCTCTTCAGGCCTCCTGTTTGGAAAATGAAAGGACTACAAAATATACTCTAAGATTTCTGACAACCCTCACTGAACTAACAAACCAATGATTCTAGAACAGTGAAAAAAATAGCTGTTGCTCATGAATTGTGTATTACAGAGCAAATAACAATCGTGTCTAGATTTCAGATATGACCAAATTAACTTTGCAAAACTGCCTAACTAAATCACAAATTAAATGAGCTAAGAAATGTAAAAGTTACATAAGTACATGTTTTTAAGACCTAAAAATCACACAGTAGTTTTTAGATTCAGAATCATTTAGTGGGAATCAATATCGAATATGGAACCAAATTAGCAATAATTGCTACTTTTAAGGAATAATAATTCTGGTAACCAGAAAGGATATATGAAATTAATACTAAAAATTACCGAGGAATTATTTAATTATCTGACTTATCAAGAGAATACAACCAGATGCTAGTAAATAGAACTGAACCTTATATTACTTTACTCTTATGTGTTAGTCAAATTGGATGTTTCGGAACAAAGAAGCAATGTTGAATTGATACATTATGTGGGTGATACATAATGTGGACACTAATTATCTGTGCTAATTAACTTAATTTATTGTGTCCTAGGTTCACAGAGGTACATAAATGGCAAAATATTTGGGGACATTATGCAATGAGGCAAATGTTAAGGAAATTGAGACCCTTTCATGAACTTCAAAGCAAACATGTCAATAAGAAGATTTATGAAATAGCTGTTATACAGAACTCCACATGCTAGTGAACAGTTCTCAAATCCTTTGAAAAAAATAATTTTTACCTAAACACTGAAAACCTTTTCAAGAGCATTAAGTACAAGCACATAGTAAAATAATCAGCACTATGTGCCTGACACTCTTCTTTTTTTAAAGCAGTGAATTTTAATTTTATAGTTACATATAGTATTGCAAAAAGTCAGACATGACTTAGTGGCTGAACAACAGCACAGTATGTCTCATAGTCTTTTTTTTTTTTTTTGGCTGAAGTATAGTTGATTCACAATGTTGTGTTGATTTCTGCTATACAGCAAAGTGGCACAGTTATATGTATATACATTCTTTTATATCAGGGTAGCAATTATTGCTAGAGCTTCCCTACTGGCTCAGTGGTAAAGAATCTTCCTGCAATGCAGAAGAACCAGGTTTGATCCCTGGGTTGGAGAGATCTCCTGGAGGAAGGCATGGTAACCCACTCCAGTACTCTTGCCTTGGAGAATCCCCATGGACAGAGGAGCCTGGTGGGCTACAGTCCAAAGGGTTGCTCAGAGCTGGACATGACTGAAGTGACTAAGCAGAAACAGCAGCAATTATTGCTAATTTAGTTCCATATTCAATATTGATTTATACATATATGTATATGTATATATATTTACATATTCTTTTCCCTTATGATTTATCACAGGCTTTGAATACAGTTGCCTGTACTATATAATAGGACCTTGTTGTTTATCCATTCAATGGTCCATATCTTCTAGGTGTCTTACAAAGATGAACTCTTACTGTAAAATAAAAATTAAAAATAAATAAATAAATTAAAAAAAAATCATCACAACAACCCTAAGAAATTGAGACTATACTCCCATTTTAGTAAGGAGATAAGGTATAGGAAGGCTTGGGACAATATAGGTCACAAATATCTGAGCCAGGATGTAAAGCCCAGCAGCCTGCTTCCAGAGTCAATGTTGTAAGCACTGCCCTTGGCATCAATCTCAGTAATTCACTGGTCAATGGGAAATTCATGCCTGAGTCTCCTAATGACTGCTAGAAAATCAGGGTTTGAGTAGTCAGTGGGGAAGAAGGGTGTCCCCCCACCTAGTCTAGCACATTTATTTGGAGCATTTTGAGTGCCTCTGTGAAGACATATGCTAATCAGTGGCACCAGCAACTTCCAAATATCTGGGTCAGGCATTTCAAACCTGGAGAGACTGGCTTTACCATGTATGTGAGGCACAGAGAGTTCACTTTAGGATAAATCAAATATTTAAATTTGCTTTGCTGGTACTGCCCCTGTCATTCCTGCCAAGGCTTCCATAAATGGCCATGGACAGGAATATTGTCCACAACAAGCCAGAGAAGACAGCCTGTCATCCCTAAGCCCAACTCCAATGACTCACTAGGCATCCAAAGCATGTTCAGCTTGTCCTTAGGAAAGAAAAGTAACTCATTCCTTAGGTTTCCCATGACAAGATAATTTATTGTCCAAATCAGGCACTTTTGAGAAGGAAAAGGGAAACTATTAATAATGACTGCAGGAAAAATAAAGACGAAAGCAGAGATTGCCCCATGCACACTGGGACATACCATCACACACCGTCCATGGTTTATTCTTTCACCTCTGTTATGATGCATGAGGTCTTTTCCCAGGTTGGCATTCCTTAACTTCAGTTTTAAGCTTTTTCCTGGAGACAGAGATATGGCCATGGCCACGCGTCCACAAAACCATTTCTCAGCAGTCGGCACCAATAGACCACAAGGCGAAGGGGAAATGTCTCCAGGTGCATCTGGCGTCACATGACCTCCGGGTCAACTCTTCAGGAGAATTTGCCTTTATTGCAAAGCTGCATGAAAAAAGCCTGAGAATCTGATTACTAAATCTGTAAAGTGGCTCAAGACTTGATAATTTGGAGAATTATTAGAAATTTTTCATCATGGCTATGCAGATCCAGCAGGCATACTCTATTCATTCGTTCACTTTCATACTGACATATTTTTAAACAAATATCTACCATACCTGGAGATCAATGGTTCCTTTTACTCATGGAAATCATCTAAATTCATTCATTCATTTACTCACCTCAACTGTCTGATTGTTGACATACCAAGTACTGTGCTAGCTACTAAGAGTTATCAGTTAAATCAAATAGACATCATGTCCATGCCCATAGGGCTTGCTAAAACAGATGGATAAGGTCTGCAAAAACTGAGATCAGTACTATGAAGCAAACTGTAAGGATATAAGATGCCGCGCTGAGAAATAACAAGAAGGATATTTTGTTGTTTGTTTATTCTACAAATGTATATCAAGTGTCTACTCTGAGCACAACTTTCCTAGGCACTGAGATTTCAATGGTTTACAAAAAAAGGGACATGATTCCTGCCTCATAGGATGTACAGTCAACTGGGGAGGACAGACGACAAATACATAACTGAGCACAGGTTATTTTAGATTGCAAAACAGTGCCATCAAAGACTCTAAACCCCATAAGGCAATAGTGCAGGGGTTGGCAAATTATGCCCCCCTCCAAAGTCAAAGCTAGCCCACTTGCTGCCTGTTTCGATAAATAAAGTTTTATTGTAACCAGGCAACTTCCCATCACTTACATTCTCTCTATGGTTTCCTTAACCATAAAACTGCAGAGCTGAATAGAGGCAACAGAGACCATATGGCCCACGAAACTTGAAATGTTCACTCTCAGGTCCTTTATTGAAAAAGTTTGCTGACCCTGCGATAGAGAATAATAGCTGATGATACATGAGGAGAGAGGGGAAATCCTGCATAAACTGAGGAGTCAGGGAATATTTCTTTGCCGATATGACATTTAACCAGAGGCCAGAAAGAGAAAGAACTAGTCACAGAAATCAATGGAGAAAGAGCCTTCCTGTCAGAGGAAATTATAGGAGCAAAAGATCCTAGGCAGTCAAGAGGCCCAGGAGCTGAAAGGAGATGTGGGTACTTGAGAGATGAGGGAGGAAAGGGATGGTGGAAGAGGCCAGGTTAAAGAGGGAAGCAGGTACCCGATTCAAAAGGCATTAAGGCTTGTGATGAGACAGTTGGCGTGCATCCTGAAAGCAATGGACAACTTGGACAGATATTATATAAGAGAGTAATGTGATTCGTTTGGAAAGTTAAAGATTGCTTAGGCTACTACTGTAGTCAGAAAGGTAGAAGCTAAATGCTGAGAACATTAGGATACTGTACCTGTCATCCAAGTGAGGGGTAATAGAGGCTTGACCAGTAGAGTGGCAGAGGGTTTTGGAAACTTGGTTACAGGGAAGCATATTGAAGCAAAAGATTGCTATACTGTTAGTGTCTCTATCTGGAGAAGGCGATGGCACCCCACTCCAGTACTCTTGTCTGGAAAATCCCATGGACGGAGGAGCCTGATGGGCTGCAGTCCATGGGGTCGCGAAGAGTCGAACACGACTGAGCGACTTCCCTTTCAATTTTGACTTTTCACTTTCATGCATTGGAGAAGGAAATGGCAACCCACTCCAGTGTTCTTGTCTGGAGAATCCCAGGGACGGGGGAGCCTGGTGGGCTGCTGTCTATGGGGTCACACAGAGTCAGACATGACTGAAGCGACTTAGCAGCAGCAGTGTCTCCATCAGCATGAGTGTAGGTCTAAGATTGGTAAGAATATTCAGCTTGCTTTTTTTCCTGCTGCTTGAAAGAAACCCCTAGAGCCAGTCTGATTCCGAGTCTCCTTGAACTTTATTGTCCAAAGATGAGCCACACTGTTTGATAATTTGTCTGGATGGGAATATCATTGTGATCATCTCAGAGCCTAAGATATAGAAGGCTAGAGAGGCATGGCAACACACTGTGGTACAGTCCTGTCTTATCTTGGGATCCCCAAGAAAGTAGAATCTGAGACAGGGCTTATGGACACCACAAACAGAAGCTAAATGAGAAGACTATGCAAGGGGACATGCTTGACTTGATCACTGCTGTGGCTCAATTCATCTAGGGCCCTCCAAGGAACCCTTAGAATAGATTCAGAGACGCTAAGGGGAGGGATCTCAGGCTATTACCAAAAGCTTGTCAAGCTGTCAACCTCTCTGCTCCATCAACAACTCAAATAAAAAGTGAGTCTAAATCATGTGATGAGAGGCACAACAGTGTCCTATAGAAACCCTTTATGGACTGTGAAGCACTTGTATATACTCTCTCCCATTTGACCTTCATAGGTTTTTACACAGTTTCTTAGCAAAACTTAACATCCCCATTTTATAGATGAGCAAACTGAGCCTCAGAGTTACCATGGAAACAACAGAAGCAGGAATAGAATCTACACCTCATCCTCAGCTTGTATTTTTTGCTCTAGACTGGCCACTTCCCCTAAACAACTGAACAAAAGTCCAGTGCAACAGAGGGTCAAACCTTTATGAGCATGAATATGGAATAAGGAGGACAAAGGCTAACTTCTGCCGGGAGGTGAGCAATGGAGAAGACTCTTGAGGAAGCCATCTTGTTCCAATGAGCAGATACTTGGTACAGGAGCCCTTGATCACATTTCAGTATTGTCAGTACTGAGAATAATGCTGTGTGAGTAATCCCAGGCTCTTTGGTCTCTGCCTGTGATAAAATCAGTTTCTCATTCTCTGCCAATTCCTCAGTTTTGTTACAGCTTTCATGGGCCCGGGGGGTGGAGGGTGGCTGGAATACAGACACCCTCACTGTGTTTAGGAATGCTGCTGCTGCTGCTGCTGCTGCTAAGTGGCTTCAGTCGTGTCCGACTCTGTACGACCCCATAGACGGCAGCCCATCAGGCTCCTCCGTCCCTGGGCTTCTGCAGGCAAGAACACTGGAGTGGGTTGCCATTTCCTTCTCCAATGCATGAAAGTGAAAAGTGAAAGTGAAGTCGCTCATCGTGTCGAACTCTTCGCAACCCCGTGGACTGCAGCCTACCAGGCTCCTCCGTCCATGGGATTTTCCAGGCAAGAGTACTGGAGTGGGGTGCCATTGCCTTCTCCGTTAGAAATGCTAGCAACTATTTATTATTTAAGAAAAACAGGATTAGTCGAAATTTGTAAAGAAGCCTCCCAAGACAGCAGTTGCCCCTGGGCCTTTTCCCCTCCTCAAGGTAGGTGACTTGCCTTGTGTGCTTAAGTTTACAGATGGAGCCAAAGTCGAAATGGCAGTGACCGCAGAATCATCCCCCACGCTCTCACACTTCATGAGAAATCACCTTTGGGTTTTCTTACTCTGCTTGGCCACAACTCACCTGGAAACGTGGCCTGGAGGCAGCATGAAAGATCACAACGAAAGACTGAGGTGACATGGCCACCTGGTCCCCCCCAGGCAAGAAAACAAAATTTGCCCCAGAGTAAAAAATAGCCTTATTATAAAGAGCAGTCTGGATTCTATACTAATCTACATCAAATGAAAGTAAATCACTAGAAAACCTCATCTCTGAACTGCCATTAGTAATTAGTCATGAGAGACCTCACTTGGGATCCTGACTTGTATCTCTGAAGCCAACTTTCTCTAGGATTACTGCAAAGGTAAACCAGACATTAGTGCTTAGGATCCCGATTTAAACACTCTGATTGGCAGTATTATCCTTGCCCCACAGGATGACAGCACAGTATAGTGTAAAGAACATACTTTCTAAATGATTGTAAACTCTACCGCATGCGTGTGCCTGACATCAATAACCCCTCTGAGCCTTGAATTCCTTCTTTGTAGAATAGGAATACAGAAGAACTAGGTGAGCTGGGTCAAGCACATAGTAGGTGTTCAATGAATTCCCACTTAATATTGTTAATAATAGTAGTAGCATTACAATCAAAAAGAAAACTTGCCTGTCCAGTGACCCACAAGATTTCCTCAAATTAACATTCTAGAAACCAGGCTACTCTGTGTCAACCAGGAGTTTCCTGAACAAACACTTTCCGCTGCAACTGAATATAAACCAGCTTCACTCTCCTCCCAGCAAACCTTCTAATTATCTCCGCTGTTTACAGCACCCAACCCCTCTGCTACCGAATTCTCCATTATTCTGACAGCCAACAAACTAGACCTATTAGAACTCAGCACAACTTTTGCCTAAGGCAGGAACTTTGTGAGACCACAAATCGTCTTGGTATTAAAAGTCGGTGCATAAGAACTGCCCTCAGCTTTTGCGCTAAATTGCTGGTTTGAAGACATTCATTGCAGTATATTGTATTTCCACTATATTTTGCTTTAATAGACTTTGTGGTGAAGTGTATAAGAAGAGTTTTAAAGCCTGAGGTAGCATACAGCCAACTTTTTTTTCCCCCTTTTATATATTTTTCCATCTTTTGTTTGTCACCTTATATTGTTTTGTTGCCTCACATACATAAAACAACCTGGCAATCACAGAACAATCCCCGGCAGTTAGTTGGAGGCGCATATTGACTTTACTATTAAAAGTTGAAACAATCAAGCTAAAGAATCTGTGGTGTGTTTTTCTGCTACTTGCATGAGACTTTAATTTTAAAACGAATGGAAAATATCCCCTCTGAACGTAATAGCGATTTCATCGACCTTGGTTTATTTCTGTGCTTTCGCACCGCTTGCCTAGGACAACTCTGCACTTACAGAGAGAAGTGGAAGAAAATATTCACCCAGCATTCTCATCTGAAAGTGCCAAGGTGCTTTATGGCCTTGATTATTTGATTCCAGGTCAATGGATGGGCTGAATGATGCCAACTCACCTTGCCTTGGTTTAGGTAACACACATCATCCCTTTGTTCACCTTCATGATGCCATGGCAACACCCAGCTATCCTGTATCCATCACCCTGTGTGTGCGTGCATGCTTAGCTGATTCAGTTGTGTCTGACTCTCTGTGACCCCCTGGACTGAAGCCTTCCAGGCTGCTCTGTCCATGGAATTATCTTGGCAAGAATACTGGGGTGGGTTGCTATTTCCTCCTCCAGTGGATCTTCCCAACCCAGGGATTGAACTCCTGTCTCCTGTATCTTCTGCAGTGCAGGCAGATTCTTTATCTCTGAGCCACCTGGAAAACCCAATTCCTTCTCCACACCTAGATAATTTATGCAAGTTACATAACGACAGGCTCTATTGCTCATGCCTTTTCCACAATTCAGACTGTTATAATCAGATGCATGTATGTATAGAATATTTATGAACACTTAATAGGTCCCTGGCTGCCTAAGGTCACTTGAGGACACAGCTGTGCATCTAGGGTGCATGTGCTGGAGTTGGAAAAGCCTCTGTGGTTACGTGGTATCCACTGTGTGCCTAGGGCCCATGCTCAGGAGTTGGAAAAGTCTCTGTGGTTATTTTGTAGCTATCCGTGAGTTATTCTGGGACTCATTGGGGTGTGTCTGGGATGGGGTTTAGAGATCAGGTGCATCCGTTTCAGGTAGGCCACCCCTCCTTGCCCATGCCTCACTTCCGACTTCACATTTCCCCCTCAAGCATATGGACCCCAAATCATTAGGAATGGGCACTGCTCATTCTGGCTACTTCTTGCTATCCTGGGACAAAGAGGGGCCTTGGGTGCCCGTCACTTACTAGCTGTCAAAGAGAGGGGCCAGTAACGGTTGCCTATGCCCATTCAAGACAAAATGGTATGAGGAAGTCATCAGTGGGGTCAGGGGTTGGTATCCATGTTGTATCAGAAGTTGAGCCTCTATCTTGCTGACCTGAGAAGAAATACACGGAGAAATAAACCATCACCTGTGCACTAAGGATAGGGTAAGTGAAGCCTATGCGCTCTGTCTTCGTGGAGCATACGGCCTCATCTTCATGGACTAGAGTCTCCTCTTTAAGGAGCATCAAATCTTGTAAGAGAGAAGAGAATTAAATAAATAACCATGCGAAACACATTTGTAAATATAGATGCCTTTTTCATATGCATTATCAGAGGATCAACTTTGGATATGAGGGACAGAGAACATCAAGCAGAAATTGACCAATGAGGGACTGAATAAAAGTCATCTGAAGGAAACTTTTAAGAGAGAAAATCACACAGGAAAAGGCCCCAGGGCAGGAAGAATCAGTAAACGTTGAGAAACCAAGGTAAAACCTGCTCTGAGGAGCAGAAGACACAAGCAAGGGAAATGGGCAGTGGAGCTGGAATGGTGAACAGGGCTAAAGCAAGGGGACTCTGGAATGATGATAGAGAGGGGAGCGTTTACTCCAAGGATGGTGGGAGGCCGCTGAAAGGGTTTCAGAAGGGAAGTTACAAGATCCACTTTGGGAAGGATTCCTCTTCCTCTGTCTTTTGTATGGAGAATGAATTGAAGGAAAGCCGGAGGAGAAGTTGAGAACACCATTTTGAGAGAGATGGGTTCAGGTGAGAGAGAATAATAACTAAACTCAGGGTTTGGAGCAAAGATACTTAGAAAAGCAGAAGATGCTCAAGCAACTGCAGAAGAGTCTAGATATGATGCTGAAGAAGGAGACAGTCTCTGGAAGATCCCAAGAGCTCCAACCGATCAACTAGTGGGTAGACATGCAACTGTTGAGACAGGAAATACTAGAAGCTGCAGATTTGAGAGTATGTCAAGTATTCAATTTTAGATATTTTAAGAGTTTATTTTGAATGTGAGTAATCAGAACCCAGCTCCAACTAAAGAGACATCTATTGAAAGAGAATTGAGATCTATCACAGAATTCAAAGGAGAAGTTATCTCTAGGAAAAGGGAATGCCAGGGCAGCCCAAAGATTCCGGCAGCAGGAATTCTTTGACCTGCTAAGCTCTGGCATCGGTATAACTCTGTTCAGCAGCTCCTAGTCTCTGTGTCTCTTGGTTGCAAGTGTCAAATATGGGAAGAGAAGGACTAATTGATCCAGTTTAGGGCAGGGACCCATTCCTGTTCTTTTCTAGTCAACGAGGTATAAGGAGACATTATATCACAAATATGGCCACTCTATTCACATCAGTCAGAATGCTATGCTTAAAAAGCCTACAAATAATACATTCTGGAGAGGAAGTGGAGAAAAGAGAACCCTCCTACACTGTTGATGGGAATGTAAGTTGGTGCAGCCACTATGGAAAACAGTATGGAGGTTCCTCAAAACACTGAACATAAATCAACGAACGATCCAGCAATCTCACTCCTGGGCATATATCCAGACAAAACTATAATTAAAAAAGATACATGCACCCCTGTGTTTACTGAAGCACTATTCACAACAGCCAAGGCGTGGAAACAACCTGAATGTCCATCAATAGATGGATGGACAAAAATGTGGTGCACACATAGACACAGTGGAATACTACTTGCCATAAAACAGAATGAAATAAGGCCATTTGCAGCAACATGGATGCAATTAGAGATCATCGTACTAAGTGAAGGAAGTCAGAAAGAGAAAAACAAATACCGTATGATATCATTAGCATGTGAGATCTAAAACATGACGCAAATGAACCTGTTTACAAAAGAGAGACAAGCTCACAGAACCCGGTCATGAACTAGAACCAGACTCCCAGACACAGAGAACAGATTTGTGGGCACCAAGGAGAGAGCTGGGCAGAGATGGACTGATGGTTTGGACTTAGTAGATGCAGACTACTACACATAGGATGGTAAATAGCCAGGTCCTGCTATAAAGCACACAGAACTATCTTCAATATCTTGAGATGAGCTTTAATGTGGTGGTTGTTTAGTCGCTAAGTCATGTCCGACTCTTGTGACCCTGTGGACTGTAGCCCTCCAGGCTCCTCTGTCCAGGGGGATTCTCCAGGCAAGAATACGGAAGTGAGTTACCATTTCCTTCTCCAGAAGCCATGATGAAAAAGAATATTAAAAAGAATGTTATATATGTATAAATGTATCACTTTACTGTATAGCAGAAGTGAACACAACAGTATAAGTCAACTATACTTCAATTAAAAAAAAAATATGGTGACTCCAGCTTCACCCATGCAATTTGGCCACACTTCTCAGGAAAGATTGTGAGCTGGGAAATAGGGAGACACCCCAAATATCTCTTGTATGTATATATATCCAAAGCTATATCCGTATCTATGTAATTTTATTTAACCTTTGCAAGAACTCTCCGAAATTGATCTTTTTATAGCCATCCTATAGAGAAGGTCACTAAACCCAGAGAAGTTAATCAGCCTCCAAGGGCACACACTTAGTAGGTGGTGGAGGCATGAGTTAAATCCACATTGGTCAAGAGTACTTTCAAATTCAGATGGATTCAGTCTGTACTCACAGCTATTCAAAATGTACTTTCCCAGCCATGGCCTTCTTATGCAAGATGCTGAGCACCCCAAAAGAGAAAAAAAGAGATCTCGTTAAGTTTAATTATATTCTAGTTGATTCATCAGACTTTTGGAATCTGAAATGTATGCCTTTCCACTGATGGGTAATATGATCACTAGAAGGATAAAAATGCATTTGCTCAGAGTTAAACACAAGATTTGTAAAACAGCATGACTGCTTCTATTTCCAGCCCTGGCCCAATAAGTCATTAACACTGTTACTTTAGGAGACCAAAGGAAAGGGTGGATATCTCCTTCTGAAGCTGTCAGACAAATTGTTCACCAGTCTTCCTTGAATCCTATGATAGATGGATGAGATTCATCTTGACTGAAGTGGAAAGAAGAGAAATACCTCCATCACTATCAGAGGGAAAAAAGTGATTACATCTAATAAAATACTCTCCATCACACATCACACTCCTCTTTGTATTAAATGGAGTTGTGAATGGCAGTGGAAAATATATTTGTTATATCACAAAGAAGTCCTAGACATGCGTAGTATGTTGACCAAATCTTCTCCCACAAGAATATAAACTTTACAAGATCAGGGCCTGTCTTGTTTATCGCAGGACCCAGGGTCAAAATCAGTGTCTGTCATGTCATACCCAAACATCTAGCACACACTTGCTGGTGGAAGGAGAGAGCAACTAAAATTGCCCAGAGAGGTGTCAATCTAGATGTCATTTTGTGAAGTCCTTCTTTTCAGAGTTTTCTGAGTTTATGACACCACAGTAAAGGCAAATTATATTTATATAGAATCCAATAGAAAGTCAGTTCCTAGGAAGGCAATGAAATTGAATACAAGAATAGACAATTTATCCAAAGAAAACTTTACAATTGTTTGCTTCCAATATTTTCTTTGTTCCCTTTATCAGCTTTTATCCATCCCATCTATTAAACTAGTAGCATTGATATAGGTGCATGGCAACCAACTTCAGTATTCTTGCCTGGAGAATCCCATGGACAGAAGAGCCTGGTGGGCTACAGTCCATAGGGTCGCAAAGAGTCAGACCTGACTGAAGTGACTTAGCATACACACAGTGAGAGGGTGGATAAATGCAAGCAAGCAAAAAACAACCAAAATACCAGATGAACCATCCACTCCTAAAGCATTGCCATGTAAATGCTGATGCTCTCAATATTTCTCCCCTGAGAGGTAACCTATATTTCCAGTGGACCTGCATGTTTCACGGGTTCTTCATTCAAAAACAAAATTCATCATCGTATGACACACACTTTTGTATTCTAGTGTTTAATTAACCATATGCCCTCCTCTCCCCAAGGAACCTGACCTTGAAGCTCAGGTCACCATCAAAGACCCCCTCCACCCCTACCTCTGATTAGGGACTGAGTCTTGGCAAGCCTACTTCAGACATGTCTCCACTCTTCACACCCTTCCTGGTTGTCTTTGAGAAGCCCTCACTCCAGTCTAGAGTATCTCTTTTCTAGTCCACTGTATTAGCCTCAGACGGAATCCTCTGCCTTTGACCTCTGCTCTCTATTTGCCTGCTAATCTTCACCAAAGTCAAATTTCACGGATTAGTATGTTCCCTTCATTAAACTAATTTTATGGTGTTTAGGTACACATGCTCTGAGGTACACACTATTTATCCTGGCCTATAGATTCTTCTATAATTTCCTATAATCTGGCACCAAACTAAATCTTTCCAGCCTATCTTCTGACCCACTTGTCCTCTGTTCATTCATTTATGGGCCTGCAAGAGAGCATCACCTATGGAGCTGGAAGTAAAAACTCAGTCCCTGCCCTCGAGAAGAAGTTCAAAGTCTTATGGAGAAAGTGTCATGGCCCTATGTAGTAAGGACAAAGATGGACAGTTCAGAGTCTTTTCAAACGGACAGCTATTTCTCAAGCTTGTGATGTTCAGGGTTGGGTTTTTTTTTTTTTTTTTTTTTTGGATTTCACACTTCACTTCTCTGTTTGCAAGTTATCCTTATCCATCTACCACACCTAGAGGACTGTTCCTGGTCCTTCAACAGCCAACCTAACCTCCAATAGCTGAATTGATTCAGGCAACTTTTCTTTCTTTTTCACCTGGAAATCAGATATTTAGGCCTCTAGGAATTTCAGCTACTGGTTATCTAACTCAGCAAGCAACCTGCAAATACTTATTAAATTGATATTGCAGAAAAATAAATTTCCTAGAAATTGTTTCACATGGAGCATTCATTTTAAAAAATTAGATGAAATAAAAATATTGATTCTGAGGTTTTATGTCAGATCTACTAAATCACAATTTCCTGGAGAAAGACTTGATAACAGGTGTGTTTAACAAGTTCCTCAGGAGAAGCTTGAGAAATGTTATTTTGAGTCAGTTCAGTTCAGTCACTCAGTCGTGTCTGACTCTTTGCGACCCCATGAATTGCAGCACGCCAAGCCTCCCTGTCCATCACCAACTCCTGGAGTTCACTCAGACTCACGTCCATCAAGTCAGTGATGCCATCCAGCCATCTCATCCTCTGTCGTCCCCTTCTCCTCCTGCCCCCAATCCCTCCCAGCATCAGAGTCTTTTCCAATGAGTCAACTCTTCGCATGAGGTGGCCAAAGTACTGGAGTTTCAGCTTTAGCATCATTCCTTCCAAAGAAATCCCAGGGCTGATCTCCTTCAGAATGGACTGGTTGGATCTCCTTGCAGTCCAAGGGACTCTCAAGAGTCTTCTCCAACACCACAGTTCAAATGCATCAATTCTTCGGGGCTCAGCCTTCCTCACAATCCAACTTTCACATCCATGCATGACCACTGGAAGTGATTCTCAAAGTGAGGTTCCCTGGCCAGCTGATAATCAGGAGATGAGGTTGATGCTTCTCTACCAGGAACCACACTCAGAGAACCACTCTCTTAGGCTAAAATTCTCTTTCCCTGGCAGTGTTATGAGACAGTATTGTCACAACAACCCCATGAAAGAGGCAGTGCAGGGGGCATTGCTACAGAAAATGAAACCAAGATCAAGCAAAGCTACTTGATTCACAGACATGAACACAACTGCGTTGTTGTTGGTAAGACAGAGGTGCTGATATCACTGCTACTCTTCCTATACATCCAAAAACAGCATATGTGAAGTACCCCTTGCAGTGCAGGAATCAGGAAGCCTTCAACAAGTGCCTTATAAGGACAGATCAAGAAGACGGTCATCGGCAAACCAGAAAGGGAATGCTCCCCAAAACCAACCAGCTGGAACCCTGATCGTGAACTTCTAGCCTCCAGAACTGAGACAGACATGATTTCTGTCTCTATCACTCAGAAGACACATAATTTTGACCACCTTCCACTTTTTCCTTCAAAATCCACAGCCCACCACTTCTGAGGAATAAAACAAGGGAGGTGGAGCAGACCAGCATGCTACACTGAGTTAAAAGAGCTTTTCAAATGTATCTCTCCTACTGCAGGCTAGGTATGGATGCTCCTCTGGAAGGGAAGATAGTGAACAAGGAATGATCAAATAACAAATTCCTCTCCTTCCTACCCCTGGCCCTGTCTCTGTCATCACCTGGTAAAGGGTTAAAAAGTGTATATTCTCAGGCTTCGTTCAATTTGCTGAATGAGAACTTCCTAGAGGTGGAGGGCTGAAGCACATCAGCTGTGTTTACCTGGCCCTCCCAGAGATGCTGCCACATACTCAGATGTGAAGTCCACTCTTCCAAGTGAGTCTCCAGGAGTAGAAAATTAAATGTTGGCCTGATAACTGGTATCTGGGCTGCCTGAAAGCCCAAATATATCCTCATAAGAACCTTCTTTTTTGACACAGTATGACCAAGGCTTCAACTGACCAATAGAAGCAGAAATTTGAGAAAGGTCGTATCATCATTTGGGCCTAAAATCAGAATTTTCTATCACATTGCATCTGGATATTTCAGGATACAGCCAGAACAAAATTTGAAAATAATTGACCCAGGGAACTTTGCTGCCACATCCTGAAATATCCATATAATGGAAGATTTTTGTTTGTTGTCATTGTTATTTTTTATTTTCTTTCAATTTCTTGGTATTGCTCCTTTTTTCATTTTGTTGTATGTATTCAGTCACAAGATGGAAATCTGTTTGTATCTTCAGTGGTTCAAAATATACAATAAGTTTGACTCCAGTTTATAGAATAAACAAGAGATTCTGATGGAGCCCTCCCCCATGGACTTCAAAAACCCTAATAGGCATCTCTGTGAAACCCCATAATTATGGAAAAGGCAGTTGACACCCCTGTCCTAGAGAGTATTTCCTTCTTAATTCTCATAGCTATAGACAACTGAGGAGAGAAAACAGGAACTGAAGCACTCAGCACCAGCCAAACAGAAGATTGTTGTCGTTTTGGCTCAACTGAGGAGGTCACTAGATGATGTTTGAAAAGATCAACATATTTAATAGGCTCATAGTGACTTGGAATTTAACAAAAAAAGAAAGGAGGGGAGGGAGATAGGAAGAAAGCAAACAACTCTGAACCACTGCACGGTCTCAGTGGTTTTACTTTTCATCTTGAGATGCCCGGAAGCACTGACTGTTGTTGTCACTCTGGGCCCAGGGCGCACCTTCTTTTCCCACGCTGGCCTCTGCCATTTCTGCAGGTGGTGTACATAGCAGGGCACAGGGCTACAGCTCTTTGGCAAACTTCACAGCAGAAAGGGCAAACAAAGTTTCACATCACTTCCTATTTGCCAACAGAGCTGTGGGGCTTCCTCCTCCCTGTGTCTTTGTTTATGGAAATAAAATTTAAAAACACCCGGATGTGGTTGGGGGGGAGGGGAAAAAACCTAATTAGAAGCAGGGAATAATCAGAAACTTACATGGGATGAAATATGTACTTCGTGCTCTTTACCCTCTGCCGTGTACTTGAAAAATTTGCATATATTCTGTCCAATTTTCTAAGTAATGAGTGAAAAAGTCAAATGCGTATAGCTTTTGATTCATATGTTTTATATTCTTTTTTTTTTTAGAAATCAGATACCCCAGAGAGGTTTAACTCGGGTTATTTTGTGGAGAAGGCTATTTGGATTAAGATTTTTCAGATGAGGCTAAAACTTTTTTGGTTGACCTCTGACATGACCTTTAGCTCCAGTACCTCCAGGGGATCTTAGGCTTATTCATCTTTCCGCTCTTGCACCCATCGTCACAGAGCTGAGTACAAAGTGGACTCGGTAAGGTTACTGAGTCAATGTAAGTTGGAAGTTACAACCTAAATTTTTCACTCGCCATCTGTAAAGATAATAACAATAGCACAGAGCCAAGAAATCGTGTCATTTGTAATTTCTTAAAGCCCTTCAAAATTAGTTCCAGAAAGATTGTCAATGGCTCCTTGAAGGAATAAGAGGCAAGATGTACAGTGTTAAACTCTGACCTTTCCAATACAAACTTTCTCCTCTTTTACATATGTATATATTCCCAACAAATGTAAAATGTTACATTTCAGACAAGAAGGCATTACGCCAAAACAACCAGTAAATGATATAAAATGAAAACAGACTCCTGGAAACAACCAGGAGCTATGTTGTTTTAATTTGCCAACAAGTGCTGAGAACATTCTATGTAAGTCTAGAAGATGCCCTCACCCTCAGATCATAACCTAGAAATCAAAATGTCTCCGGATGAAGTCTCTGTAATCTTTAATAAGGGAGTGAATGCATTTTTTGATATGGAACTATTTAGATCTCCAAAGCTAGAGGAATTTTATATGAGGAGGCTTTTTGTCCTTAAGAACAAATAGGTAGAACTCACTACCACCTCTGTCCTCAGATATTAAATTCAAGGCAACTAAGAATTAATTCCTTTTCATATCCCAACACTGCATTCATTGAGAATTTCTTTTCTTCCAGGACAGACCAGCATGTTCAAAATTCCACCAAGATAGTTTGGCAATAAACACCCTTAGTGAAGCAGTTTGTGAATAATGCAAATCAGTCACGTGTAATTAACGAGAGTGTGATTGTTTCTTTAGGCGACTGAGAGGGGAGATGGACCCTGGAGAAACATCACTTTACAAAACATGACCTTAACTAAGTCATGTATTTAAGTATTGTTGGAATGAATGATGGACTCACAGTAGAAGATTTTTTGCTCACGCTTCCGTGGATACTCATTGGAAATTCCTCTAAACGTCTTTAGAATATAAAATTGGACCAAACTGTATTGGAATAAGACTTCTCAGATCAACTCCCAATATTTTGCTCTTGTCAACCGAGGAATAAAAAAAAAAAAATCTTCTTAGATTAATTCCAACCTCAAGTAGAATCTGGAAGTGGAGGAAGGAAATATTTAGGGGAATGAGATTCAAATTTGGGTTTAGAAGAACATGAAAAAAAATCTATTTTATTTCTGTGAATCTGAGATTTCTGCAGAGCGGAACGGCCACCCTATTATTGGCTGCATTAAACAATCTGCAGAAGACAGGAGCAGCAGCAAAACCTGAGGCAAAGCCTCCAATGGGACGTGGAAGAGGAAGAGTCAGAGAGAAAGGGAAGGCGAGCGGAGAGGGTCAGAGAGACAGAAAGGAGGGCGTCCCTGGGAGAAGACATGAAAAATTAGAACAGGAGCTCAGAGCACTCGGGAGAGCCAGGGAAATGACAGCTGAAATTAGAACAGGAGCTGAGAGGAGCAGGCAGAAGGGGACGGCAGGAACCTAGAAATTTAAGGAGGGGAGAAAAAAACTGAGAGAAGTGGACAGAAAAAAGAAAGCTCAGCTGCAACTAAGAGAACCTGGGATGCGTGTGTGTCCAGTAGACGAGCCCAGTGCAGGTCAAAACAAATTATTTGTCATTCTGAAATGACTCTGAACGGGGGACTGGAACGTACCCCAACAATCAATATTAAATTTTATGCCTGCTGCACCTTTCAAAAGCCTTCAAGAAGACATTGATTCAAGTAAGTGTCACATTTTTAACTGACCTTTGATTATTCACTTTAATAGTTTTGGAGCAGAAGTTTGCACCCTGAGTTGGGGACCAGTGAACATGGAAGGGTGGTTTCTAAGTTGTGGTTTTGCAGCTGTGAGGATGTGCTGGTCCTTATGGTGGGGAAAGAATGCTCTTTTTCATCAAACTGAAGCACATATGGAGAAGCTGGTGTGGGGGTGGGGTCCTTATGTTTTTCATTATAGAGCAGACATTCTTAGAAAGTCAAGAGGCGTGGTACTCTCTGGTTGGTTTGGCAAAGTGGTTGGAGTATTTTACAAGTTGTATTTTGTGGCTGGTTTTACAAGAGGAAAATATCTGATTCCAGTGGAATGGTTTGGGAAATCTGATGGTGGGTTTCCCAGATGAGGCCTTTGCAGAATTAGCCAATCAGGACCCTGGCATTGCAGAGTGGATTTGTTTTTGTTTTTAGTTGTTTTTTTTTTTTTTTTTAACTGATGTTAAACATCTCTCTTGCAGTCAGACATTCATAGCAGGTCAGAATTGGTTATACTAGGCAAAGCTTTGAGTCTGCAATGGATGAATAAGATTTCAAGCCGGGGTACACCATGTAGTCATGCTCTGTATTTCTCAAAACCTAAATGCTGAAACTGGAGCCTAGGCCTAGAACCTACTCTCTGTCATATAGGAAATCTCCCATGCATTGCTGATTGAGTTTTTTGGAAGTGGTCCACCATCTTATCTGCTCCATGTTTGACGTAAATGTTACCTTGCCAGGAATCTGGTGCCAGCTGTGGTTCTTCCTTGATCTGATTCTGAGTCTTTGCTTCTGGTGACTCATTTTTTATCCTCCAACTCTGTTCGATTTGCTGACTTTAGCTTCTTTATATCCCCTGATGGGGAATCCCAGTCATCAGCTGGTCCTGAGGAAGTTGATCCCCATCCTGTTCAGGAAAAGTCCCCCAGTCAATATCCTACTGTGTTACTGATGCTACATAATATTTGGAGTTAAGGGAAGAAACCCAAGCTGGAGATATGATTTTGGAGTGATCAGTATTTAGGTGATGTTTGAAAACCAAAGTAAAGGATGGAACCACTTAAGAAGTCAAAATTAGATAGAGATGCTTGCACACATGCTTAGTAGCTCAGTCGTGTCCAATTCTTCACGACCCTTTGGACTGTAGACCACCAGGCTCCTCTATCCATAGGATTTTTCAGGCAAGAATACTGGACTGGGTTGCCATTTCCCTCTCCATAGATAGAGATGAGAAACAGAAAAAACAGTTCCTGGCATGCTCTGCTGTTTCGAAGGCAGGAGATTGAGAAGGTAGCAGCAGCAAGATGGAAATAGTGTCCAGTGAAGTGGGGAGAGAGATTCAAGAGAAAGTGGTGTCATTCTATGTGGAAGGCATATTGACCCTGATAAGAGTTGTTTCAGTGAACAGGTAAAGTGTTAGAAGCTGTTTTCACTGAAACCTAGACAGCGTAGGACGAGATGAACTGACGGCAGCAAGTACAAGGCAGAGAGATGGAGCAAGATCTGGAGAAAGAGTGGAGTCACAGGAGGGAAAGAAATTAGAGCATTCAAGTATGGATGAGGTGAAATGGGGGTGTAGGAGAGAGGAAGAAATCACCAGAACAGTGTTCTTGAGTAGGCAGGAAGGGATGGGATGGTTGGCTTGAAGGAGAAGTTTAGATTAATCATTCATAGTAACAAGGGGAAAAGTAGGTAGACTACAATGGATAGAGACACACAGTAAAATGTATGGAAGTTCTCTGATTGCTCTATTTTTTTCTCATTAATTGAATAAGTTCATAAGCAAAGATGAGGATGGTGGAGGAGGTGTTAACAATTTAGGTAAAATGACCTGAACCAAGATTGTGAAGAAGAGGAAAATGGGAAAATTGTAGAAAGTGCACTGGCCATTACTCCCTCCTTTTCACGGCTAAAATTCTCCAGGGGGCAGCCCCTGGTACTCACACTGGCTCCCATCAGCATCCCTCCTCCTAGATCCCAGCATTTGCAGCTGGATCTCCTGTCACTTCTTCATCATGAACTCTGCAAGCTTTTCCCATTCTTCTCAATGTATCTCTGCATACCTCTCAACATACCTACACCAGATCATTTCACACCATGGACTTCTTAAAATGCTCCCATTGTTTTTATGACCAGGTAACAGTTGGGATGTCTTTTCGCCCCCCCCTTTTCTATATCCTTCACTAAGTTTCCATCTTCCTCCACTCTGCTCCAAGAGTTTGCCTGTCCTCTCCAACCTCTTTCAAGGAGAAATTTTGTTCATTCCCAAAGTCAGCCACACCCTATACCAATGCTCCCAAGCCAGTATCTCCAGACAGATCTTTCCTGCATTCTCACACTCCCAACTACTTGGTAAGCATTTTTGATAAACTACTCTGGCAAATCATGCTGTTGCTGGCTCAAACCAAGACATTCTCAGCCATATTTCTCACATATTCCAAATCATTTTCTCATCTTGATTTGTCTGTTATTAGTAGCATTATGAGTTCTTCAGATATCTAGGTTGGAAATTGGAAATTATTTTGATCTTTCCTCTTCCTCACATTTTCACATCCCAGAAGCTCCCCAACAGGCAGAGCCATTGTCTTCATACCCTACACCTCTCAAGGAGTCTTACACAGGGCCTTTAAATACAATAGATACTTGGTTATTGTGCCTGGTGACTGATCATCTAATATTTATGTAAGCTGATGGTTGCCTGTAGCATGCTGTCATACTTTCTCTTCTTTCCCTGCTACCATTGCATCATCTCCTGTTCAGTTTGCTTTGAATCCACTAGTATTGGCACAGCATATTGGCTGACCTAAAAGAGAGGCCATCCCAGTTCATCACAGATCAGAGGAAGTGCAGGAAATGGAGTGACTAAATGTTGTAGAACTTAGCATACATCAGAAAACATCCTTCATGGCTTTGCAAATAGGCAAAAATGTCAAGTCAGCTCTCCTCTGAAACCATTTGGAGACATTTGCAACAATGAATGCATGATTAAGTTTATTGTTTAGCAAACAGTTTGCAGACATTAGCCAAGAAAGAGTTATGGCGGCAGTTTACAAATAATTGCAATTGAATTAGGCAGACTGCAATGCAAAAGCAGTGCAAATAACTTGCCAATTCCATAAAATGTTTTGCAAACAGACTCTGGGAGAAAATAGAATGAGAAAGGCAGAAAATTCCGAAAGGGATGTTTTCCGGGTCTGCTCTACAGAGTGAGAGGGATGCCCTCGTATTTTACCACGAGACTGAAGTGCTAGTGAAAGGTGTTTATTTTTGCTTTGCCTCAGAGACAGAACTTGGCACAGACTTCTGAGGAGGAAAAGGGTGGCATGACTCAGTGATTTGGCAGTTAACAAACTCAATCGAACAAAAGTGGCAGAATAATTTTAAAATGGAGTATATGTGTTTAAACTGAGGGGGATGGTGGTGTGGGAATCTTGGCTTGTGGAAATGCATCAGTCATGGCAAGTGCAATACAAGTCCAAGAGAAACCTTTGCCCAAGGTCAGGTAGCCATTATATATCTGGAACATGTTTAACCAAAGGTGTTTATTTTATTAGATATGTATTTTATAGCTTATATATTCATATTTTATTAAATATATAAAATCTTTTATCAAACACACTACATAACATATATTTAATTAAATGACATATATCACACATGCACATATATAGTTATGTATGATACAGTATATGTATATATAGCATATGCTTGTTATATGTAATACACATTTAATAATATACATATATAATAAGTTGTTGTTCAGTCACTGAATTGTGTCCCACTCTTCATGACCTCATGGAATATAGCATGCCAGGCTTCCTTGTCCCTCACCGTCTCCCAGAGTTTGCCCAAGTTCACGTACATTGAATAAATAAAAATACATGGCATTTAATAATATATAATGATAAATATATATAATATTTAATGATATATATCATGTCAATGTCAAGATATTCTCTCCTATGCTAGTGGGGCAAAAAGCCTTATATTTGTTAGCCGTGTTGTATTTGCCTCTACCAAGCTGTTATAATCATTTCTTGCCACTGACTCATAAATTGAAGATATAAATGCAACTGGAAACACATTAGAATGAACTTAGAAATCAAATGAAGAAAAGCTTACATGATGCTTAAACTATAGAGTTACTCCCTGAAACTGCTTAGATAAGGATTTTTTAGCCACTTTAAGTTTGCTTTTATGTTTAAAAAAAAAAAAATCAGTGCTTTCATAAATAGCTGGAACATGATTTAGTGAGAGATTTTCTGGGTAAGCAGTACCCAGGGGGCTCTCGTGGTTAAAGGCTGGCCTTTCCTTTCAAAGTGCGTCCTGGACATGTGGTTTTCCTGTGCTAACCACACCCTTTATCATATGCTATTGATTCTGTAACTCTCCAACAAGATTCTTAGACTCATGCCTTTTAGGAAGAACAGATGATCTAAAATAAACTCATGAGTCCAATCCCACAATCAAGGGGACAGGACAATTGGTTGACGTAGTGACTCCTGTTCCTGCTGAAAGAATCCAAGATCAATCACACATCAATAAGAATTTAAAGCAATTGCAAGTATGGATTAAGAAAGTGTATTTCCAAACTCTTCTCTCCAACACTTTGAATTAAACAGAAGATGCGTAGCTTATGGGCGTCTCAGGTGGTGCAGTAAAATGGCAACCCGCTTCAGTCTTCTTGCCTGGAAAATTTCATGGACAGAGGAGCCTGACAGGCTACAGTCCAAAGGGTGGCAAATAGTCAGACACGACTTAGCAACTAAGCACACAAACACACATAATTTGTGGATTTACCACAAAGATGTCATAGAGTCTATATATCAGCACAGTAACTGAGTAATGTAATAACTGAGGCTTGGGTAATGGGGCCAAGTATATCATAGCTGGACACTTTTTAGCACTGAAACTAGATGCAAAATCTGCCCATCATTTCCAAAGACAGATTATGTTTATGCAATGTCTAGCCTCATTTTGCCCATTCAAATGTTTTAGCATCTACCAAAATGACAGCGTGAGACAGATCAGGCCCACAAATGGAAGTCTGGACTTGGAACATTCACAGCATCTTAGTTGTGAAGCAATTCTGTAGCTTAGAAGTTGGCATAATAGGAAGTTTCTGAGTTGGAAACGAAATTAGAGGACACTAGATGACAAGGGGTCCAGGCACCGTGTTTCCCTTTTACTCTTTGCTCTTGTGTCCCTGAAAAGAGCCAGCATTTTCTCTTTGCCTAGTTTCAGCACTTGTTGATTCCATTAACAGGGAAGATTGACAAGAAGCAGACAATTATATCTGACATGAATATGGGTATGGAGGGGATTGCTGAAATGGAGACCCTTACTAATGGAAGAAAGATGACCCCAACCTTTTGACAGATGTCAAGTAGATTGAAGTCTAGTGAAGTTATAACCATTTAATCTGCGTCACAAGAGAAGACAAACTATAAGACTGATAACCTCTTTATTTTTTATTCTATAATTTTTTTACTCTATACTCTAGAAAGAGATGGGATTCTCAGCTTGCTAATGTGGGTCAGCATTATTCATCCAGAGTTTCAATGGCACTGGGGCTTTTGTTAGTTGGTGGCCTCTTCTCTGGGTCAAGGAAGAAAAAAAAATAAATGAAAAAGAAGTGAATAAAGAAATGATATAAATCAATCCAAGAATCCTAACTCTTCAATGAGATTTGACCTCAGTTACAGGAATGCAATTTCTGACTCTGTCTTAAAGGCATTAGTGACTTATTTAATGCATTATCTGAAAGTAAAGTAAGTATGAAAAATGTACTTGAACTCCATTTGGTTCTAAAATATGATGGAGACAGGAAAGTTTTGTTTTTTTTTTAATATCCTTCTACCCCTTTAAGATGGATGTGTGTGTATTTCTGAGTAAGAATTGTTTTAAAAGCCAGTTTCTTTATTTCTATGGTGTTCTAGTAGAGATGAAGAGGCAGGAGAAGAAGAGATCCCTTGTAACTCTCGCACCCTGTCCCATATGTCTTTTACTCTTTTCTTTGCCTAGAGTGCCAAAAACCATCCTCTACTCTCATATTTAGAGTTTATGAATTCAATTCAAGGTCAATGCAGTTTGGTTAAACTTGGGATGTCCCTTCAGTAGGAGAAATTTTCTGACATTAAAATTTGATGACACTCCAAAGTGAAAAGGCAAGGACATTCTGTCCACTGATGACTTTGCTCTTGACATTTCAAAGGAGTTGACAGTGGGATTCAGAGAGCCACTCTCACTCTAAAGTGAGTGAACTTGACCCAGTAAAGGCACAGAACTATTGGAAAACTCACAATGAACCAGGCAATAGGGACTTAAAGTCTACCACTTGCTTGCGAAAACCAGATTATTTGTGATATTCTTGAGATCAACATGAGTTTCTTGAGTGTCTATGTGGTGGCAAGCAGTGCATCTTTCTAGGTGCATCTACAAAGACAAAGGATTTGATCTCAAGTGGCTTAACAGTTTAGGGAGAAACTCACGGGCATATTACTTTTCAAATTTATTTCATTGAAGTATAGTTGATTTACAATGTTGTGTTAATTCCTACACTATACAGTGAAGTGATTCAGCTATACACTCATATTTATATTCTCTTTCATATTCTTTCTCATTATGGTCTATCGCAGGATATTGACTACAGTTGCCCAGGCTGTGTAGTAGGACCTTGCTCTTTGTCCATTCTATATGTGATAGTTTCCATCTGCTCATCTCAAACTCCCATTCATCCCTCCCCACCCCTTCCCCTTGGCCACATGAAGTCTGTTCTCTGTATCTGTGAGTCTGTTTCTGTTCTATAGATAACCTCATTTCTGTCATAGTTTAGATTCTATGTACACGTGATATAATATGGTATTTGTCTTTCTCTTTCTGACTGTTTTAGTATGATACTATCTAGGTCCATCCATGTTTCTGCAAATGGCATTATTTCATTCCTTTTATATGGCTAATATTCCCTGGTATAAATATACCACCTCTTTTTTATCCGTCCAACTATTGATGGACATTTCGGTTGTTTGCATGTCTTGGCTATTGCAAACAGTGCTACAACGAGCACTGGGTTGGGGGGGTGAGTGGGGGAGAATGTCTTTTTTAATTAGAGTCCTCTCTGAATATATGCCCAGGAGTGGATTTGTTGGATCATACGGCAGCCTTCTTTTCAGTTTTTTGGGAAAACTTCCATATTATTCTCCACTTAAAATTCTCACCAACAGTGTAGGGGGATTCCCTTTTCTTCACATGCTTTCCAGCTTTTGATATTTGTAGACTTTTTAATGATGGCTATTCTAACCAGTGTGAGGTGGTACCTGATTATAGTTTTAGTTTGCATTTTGCTAACAATTAGCAATATTGAGCATCTTCTCATGTGTGCAGGTATATTTCTTAATGTAACATAATAGCACAAGGAGGTCAGTAAAGGAAGAGTGGGTAGGGTGCAATGCCTCCCAGCAAGGTCTGAATGTTCTATGCTCATCAAAGCCATGCCCAGAAAGCTCAGCAGTGAGCCAGAAGAAATAACACTGTGGACTTACAAGCACAGAGGGTAGTGTAAGGACAATCCTACCAGGTGAACTGGTGTGATGAGCTATGAATGCTCCTCAGGAAACTGTGTTGGTTCAGTCCAGGCTTTGTACTCCTCATTCTTCACTTGTCAGTCATATCCTGGTCAATCCCTCCAGCCACATCTTCAATATCACTTTGATCATGGGGCCTCCTGTAAGCACTCATATGTGGAATGGTTTTCTCTTCTCTTTTAAAGACCTCAGCCCCCTCCTTTCCTTCCCTCTTTTGGTTTGTTTCAAATGTTCTTAAACTCTACATGCTTATTCTTTTCCCCTTAATCATTCCATTGAACTTGTTTTGAGTGTTTCTGTTGAACCAGAATACTCCAAGGCTTTGTTTGGGCTTCCCTCGTGGCTCGGGTGGTAATGAATTTGCAATACAGGAGACCAGAGTTTGATCCCTAGGTCAGGAAGATCCCCTGGAAAAAGGAATGGCTACTCACTACAGTCTTCTTGCCTGGAGAATTCCAAGGACAGAGGAATCAAGTGGGCTATAGCCCATGGGGTAGCAAAGAGTTGGACATGACTGAGTGACTAACACTTTTCTTCCTTCTTTCGGTTTGTTTCAAATTTCCTTGAATTATACTTATTTATTCTCTTCCCCTGAACCATTCCATTGAACTTGTCTTGAGTGCTTTTGTTAAACCAGAATGTTCTAAGGCTTTACATGTATTGTCTCATTTAATGCTTACAATAATCCCTTGACATAAGTAGTATCATTCAACTCAGTTTACAGATGTGGGAACTAAGACATAGCTGGGTTAAGTAAATTGTCCAAAGATACAGCTGATGAACTGAGGAACCTGGCTTCCATCCCAGACAATAGCTTCCTATACTAAAACTATTTTTACGGATTTTATTTCCAAAACTAGATTTTAAACCCCATGAGGGTAGAAACCATTACTTGTTTGCAGTTCACACAATGTCTACTCTCTTGACATTGCAGTTGGTGATAACCTATTTATTGAACAAGTGGGTGAATGAACAAATGAATGTGTGGAATCTACTTAGAAAGCTGGTGGAAAAAGTAGCCTACAGAAGATTGAGCAGGAAAGTGACCAACAAAAAGGATAAAATGGTATTTAAGGATCATAAGAAAAGCAATAGAGTGCAAACTTTTCACTAGGCCTAATCAGGAGCCAAAATACTGGCATAAAGACGTAGGCCAGCATAAATGTTATAGAAATGAAATAAAAGGACTGGGTGCTTGAATCATTTTAAAGAGAAAACTTGGTCACTGCAGGTAGAGACGTGAAAATGAATATTATTATCATGAAAAAAATCTAAATTTCTTAATGGAAAATACATAAGCATTTTATTAAAAACAAAATCACTATCATCATCTAACAGTTAACAGAATAAACATTTTAAAAAATATTATCAACAATGATTGTTGCATGAAAATCAATTTTTAAAAATAGACAAAGCAAGAAAATAGTCATGCCAATTTCACCTCAAAACTGAGGCCCCAATATATTACACTATGTTATCCACTTTGAATTGCCAAACAGTTGATCCATTTGATTGTGTGGACACTGATGTAAATAATCCAGTAAAAAATCCAGTAAATAATCGAATTGACTCAGGTTGAGTCCAGTTCCATCATCACAAGCATCAGTTATGTGCTAAACTTTGAGGATTTAAAAATTGGGTACTCCCAAAATAATGAGGCATTCCAGTGAAACATCCTCTAATTTGACTCTATTGATTAACTACTGTCTCAACTCATTCATTCTACATAGATAAACATTACTTATGTGGCCTTTTATATACCCCTTCTGCCTTGTTTCTTGAGAAATACCAACATTTTTTGCATGTTCATTAATGTTGCAAGCATCACCTATATTCTATAAATGGTGACTTTGTAAAAAATATAAATTGATTGACAAGTCACGTTGCAGATGCCAGTTAAGAAGAGCATTTATTTCTCAGCATAGTAATTTCAAAAGCAGCCCACTACAGATTCATATGTAATCATCTGGAATTATAAAACCAACACATAGAAAGGAGAGCACACGTTATTGCTTTATATCACATTTCCTCTGGAATTCTTTCAAAAGATAAGCTTGCCCAGTTCCAGTAAAAAGAAATGTATTGATGTTGGTACATATTTGCTTTTATATTTATTATACAGCTCCTCTGGGTCAGGAATTGTGTTTGGGAATGATTTTTATATAGCTTTTTTTTTTCCCAGAAATGCATCTGGCTATACATATGACCAATGCACATATGTGTGGTTCTTCTATCAGGATAATTTGAGACAATTGCTATTGTATGAGTCAATCAGCTGGACAAAGACTGTCATCAGAGAAGGGTATATATTTGCCATAGCTTCAGTATGTTTTCCCACCTGTCTCCACCAGCAGATTTTCATCTTGTAAAATTTCAGGAAACATTTCTTAAGTTAAATTAGGCTTTTTCTATAGTGGGAAAAGATACAACCTGAGTTATATTTTAGGTATCAAGTTATTCCCCCATGTTATTAAATGCCTAACACTCAAAACAACCATTTGATATTAGGAACCTCCAGTAGGAAAAAATTTCCCCCAGAAACTTAGACATTAAATTTGTAACTTACACTCACTGGTGGTTGTAGTCTTTGTAAAGAGAAGACAAATCCTATCAACGATTACTTGAAAGTATTTCTCTGATGATTCGGAGAATCCAGAAGCACTTGTGAAAAGTTGAAAACTGCAGGTGTTCCTGCTTGACTCGGGTCACCTAGCTTTGGGCCTTGATCTTTGCAGATCCGTGACCCACTTGGTCATAGTGAAACAGAGCAAGACTCTATCGCCCTTGCCCTACCTCCCCCATGTCCTCTGCCTGCCTGTTGTCTGTGGAAAACTTTAGTCAAAGAATAAGTTTAATCAGAGAAATGGGAACATTCAGAAACAAAGGAAAACATTCAAAGGAGAACAAATAATAATAATGTAGTCATGAAGCGTAGTCATGAAGCATAGTCAAGAACCTTTAGTTTCTTCTCAACAGCTATAGATGATATTCTGAACCACGTCCTGTGAGCTGTCTTATAGATACTGAAACCCCAGGAGGAGAAGTTAACCACATAATGACCAGACTGTACCCTGACATAAGCCGTCACAGTTCTGAGAACTGGCCTCAAAGAAATGGCAACAAACCAATAAGCTTGACTGTACCTAACATAACCAAGATGGCTCTGGTCAGAACCACCGATGATCAATTTGAACATGACTGTCAGCTGACTGTGCTCTTTCTGCATGTAGCCTCCCCTCCCCATCGTGTCTATAAAAGCTGTTGTCCGCTGATGGTCAGTGCTGGAAGTCAGCCTTTGGACAGACGTCTGCCCTGCCCACCCCCCAGTTGCCAGCATTTGAAATAAAGCAAACTTTCCTTTCCTTCAACCTGGCCTCTCTAATGGCTTTTGAATGGACAGCAGCCAGACCCCTACCTTTCAGTAACAATGTAACTTCTTTAAATTCCTGAAATTTCCATTGCAAAATGAGACTTTATCATGAAAAGATGCTGCTATGATATTGAGATAGTGGATATAATATGCTTTATAATTTATTCTAAAATGACATAATAATGTTTTTAATATGTTATCTTAATAATAGTCTAATATAAAGAGATACATTGCAACTAATCTTAAATGGCCTTCATCTTTCCATTCTTACAATTTATGCATGATAAAGACAACTGCAAAAATTCTTATAGATGGATTATATCCTGGGGCCTCCTATATTTAAAGGAGAATCTTATCCTTTATTATCAATATACCAACATCTTGCTGATCCATTACTAAGGAATGATGAATATGTGGTGGAGACGGTAACAGGATCTGGTTTTTGCCTTCTTTTCAAAAGGTCTAGAGTCAAGAGAATGGTTGGTGAGTAACAGAATGAACGTTACTTACCCATCTAACACTAAACCATAGCTTTCCTACCACTGTGCTTTCTACTGAACATGGCTGTTTCTGAGGAACATTCCAACTGCAGCAACTTGAAGCAACGTCCTCAAAGTTAACCATCTGCAGTGCTTACCTGTGGGCAGGGAGATGCAGTATCCAAGGCCCCCAAGGATAGGGAGCCCAAGATAACCAGAAATGTCTGAATTTTTGATGCAGCAGACACTTCTCTGGAAAAGCAAAACTCACCCTGGAGCCCCCACGTACAAATTATAGTCACCATTTAAACCATCATCACAGTATTTGAGGTTAGTAAAACATATTGCTTGAGCTATAAAACATTCTAAACTAGCATTCCAAATGTCTTGCCTCAAGCAAGCACTTAAATTAAAGTTTCAGACAGCTGGCACTGGAATCATAATAACAGTTTTACACAAAGGGATTGGCTAAACATGATTATTGTTTTGATAATTTATCGTCAACAGACATTATTGTGCCCTGATCCTGATGCTTGGCTTCCTTTCTTCTCTATTATCAACAGGTGACAATGAGGTTTGGTTCAGGTTATAGAAAAGGAATGTTCAGTGCCCTGGTCATAGGTAGATCACACACACACGAAGAGGAAGCACTGTATATTGCCATTAATTGTCATAATCTGATCATTTTTACTGTTTCCTTCCTGTGAAATGCTTGTTTGTAAAGGCAAAGAATTTAAGGTCGTATTTGTAGCATTTTTATTATAAGAGAAAAAAGAAAAGAAAAAAGGTTGACCTCTTAAACACAACCTTAGAATATGTATGGAATACTAATTTCCCATGCCTCCCTTTGTGAAAGAGATAAAAGCAGAAAATGCCAGAGACTCTCTTTTGTCCTTTGAAACATTGGTAGCCTTGAGTCTGTTTAAGCAGATGGGTGCGGTTCACCCAAGAGATGGATGGTGTTGACAACAGCAATTTGCCCTTTAGCCAATTTGAAGACAATATTTTGCAGCCTTATTAACATATTTTCAAGTATAAGAAATTCTCTGTTCACTCCAGCTTGGACCCACTTGAAGGGATTTTATTTCCACCACAGGGAAATATGTGTGATCGACATTTCATTTTATTTTCTTCAAACTGGACCCATTCACAGATACCCTAACAGGTTGAGAAATATCATATTATATTTTTATCATTAAAATGGAGCCCAACAAACTGTCCTGCAAATTTGATGCTTAGTTTTTGTGAAGTAGACTGTTCACAAAGAACATGACTGCGTGCTCCGTCACCAAGTAGCGTCCAACTCTTTTGCCACGCCCTGGACTATAGCCCACCAGGTTCCTCTGTCATGGGATTTCCCAGGTAAGAATCCTGGAGTAGGTTGCCATTTCCTCCTCCAGGGCATCTTCCTGACCTAGGGACTGAACCCGCAGCTCCTGCACTGGCAGAGGAGCTCTTTACCACTGAGCCATGTGGGAAGCACACTGCCGCTCTCTGAAACATATTACTGGATACAGCATGGTCACGAGCTTTGCCATTTTAATGAGAATGTAGACATTCCTTGTCTTTGGGTGATGAGATGGTCTATAATGCAACAGGTTTTGTTGGTCTGTGTCTTTCTGTACACAAAACACTAAAAAAAAAAAAAATGGAAAAAGAGACAGTATCTTTGGATTAGTCAAGAGAGAATGAAAAGGACACTTTTGAGTGCCTTTATTTATTTTTTTTCCTGAACATGACTTTTCCACTGACTTTAATTAAAGTTTCATTAAACCCTAAGTTTGGAAAGCTTTTAATTGAAAGAGAATTTGCTTACTGGGCATATTCTTTTCAGGCTGCAAAGAGAATCACTGTAATAAATGTCTGTTCCAACTTGATAGTAAAATTCAACTTTGTCCTACCTTTGCAGAAATTAGCTATAGGTGCACTCTTAAGAAATGAGTCACCCCACACCAATGATTTTATCTCATCATAGAGCAGCACAAATTTGGCTTCAGTACACTTCATAAGTATACTGCCTGCTGACAAATTAATCCAATTAGCAAAGGTGAAGGTTTCTAATTGAGGTTAACTAGAATTTAACTGGTCATTGCTAATCAAACCCTCCCTCACCCTTCCTGGAGCAGGGTCCCCAGAGTTACTCTAATAGTCCCATTTAGTCTTCTGATCGAACCAAAAGTCTGACTTCAAAAATCACTTTTCAAGAAGGATAGGATAGAGCCACTTTTCCAAAGCTGCGACAACAATGGAAGTAAGTAGTGTGGTATTTTCCTGCTGTTTGGGAAAGTGAATTTCACCCCCCGCCCCCCAGCCCTCCCCACTCTCCTACTACTGAGAGTATTTTTATATAGTTCAAGTCCCTATTGGTCTGCGGTTTGCTTTGCGGTTTAAAAAGTAATACATCTTTTCTTAGATGTACCCCAGTTTCTGCTTTTTAATAGACATGATAATGAGCTTCTGGGTCTTCATTTCCCAGTGTGCAGAGAGCTTGAATAAATCTTCAATTGTTCACAACCCAAGAGAAGGTTCCGGAGCACTGGGATCCAGGGAGGTCTCTCTAAACAACTATTGTTTTAAGCGCTTTTTTTTTTTTTTTTTGAATTCTTAGGTACCATTGAATTTTTTTTTTTCAATATATTCAGTAGCATCTGCTTATAATGAGCTGAGACAGAGCAAAATTCCTTTTACAGTGAACGTGAATGAATGAAAGTTCCCAACTGTTTCAGAGTGGCATAATATGCTAGCTGTAATATTGGCTGTAAAAAGATTTCCTAGTAGGTAAAAGGAAAAAAAAAAAAAGCTTTACTCAAGATTTTCACAAAAATATGTCTGCTTGGGCAGTCTGGGTTTTGTTTCCTAGATTTCAAAATTTTGGAAGATGTTTTATTTCTGTGCAGGACCAAAGGATGCCAATGTGAAAATATGTTTGACCACACTGGGGAGTATTTGTTGTTTTTGAAAACTGCTTTATTTACATCTAGCATGATAAAATTCCTTATTAAAAAATGCTTTCCAGAAAAGAAGCCAATTCAAAGGACTATCTAAAAACCTTAGAAATATACAATTACACATGCCTCTTAATTTTTCAGATAATTAAAACATCCTCTGGGCAATTTCTGTTTTCAGTTTTCTTGACAACAATGAAAATAGAAATCCTGAGAATGCAAAGACCTGGCATTACCAGGTTTTTTCTTTTTTTAATATATATATAAATTTAATGGAAAATAGGGCTTCCCTGGTGGCTCAGAGGCAAAGAATCCACCTGCCAATGCAGGAGACTTAGGTTTGATCCCTCAGTCTGGAAAATCCCCTGGAGAAGGAAATGGTAACCCACTCTAGTATGCCTTGGGAATCCCAGGGACAGAGGAGCCTGGAAGGCTACAGGCCATGGGATTGCAAAGAGTCAGACACGACTGAGCAACGAAACAACAATGGAAAAAATACACTTTCTTTCTCCCTCCCATTTTTTTTTTTTAATTGGGGGTGGTAACACAATGGCATCAGGTATATATTTTTATTTGATCTCAGGTTACACTTAAAGGATCTTATATTACATTGACTAGAATTTTTGTTTATTGTAATTGAGGTGATTGATGATGCTTCCACTAATTCTGAAACAATCCAGTGGACATTATCTTCATGTTGCTAAAGATATAAGGGCATCTATTTCCCTAGCTGATTCTATCTGGTAGAGGTGGAAAAAATAGCTTAGTTTAATTTTTTTATTTGTGTCCTTATTAAAAAAAAAGAAGAAGAAGAAGAAAATGGTGACTTGAGCCCATCCCCAAAGCTTTAACCAATTGACTATGATTGAATACTTTTTCTTATTACTGCTCGCTGGGATCTTCTTATGAAATGCACATTTCATTTTTATCCAGGACCTGGGGATATGGGGCAACAGAAGAATATTACTTGAAATTCGGCACACTACTGTCTATAGAAGTTTCACAGCACGATTGTGGAAGAGTTATAATTTTAATTCTTTTTACAACGACAAGATTATTCCAAAGTTAAATTATCATTCTCTGTTAAACCAAACAGCACTGTGGCGGTTTTAGTAGGACAAGATGGCTTATTGTAATTGGTAGGATCTGTAGATTCCTATGCTGAAATTTAGATCTAAGTATTTCCAAATTAATAGGGTGATTGGAGAGGAGGGATATACTTGTAATCTGTTTGGGCTGAAATGGGTACCTGGTGCCACGAATCCTCAGGCAGCAAGCCATCATTACGTTTATTACCGCTTCCATGATAACCAGGTCGAAGCACCTGCTCTTTCTCTGGATTCTTCAGGTAATCCCTATCAATTAATTCCTGAAAAACAGTAATGACCTGACAAAGATGTGAGTTTTTATAATACTGAAGAGGGATGCCTTTGACATTGGTCAGTGGAAATGCTGTACTTGCCAAATCTGAAAGTTTTAAGAATATGGATGCATAGCTGAAATGAAACAGAAATGAGTTCTGTAATACAACAGAATCTGCTACAATCCTGTTTTTCAGTATGAGTTTCTACTCTGATAGTCTCTGTTTATAGAGTCTGTCAATTGCAGGGTTTGATTATATGACTCATTTGGAGATTCTGGGCTTGTGATTTTGTTAGCAGTATCTTTCTCGTTTTGCATAAAAAGAAAAAACAAAAACAAAGAAGTTATTTTTTCCCCAGATGATATAATAGGGGGTATTAAAATGTATAAATAAGTAAGTATCAAGAATGCATATATTTAGGACTGTAAAAAAAGCACAAAAATTCAGAACTACAGCAGAATCAAAAGTACAAATTTACTTTGTGTGCACTCCTTAGCAGCTTATACTTCTAGTATGTAATGTCTTCTTCCCAACAGAAATTCATGATGAAACAGATCAAACAACTTGGCAAATCTTTCAAAGTGGAAAACTGACAATTTTGTTCATGTTTCTCACAATAGCAACAGAGATTTTTTTCACAATCACTTTATACTGTCAGACCAAAAATAATTAAATACATTTAGGTAAGACCAAATTAATCAGATTAGAGCTCTCACCAAGTAAGATTGGAACATGCCTTTCTGATCTTCTTTGTTTTATGATGCATTTGTAGCAAAGGGCCTGATATTTGAATGTGTGGCCAACATTTAACAATTGGGAGACTTCAAAGCAAAAATATAGATTGTTAAGTTTCTCTTGAAAATTGAAATCTGGCAACACAGGAGCTTCATTTCCACCTGTAAACAAAAGGCTCCATTTGAGCAGCTATCCAACCAAACATACTCTCTCCCCCCATTTTCCACAATCTACACCCAGACCACTTGCCCACTTAAAGGTGATCATCTCGACCTTCCAGGTGACCTTCCCAACAATCTGTGGTTCAAAATAGGAACAGCCATACCCTCTGATTCTCTCACCTCTCTGGTCTATGCAGAAATCTTCTTTCTTGGCCATGTCAACCACCCTACCATCTCCCATCTTTATTTGCTGGTTACCCCTAGACTTTACTAGGTCATCCCCTACTCAGGAAATCTCACCTTGCTCCAATCTGTGTTTTTCATTTGCCTAAGACAAAAACTTCCTCCTGGGTAGCATTTCCCATTGCTCTCAGTTCTGTCTGTCCTGGTCCCAACTCTAATTCACATTCTTTCCACACTTTGATACATAATCCATTCAACAAAAGTGCGTGGTATCAAGAATCAAATTAATATTGACTGAAATGAATGTATTTTCAATTACACCATTCTCCTCATCATGACATTGCAGAAGGCATGTTACAGGTACTCATAACTCCCCTTCAAGCTAGAATTTGGCCCCTGCCATTAGATATTTACATTAACTGGTCATTATTTATATTAATTTCTCTTTGAGTGTTTCTACATTTCATTCTTACTTCTATACCCACTCTCATTAAATAAGACAGAAACTTTCTGAGGTGAAGGACAAAGACCTTTCAGTTCTTGGTGCCCTTTAAAAACAAGGGATACAATACTATGAGCCAAGTCTTGAGCCTTATCTCTTGCCTCAGAATTCTCATCACATTTTGCACTGCTTGCAATCACTTACTACATTTTATTTCATATTAAATAGTAATAGTGTATACTGTCCTCAAAGGCAGGCATTGTGCCTTATTGAATTTTTTATTCTCCTTAAAGGTAATCACCTTTCTATGTATTTAAATTCACCTTTCTATGTATTTAAATTAAGTAAAAGTAAGCTGACGTCAAAGAATATTGACAGGTTCAATGACATGAGAACAACATGAGAATATCAGTCCCTGAGATTAATATTTAAACTCACTAACAACTCATCCAAGACTCACACTCAGAGCTTGAAATATCTGCAGATCCCCCAGGATAAGGAATCACGGAAAGGAAGAGCCCCTCATTTTGTTGTTTTCAGTTGCTAAGTTGTGTCTGACTCTTTGCGACTCCATGGACTGTTGCCCACTTGGCTCCTCTGTCCACGGGATTTTCCCAGGCAAGATTACTGGAGTGGGTTGCCATTTCCTTCTGCAGAGATCGTCCAAACCCAGGTCTCCTGCATTGCAGGTGGATTCTTTACCACTGAGCCATCAGGGAAGTCCCTTGAAGGCCATGAGCAAATGTGCAGGCAGGAATTATTCATAGGACAGCACTCCTATTTGCTTTCATACCCGCTATCACCACATAATTGGAGACCAGGTATTTTACACCATTAGTCCTCCCTTTGATTTAAGGCCTTAAATTTTGTCAATCAAATAGACACACATCTGAATTATCTTCTGATGACACTGGAATGGGAATCAGTTTGTCAGTGCGTCTAACCTTAAAGAGTCCTTCAAGGAGAGGGGACACAAATGAATATATTTTGATTTAGGAGTTGGGAATGAGAATAAAGTGAGAAGAGTTCTGAAATGGAGAATCTTGATGGGATAACCGTTACATTAGGGCCAAAAAGGTATGGAGCGTGCATGCACATGTGGTAAGTCACTTCAGTCTTGACTACTTTCGACTCTATGGACTGTAGCCTGTTAGGCTCTTCTGTCCATGGGATTCTCTAGGTAAGAATACTAGACTGGGTTGTGATGCCCTCCCAGGGAATCTTCCCAACCCAGGGATCAAGTCTGTGTCTCATACCTCCTCCGTTGGCAAGTGGGTTCTTTACTACTAGCACTACCTGGGAAGCCAAGGTATTAGAGTGTGTGTGTGTGCTAAGTTCTGCCCGACTCTTTATGACCCCACAGACTGTAGCCTGCAGGCTCCTTTGTCCATGGGATTCTCCAGGCCAGAATAGTGGAGTGGGTTGCCATTTCCTCCTCCAGGGGGATCTTCCTGGCCCAGGGATTAGACTCCTGTATTGTAGGTGGAGTCTTTACCACTAGCACCACCAAGGTATGGAGAGAAAATGTTTATTTTTGTGAAGGGCTTTTGTGTGATCTTGAGCATAATCATGTGGGGTTGCTCTCCAAACTTTTGCCAAAGCTAATTGATTCAAGGTGCACTGGGGTACCTCAAACACTCCCCAGAGTACTCTGTGTTTTTTGTTGTTGGTGGTGGTGGTGTTGTTGTTTTTTTTTTTTGTTTTTTTTTTTTTGTATTTTTTTCCTAGACTAAAAGAAAAACAAAAAATCTTAAAATCCTATGTCAATTTTTTTTCAAGTTGTATGTTTCATGTATGACTTCAAAATAAGAATGCAGATGAAAAGAACCTCCATTGGTCATTTATGCAAAATCCTTGGGGGAATGATAAACCTTCAAAAATGTGTAAATTATTAATCCAGAAGGAAAAGAAAGGCACAGAGGAAGAATGATTGGGAAGGAGGGGGGAAGGGAAGACAGAAGTTTAAGATATTGCATTTAGCTTTCCCTGTTTCTAATTGTTACACCAGATTCTATCCATTCCAACATATGCACTTTTCTTTCAGGCTCTCTTTCTACTATACCATTCTGTTTCTTGCTCTCTCTATACCCAATTCACATGTATAACACACACACACACACACACACACACACACTAGAATTTAGTATCCTTATTCTGTTATTTCCAACAGCAGAACCAATAAGCAGATGGCCAGAAGATACATCAGACTATAAACTCTTGTATAAATAGCCTCAGAACCAGGTGGGCCCTGTTGTTTACTGGAAGACACTGGTGTCTATGTCTCTGTCCTTAGGATCTGCCTTTAAGACTTCACATTTTGTGTTTTGGAACAGGCTCCATTAGAAACTTTGAGGAGAGAAAAGGACAATCTCAAAAAAAAAAAAAAAAAGAAAGAAAGAAAACAAGCTACCACCAGTTATCATTTGGAGGCCCTTGAACATGTTTCTTAGACATCATTTTTCCTATTTTATGGACAAAGAAAAATGAAACTGCTTGACGGGATTATTGCAAAGTTTGATAACATGTGAAATCACCAAATAGGGTGACAGACACATAGTGAAGACTATAAATAGCTGTTTCCTCCCTCTTCTCCACCATTTATTTACTTGGCTATAAATGACTTCCAAGAGTCCCTTGCAGAAATTATAATAAACTTCATGCCTTTAACCAAGTCAACAGGAATTTTCACTTTCATTACATCAGGCATATGAAAGACTTGCAAACACAGTAGTATAATGAGAAAGATGAACATATTGTCACAGCTACCTTCTTGAAGAAGGCTTCTGGGCAGCAGAAGAAGCAAGTTGCTTGGTAGGCAGTTCTGTCTTTCAGAAGAAAAAGGACAAAGGAAGTCTCCAGAAATCTATCTTGGGTAGGGACACTCTCTTCAGAGTGTCAATATTTCTTGGACTCTTCCTCCTAGATCCTTAAAAGATGATAGAGGAAATGAAAAAGCATAGAAACATTTTTTTCCAAATATATTTCAGTGTCCCTGTCAATATTCACTTGGGATCCACCACTGATTCAGAGATCGTCAGAGGACATGTGGTCCAGATTAATAGCCTAAATTAATTAATTAGCTTCATTGTTTCATTGCCTTCACTTCTCTTCGTCTGTCTTCCTTTCCCCCATCCCTCCCAATTGCTTTTCCTCTGTGTCTTCCCTTTCCCTTCTGGAGGAATAATTTACCCATCCTTGATGATTTGTCAGTCCCCCAAGAATTTTACATATATGAGCTGTGAGGTTCTGCTAATTTACGTTCCTATTTTGAAGTCATATATGAAACATACAGCTAGAGAAAAAAATTGATATGGGATTTTACAATTATGTTCCTTTTATTCTAGGGAAAAAAGTAGAAAAAAATATGGGGACCATTTGAGATAACAATGAGAAACCACAGTGCACCCTTGAATCAATTAGCCTTGGCTCAATTTTGGGAGCAATCACATGAGGTTGGTCAAGAAATTTACTGTTCCAAGTGTGAGAAGACTCACCACACACTGGGAGGGGAGGCAAAGTCAGTGGGTCAACAGTTATGATTTCTCCAGGATCACCATTTTGATCACCATTTTCTCCAAATCTATTTCAACTGCAGTAAGATGGAGACAAGAATAACTTACCAGCTATACCCATTAATTAATTACAGAGACTAAAGGGTCCTCTGAAGCTCTAGAAAGGCATTAGTTTGTTTATGTTTCAAGTAACCCCTCCAATCCAGGTGAAGATGCTCTTGGGCAGGCTAAGTTTTAATAAAAAGTAATTACATCAGTCATGCCCTTTCAAAATGGAGAATAAAATAATGAGGATGGAGAGGTGATTCAATATATGGAAACTGAAAAACATAGTGAGAAGTCTTTCTTTCCTCCTTTTTCTCTGCATCCTTTCTCCATCAACTACTCATGACTCCTCCTCCTCCTCCCAATGGGAAGGCCGCTGAGCAGAAGACAATCACCATGAAAGCAGCTAATCATGGGGGTTTTGCCAGTTAATCAGTATCTCTGTGGCTGACCATTGTTTACAGAGGGAAGGGGTCTGCAAGATTCTTGATCTCAGATCCTGGAGGGCTGCAAGTCAGGGCCTTCAGCTCTCCAGCAAGCCCACTGCAGCCTCGATTTAATTAACAACCTCTCCCTGGCCTGGTGTGACTTGCATGGCCGGGAAGGTGTTTCCCAAGGAAATCAGGATGGGGGGCAGAGCAGGAAAGAAGGGGAAAAAAAAGGTGAGTTCAGGAGGGCAATGAGGCGGGGGTTAACAACACTGCTTAAGATCAAGGGCTGGAGTGCTGAGATGCTGCCAGACTTGAAAACTTTAATTTACTGTCACTGTTAGCCCCCTTTGAGGTTTATGGTGGTATTTATACACACAGCATCAATCACATGCAACAAGGAGGGGATTTATAGTTTGTTTTAAAGACTGCAAATGCAATGTAATGCAAATAGCTTGCCTCATGGGCATTTACGTTTAATGGGAAAATTACAGATGCAAAAGATTGGTAGAACAAATTTTAAATTGACTTTATTACATCTAGTGCTTTTCAGAGAATACTATTAAAAAAAAGGAAGATATGGTAATGGAGTTCTACACTGTTGCCTGACAACTTAAATTCCACTTAACTGACTTTCTTTTTGTTTTCTTCTTTTCTTTCTGTTTTTTTTCTTATATCTTCCTGCTTACATTAATCTTATAATAACTTTGGTTTGAAAATTCTCTAGGACTATAAACTGATTAGAAATTTCATTTGTCTTTATTTCATTTCAAATGCTTTACTTTCTAAGCCCACCCAAATAATAGATCCATATAACATACCAATATATGATATCACGGTGGCATATTCATTTTTAACATTTAATCATGACTCCTTTGTATATTAATACGTGAATGCCTTTAATCAAGATTTAAAGTTTTAGGATAGATCAGTTCTCTTATCCTCATTTTCTCAAAACGTATTTGTGTGCATGTACACACGTGCACACAAGAGGTAAAATGGTTCTTTGACAACTAAACATTTTTGGTAAAGATCTTTTCCTTATCTATGAACACCAAAAGTTTTCACATGATGGTCATTGAGTTCTTTGCGTGGGATGAACTGGTGGCCTCAGTTTCTACTTTGGCCAATGCCTGATCCCTTTGCCAGAGCTGACATTTAAATTGGTACCACTTGCTCAAAGGAAAGGCAAGGGTTAAATAGGTAGGTGTCAGAGCTTTGCTAATGCTGTTGGCTGAAGAAGCTCAATCTTCACCTGTGCTAAAGCAGTCTTCTTATCAGGTAATGAAAAACATTTCCATGGATGATCTGTTGTTGTTTAATCGCTCAGTTGCACCCAACTCTTTGAGACCACATGGACTGTAGCCTGCCAGGCTCCTCTGTCCATGGGATTTCCTGGGCAAGAATTTCTGGAGTGGGATGCCATTTCCTTCTCCAGGGCGTCTTCTCAACACAGGACTAGCACTGGTTAGAAGTTGCATCTATTCTATATTCTAAACAGTTGTTTGTTTTGTATTGATTTGTTCTTTATCCTGCTCTGTTTTACAAAGGATTTGGGGTGGCTTCCAAAGATGCATATGATTCTAAATAGAAGAATTTTGCAGATATATTCTATTTTTTAACTCTGTAACTTTGTCTCATAAAACCCTAATTTTTAATATATATTTCTCATATATGTATTCACAGAAAACTCTTTCAGTAAAAATACTATTATGAATGCACACATGATTTGTAGAATTGTCCTGTTTTTGTAACTACTTGTTTATATTCTAAATAATGAGCAAATAAAGTTAGAAAGAAATACATCTTTTCAAGGAAGTCATAGTTTCTTGAGGATGACAAGGAAGTTTCCTGTAATGTTATGTTCATATTTGACCTCCAAATCCTTCTGCAATAAGACTAATAGTTAAGGCTGGATTTTATTATGCATAATAGTGAAATTCCAACTAACAATGGTAAATGTAAGAATTCGATCTCTCCTGTTTCAGGCAAATTTAGGGGGTTATAGTGGCCCTCTTCCACAAAATTCAGAAGAACTCACATCCTTCCTACTTTTTTGCTTTTTCATATGTAACTTCCACTCTGAAAGTCATTTCCTGTTTAAGATGGTGGCTTCTTTTTTATCCATGACATCTTCACTACAACAGAAGGGTGGAGGAAGGGACGAGGAAGAGACAAGGAAGGCCACAGTGCCTCTCAGTCCTTGCTTTAAAGACAGAAGTTGCATACACTTCTTCTTTCACCTCACTGGCCAGAGGTTAGTTACATAGCCACACTTAGCTTCATGGGAGGGAAAAAAAGGGTGTTCTTATTTTTCCTGACAGCTGTAAATTCAGTTAAAACTGAGGGATTCTGTGCTAATGTCAAAGGTAGAGGGTGAATATTAAGGGATGGACAGCAGTATATAGCAATATATAATAGCAGGCTATACCAGAATCAACAAAATTGTTTTTACCTGTTTTTTGACTCATACTAAGGGCTTCCCTTGTGGCTCAGCTGGTAAAGAATCTGCCTGCAAGCGGGAGACACGGGTTCAATCCCTGGGTTGGGAAGATTCCCCTGGAGAAGGGAAAGGCTACCCACTCCAGTATTCTGGCCTGGAGAATTCCATAGATGGTATAGTCCATGGGGTCGCAAAGAGTCAGACATGACTGAGCGACTTTCACCTTCACTTTTTATTCTTTACATTCAGAGTTGGGTTATAATCTGTGTCTATTGAAGATGACTAGAAGAGGCAATTCAATTGTGTGAGGCTTTCATCATCTTAACTCCATCCATGAGATCAGTATTTATGTTTTTAGCATTAATGATATATATACTATGTTCTGGTTTTTAAAAATTGTACCAGTACAGGCTTGATTTCAAGATCTGTATCATTAGGTTTTTAGTGTACATCAAGTGCAGTTGCTCAAAGTTGCTTCAAGGCAAAACAACATGCATGCATTTTTCCTAATTCAGCAAACAGTTGGGTGGTTGGGGGGGGCATATTTGACCTGTCATATCAACACCAAAATTGTCTAACTAGCTTCCAGTCTTCCACTCGTTTATGCAAAGTCATCTGGTATTTACAAAGACCCCACCATTTGCAAGACATTGAGCTTAATCAATCAATTCATTTAATCCCACGGGTGAAGGAGTAGGTAGTGGCAGGAAGATATGATTCACCACCCCTCTATTCAAGATGAAACTCTGAGGATTACAGTGCTGTGCTTAGCCACTCAGAGTAGTTAACGATATGCTAGTTACTATCAGAACCAACATCATTGGACTGAGAAAACCAGGCTGACTGAAGGAGAACAAATGAGGAACACCTCAAAATGAGTATTTGAACAGAAATGAAAGAAAAAAAGCCATGAAATTTATATTAACAGTGCAATGTAACTACAGTCAAATGATTAAGGAGCCTTAAAAGGCAAGTGACCAATTAAGACTTAAACCTTTGATCTGTGAATTTGCTAGTAGCCTTGAATTATTAAACTAAAAGCTAAGAGACACAAATAACTTCATTAACTTGATCTCTCAATAGATAGCAATAGACCTGTTAAAGATAAATTATGAAAGGGTAAAATGTCTTCCTATAAAACTGCTTCCTGTTTTAGTTTTTTTTTTCTTCATAAAATTAAAGATTTTTCCAAAAAAAGAGCATATAGTTTACAGTGAAAGATACAGTTTTTCCCCTTCAAATTTATTTCATCTATAAAAAGCATTAGAATTTTATCCAAATTGGACCTGCATAAAATTTTCTACAGTTTAGGGGACAAGGGTGAGGGATGAAGGAAATACACAAAATTTGTAAGATACACAAATATCTTACAGTTTTATAATATTTACAAAAGTCTGTGACCATATGAACACATTGTTCAGGCCTCTCCCAGGTCCTGGAAAGGGCCAGGCAAGTGAGGGCCCTGAATCATTCACTGGATGGCAGATCTAGATAATGAGATCCAGCTCTCATCGCAGCTCTAGATAATAAGCCATGCCCACTAGTGCATCAGTACAGTATCAGCACCTTCCTGCAAGCACCCTGTTTTCCAGTGAATACAAACTTATCCACCAGAGTCAGATTTCATTTTCTACACTTTGGTAGATACTTCTAAATGTTACAACTTTTCAAGAGAAATAAGAACAAATTAACCTGGATGGGTGTTCAAAAATGAGTTTGCATCAAGTGAGGGGATATGAGAGAATTTCCCTCTATTATTCTAAATACTTCTGGAAATTCTAATTGTCCAATAAGCACATCATATTTGTTCTAATTTTAAAGTAGTTATAGGGGAAGTCTTCATCCCAAGAAAAATGACTATGATGCATTTTTAGAATTTATTTTATTGACATATAATTGATTTACAATGTTGTGTTAATTTCTGATGTACAGCAAAGTGACTCAGTTATATACATATACATATACATATATATATATATATATATATATACAGATATACGTGTGTGTATGTGTGTGTATGCTCACTCAGTTGTGTCCAATTCTTTGGGGCTCTAAGGACTGTAGCCCACCAGGCTCTTCTACCCATAAAAATCAGGAATATTGGAATGGAGTGCCATTTTCTGCTCCAGGGAATCTTCCCAACCCAGGAATCAAACTCGCGTCTCTTGTGTCTCCTGCATTGGCAGGTGGGTTCTTTACCACTAGCGCTACCTGGGATGGACTATATTATGCCATATATATATATAAATGCCCTATATATATATATATAATGCCCTTATGTATAATGGGCATCCCAGGTGGTAATATATATGTATATATATACATTCTTTTTTATATTCTTTTCCATTATGGTTTATTGGAAGATATTAAATATAGTTCCCTGTGCTATACATTAAGACCTTGTTGTTTATCCATTCTATATATAATAGTTTACATCTGCTAATCCATAACTCCCAATCCATTTTTTCCATATGATGCTTTTATGTTATAGACTAAGTATCTACCAAGTTGCCCTCTCTTTTCCCATGTAATTAGAAATGGAAGTAGTTTGGCTTCTAAAGCAGGAGGGTGAAGCATCATGCAATTACTAAACACTCTCTACTCTAAACTTTCTGCCATATCAGGATCACCTAGGACTTTGGGAAATTTTCTTCAGAAAAGCCAACTGCTACCACTCCAATGCCATCATGATGTCTTAGAGAGAGGTTCTAAAAGTAACACCACAGAAAATCATAAGCATCACCTAAGACTTTGTTAGGAATGCATGTTCTTGTGTCCACCCTTCTATCTACTGAAACAGAAACTCTAGGAGGGAAGACCAGTAATCTATGTGATGCTGATCTACACTCAAGTTTGAGAACTATTTTCTAAGAGAAAATCTAGGCTAAATACTGGCATTTGATATGTCTGCCATGCTGTGCTCAGTCACTTCAGTCGTGTCCAACTCTTTGCAACCGCATGGACTGTAGCCCACCAGGCTCTTCTGTCCATGGGATTTTCCCAGAGAAAGTACTGGAGTGGGTTGCCATGCCCTCCTCCAGGGGATGTTTCTAACCCAGGAATTGAATCTGCATCTCCTGCGTCTCCTGCTTTGCAGGCAGATTCTTTACCTCTAAGCCACCAGGGAAGCCCACTTGAAATGTTTAGTTCACCCCTATTCAGCAATGGCTCTAACTTATGGACTGTTTTCTGTGATTAAGTTCTCCAGACTTTTCAATTTGGAAATTTTATATAAAATCAGTGAGAACTACAGATTAAAAAAAAAAAAAAAGATCAGTGGGTAGGTTATATTTTCTTTGGTTTTTTAATTTTCATGTTTAAGTGCAAAAAGGGAAAGGAAATTAATCCCCATACATCACAATTCATTACAAAAGAAGCCTTGGAAAGATATACAGAAAGTCAGTTAACTGATGACAGAAAGTAGGCCCATGACCATGGTACCCAGATGTTGGGGTTTCAGGAGTAGCAATATTTTTAAAGAAATTTTTTCTTTTCTTTCTTTCTTTGTTTTTTGTTTGTTTGTTTCTGAGTAAGGACATCCCATTTTTTTAAAGTCTATTTAATCTTATCATATTTTTTCAAAAGTATTTTAGTACCAAAAAAAAAGTCTTTATTTCCCATAAAAGAGAATGGTTTTCCCCAAGGATATATTGTTGGCAAGCTTATGTGAACATTTTAACCACAAATTATAAAACTTTACTTAGTGCAGGGTCTTTGCTTGGAAAAAGGCCTTGGACAATTAAAGTAATATATCTCAAGACTTTCACAAATGCCTATTTTTGCTGACTAATATTCCTTGTTTTTTTTTTTTTTTAAAGTTTCTGGTTCTTCATTGAAACTGTGAGCCAGTTTCGCTGCCAGCCAGATAACATTCTCCATGCAGAAATGCTACCCTGGCCCTGGCAGCCAATGCAGTCCTGCCCTCAGGGAGCTTATGTTCTAGTGGAAGAAATGGACAGTTAAGCCAACACACATGTCTTGTTTGTGGATTTTTTGATGATAGCCATTCTGACTGGTGTGAGGTGACATCTCATTTTAATTTTGCTTTTGGCTGTCACCAAAAAAAAAAAAATCTACATACAATAAAAGCTGCTGGAGGATGGTGCAGAGAGGAGGGAAATCTTCTATACTACTGGGCTTGTACTTAGTCACTCAGTTGTGTCTGACTCTTTTGCAACCCTTCGGACTATAGCCTTCCAATATAGTCTGCCCATGGGAATTTTTAGGCAAGAATGCTGGAGTGGGTTGCCATTTCCTCCTCCAGGGGTTCTTCCTGACCCAGGGGTCAAACCTGCAACTACTGTGTCTCCTGCACTACAGGCAGATGCTTTACCCTCTGAACCATCAGGGAAGCCTGCTATACTGATGGTGGGAATGTAAATTGATGCAGCAACTATGGAGAACAACATGGAAGTTCCTTAAGAAACTAAAAATAGAAATACTAGCAATACCACTCCTGGGCGTAAACCCAGAGAAAAACAGTCTGAAAGAATACACACACCCCAGTGTTCATTGCAGCACTGTTGACAATTGCCAAGACATGGACACAACCTAAATGTCCATTAACAGAAGAATGGATAACAAAGATGTGGTACCTATATTCAATGGAATATTGCTCAGCCATTAAAAGGAACAATGCTACCTGCAGTACATGAATGGACCTGGAGATTGTCATACTGTGTGAAGTAAGTCAGACAGAGAAAGAGAAAAATCATATGATATCATGTATGTGGAATCTAAAAAAAAAAAGATACAAATGAACTTACCTACAAAACAGTAACAGACTTACCGACTTAGAGAAGGAATTTATGGTTACCAGGGGCCAGGGGTAAGAGTGAGTGGGCAAGGACAGTTAGGGAGTTAGGACTGACACGTGCACACTGCTGTATTTAAAATGGATGACCTTATGTATGCTTCCCTGGTGGCTCAGCTGGTAAACAATCTGCCTGCAATGTGGGAGACCTGGGTTCGATCCCTGGTTTGGGAAGATCCCCTGGAAAAGGGAAAGGCTACCCACTCCAGTATTCTGGCCTGGAAAATTCCATGGACTTTGTAGTCCACAGGGTTGCTAAGAGTCAGACACAACTGAGCAACTTTCACTTTCACAACTTATGTGTAAAGGGACATACTGTACAGTATAGAGAACTCTGCTCAATATTCTGTAACAACCTAACTGGAAAAAAATTTTGAAAAAAAATACTTGTATATGTATGACTGAATCACTTTATTTTATACCTGAAACTAACACAACATTGTGAATCAGCTATACTCTAATGTAAAATAAAAGCTGAGAAGAAAAAAGCCAACACACATACACTTTTGGGTGATTATACCTGGGAGAGGAAGAACAAAGCAAAGGTGGGAGAGAGTGTTGTGGACTGGCTTGCGTCCCCTTTGAATTCATATGTTGAAGTCCTAACCTCCCATAGCTCAGAAGTGACTATATTTGGAAATAGGGTCTTTAAAGAGGTGATTAAGTTAAAATGAGAATATTAAGGTGGGCTCTAATCCAGTCTGATTTGTGTCCTTATGAAAGAGTAGACTTGCAGACCTGTGAATATACAAAGAGGAGACATTCACCTGCCAACCAAGGTGGGAGACCTCTGAGGAAACCAATATGGCAGACTCCTTGATCTTGGAATTCTAGCTTCCAGAATGACAAGACACTCTCTTCCAGTCAGTCTCTCCCATCAGGAAACTTCCATAAGCTTCTTATCCTTTTCCATCAGAGGGCAACAGACTGAAAACCACAATCAGAGAAAACTAACCAATCTGATCACATGGACCACAGCCTTGTCTAACTCAGTGAAACTATGAGCCATGCTGTGTAGCACCACCCAAGACAGATGGGTCATAGTAGAGAGTTCTGACAAAATGTGGTCCACTGGAAAAGGGAATAGCAAACTGCTTCAGTATTCTTGCCTTGAGAACCCTATGAACAGTATGAAAAGGCAAAAAGATAGGACACTGAAAGATGAGTTCCCCAGGTTGGTAGGTGCCCAATATGCTACTGGAGATCTGTGGAGAAATAACTCCATAAAGAATGAAGATATGCAGCCAAAGCAAAAATAACACCCAGCTGTGAATGTGACTGGTGATGGAAATAAAGTCTGATGCTGTAAAGAGCAATATTGCATAGGAACCTGGAATGTTAGGTCCATGAATGAAGGCAAATTGGAAGTGGTCAAACAGGAGATGGCAAGAGTGAACATCAACATTTTAGGAATCAGTGAACTAAAATGGACTAGAATGGGCGAATTTAACTCAGATGACCTTATATCTACTACTGTGGGCAAGAATCCCTTAGAAGAAGTAGAGTAGCCATCATGGTCAACAAAAGAGTCTGAAATACAGTACTTAGATGCAATCTCAAAAATGACAGAATGATCTCTGTTCATTTCCAAGGCAAACCATCCAATATCACAGTAATCCAAGTCTACGCCCCAACCAGTAACACTGAAGAAGCTGCAGTTGAACGGTCCTATGAAGACCTACAAAACCTTTTAGAACTAACACCCCCAAAAGATGTCCTTTTCATTATAAGGGACTGGAATGCAAAAGTAGGAAGTCAAGAGATACCTGGAGTAACGGGTAAATTTGGCCTTGGAATACAAAATGAAGCAGGGCAAAGGCTAACAGAGTTCTGCCAAGAAAATTGGTCATAGCAAACACCTTCTTCCAACAACGCAAGAGAAGACTCTACACATGGACATCACCAGATGGTCAATACCAAAATCAGATTGATTATATTCTTTGCAGCTAAAGACAGAGAAGCTCTATACAGTTCAGTTCAGTTCAGTCACTCAGTCGTGTCTGACTCTTTGCTACCCCATGAATCATAGCATGCCAGGCTTCCCTGTCCATCACCAACTCCTGGAGTTTATTCAAATTCATGTTCATCGAGTCGGTGATGCCATCCAACCATCTCATCCTCTGTCGTCCCCGTCTCCTCCTGCCCCCAATCCCTCCCAGTATTAGGGTCTTTTCCAATGAGTCAACTCTTCACATGAGGTGGCCAAAGTATTGAGTTTCAGCTTTAGCATCAGTCCTTCCAATGAACACCCAGGACTGATCTCCTTTAGAATGGACTGGTTGGATCTCCTTGCAGTCCAAGGGACCCTCAAGAGTCTTCTCCAACACCACAGTTCAAAAGCATCAATTCTTCGGCACTCAGCTTTCTTCACAGTCCAACTCTCACATCCATACATGACCACCTGGAAAAACCATAGCCTTGACTAGACGGACCTTTGTTGGCAAAGTAATGTCTCTGCTTTTGAATATGCTATCTAGGTTGGTCATAACTTTTCTTCCAAGGAGTAAGTGTCTTTTAATTTCATGGCTGCAGTCACCATCTGCAGTGATTTTGGAGCCCAGAAAAATAAAGTCTGACACTGTTTCCACTGTTTCCCCATTTATTTTCCATGAAGTGATGGGACCAGATGCCATGATTTTAGTTTTCTGAATGTTGAGCTTTAAGCCAACTTTTTCACTCTATACAGTTAGCAAAAACAAAACTGGGAGCTGACTGTAGCTCAGATCATGAACTCCTTATTGCCAAATTCAGACTTACATTGAGGAAAGTAGGGAAAACCACTAGACCATTCAGGTATGACCTAAGTCAGATCCTTTACAATTATACGGGGGAAGTGACAAACAGATTCAAGGGATTAGATCTCATAGACAGAGTGCCTGAAGAACTATGGATAGAGGTTCATGACTTTGTACAGGAGGCAGTGATCAAGACCATCTCCAAGAAAAAGAAGTGCAAAATGGCAAATGGTTGTCTGGGGATGCCTTAAAAATAGCTGTGAAAAAAGAGAAGCTAAAGGCAAAGGGAAAAAGGAAAGATATATCCATATGAATGCAGAGTTCCAAGGAATAGCAAGAAGAGATAAGAAAGCCTTCCTTGGTGATTCGTGCAAAGAAATAGAGAAAACAATAGAACAGGAAAGACTAGAGATCTCTTCGAGAAAATTAGAGATATCAAGGGAACATTTCATGCAAAGAAGGGTACAATAAAGGACAGAAATCATCTGGACCTAACAGAAGCACAAGATATTAAGAAGAGGTGGCAAGAATACACAGAAGAGCTATACAAAAAGACCTTCATGACCCAGATAACCATGATGGTGTGATCACTCAGCCAAAGCCAGACATCCTGGAGTGTGAAGTCAAGTGGACTTTAGGAAGCATCACTATGAACAAAGCTAGAGGAGGTGATGGAATTCTAGCTGAGCTATTTCAATCTTAAAAGATGATGCTATGAAAGTGCTGCACCCAATATGCCTGCAAATTTGGGAAATTCAGCAGTGGCCACAGGACTGGAAAAGGTCAGTTTTCATTCCAATCCCAAAGAAAGGCAATGCGAAAGAATGCTCAAATTATCACACAACTACACTCATCTCACACTCTAGTAAAGTAATGCTCAAAATTCTTCAAGCCAGGCTTCACAGTACATGAACTGTGAACTTCCAGATGGTCAAGCTGGATTTATAAAAGGCAGAGGAACCAGAGAGCAAATTGCCAACATCTATTGGATCATCAAAAAAGCAACAGAGTTCCAGAAAAACATCTATTTCTGCTTTATTGACTATGCCAAAGCCTTTGACTGTGTGGATTGCAGTAAACTGTGGAAAATTCTGAAAAAGATGGAAATACCAGACCACCTGACCTGCCTCTTGAGAAATCTGTATGCAGGTCAAGAAGCAACAGTTAGAACTGGACATGGAACAACAGACTGATTCCAAATAGGAAAAGGAGTACGTCAAGGCTTTATATTGTCACCCTGCTTATTACTGGAGTGGGTTGCCATTGCCTTCTCTGTATATGCAGAGTACATCATGAGAAACGCTGGGCTGTGTGAGTCACAAGCTGGAATCAAGATTGCTGGGAGAAATACCGATAACCTCAGATATGCAGGTGACACCACCCTTATGGCAGAAAGTGAAGAAGAACTAAAGAGCCTCTTCGTGAAAGTGAAAGAGAAGAGTGAAAAAATTGGCTTAAAACTCAAGATTCAGAAAACTAAGATCATAGCATTCAGTCCCATCACTTAATAGCAAATAGATGTGGAAATAGTGTCAGACTTTATTTTGGGGGGCTCCAAAATTACTGCAGATGGTGACTTCAGCCATGAAATTAAATGATACTTGCTCCTTGGAAGAAAAGCTATGACCAACCTAGAAAGCATATTAAAAAGCAGAGACATCACTTTGCCAACAATGATCTATCTAGTCAAAACTATGGTTTTTCCAGTAGTTATGTATGGATGTGAGAGTTTTACTATTAAGAAAGCTGAGCACTGAAGAATTCATGCTTTTGAACTGTGGTGTTGGAGAAGACTCTTGAGACTGGACTGTAAGATCAAACCAGTCAATACTAAAGGAAATCAGTCCTGAATATTCATTGGAAGGACAGATGCTGACGCTGAAACTCCAATAGTTTGTCCACCTGATGTGAAGAACTTACTCATTAGAGAATACCCTGATGCTGAGAAAAATTGAGGGCAGGAGGAGAAGGGGACAACAGAAGTTGAGATGGTTAGATGGCATCAGTGACTATGGACATGAGGTTGAGTAAGCTCCAGGAGTTGGTGATGGACAGGGAGGCTTGGCGTGCTGCATTCCATGGGGTTGCAAAGAGTCGGACATGACTGAGTGGCTGAACTGAACTGAACCGAAGTCAGTCTTCTTGGTGCTAGGTTATGGCAGCCCCAGCAAACTAACACAAAAGCTCTTAAAGATGATGAGATGTTCTCTCACAGGAGTATTTGTGCACTGACAGTGCAGGAGTGAAGCACAAACCGGGTGCTGCTCACTCTAGGCCAAAGGACCAGCACAAGTTTCTTATGCACATGACCTTAAACCACAGGCTAACCATCTTTTCAATTATTCCTATAATTTCTTTATTCCTGGATGGCCATTTCTTTACAAAAAAGCCAGGTTGAGAGGTAGATGCTCATTTACCTACTAGGAAACTCAACTACAGAAAAGACTGGTTCTCACAGATTTTCATAATAGTACTAGATTGAAACACATATCTCAGTAAAAATTCTAATAGGTGCCTGACACCATCCCTCTGATTTGCTCAGAAAAGATGGCAACCTTAAAAGTCACATCCAATTATACCACTCTCTACTTTTATAGTAGGGTGGGTTCATGTGTGCTTTATTTTATTGCAAAATGCTATTATTTATTTAAACTTTGTACAGAAAATCTATAGTGATTTCAAGTTATAAAGTTCTTATGTATTATTTTTATGATTTTACATTTTATATATACTTGTTGATATAACACTGGTATCTCACTGTTAGGTTAGTTATCTGATGTCAGTTTATTCTGGTTTCTTTTGTTTTGTTTTGTTTTGTTTTTTTTGGTTTTTAATCTATACTAATAACCATATCCTTTAGTAGTCGAATAGCTTCTTCAACAGACTGCTGTTATGTGTACTTCTCACAATCTGGCATCAGAAGTTGTCAGTCTGCATTGCAGCACTATTTTGAAACTAATTCAAAGAGGCATTATTCCTCGCTTCTTCCCTACGGACTGAAGGCCTGCTCTCATCTGGGAACTGCCCAGCTAGAGCTGAAGGCCAAATCTGGCTTGAATTTATCCAAAGAGTGGCTTTAGTGTTCACGTTCCAACACTGAATGGGCTATTGAATTCCACTACCACCCCCAACAAGCCTCTTTCCTTCTTGAAAGTTTCCTTCTTGAAGGTTGACTGTCTCTCACAAAGGAATCTGTAGATTTTTTTATTATCTTTTTAAAATCATTGGAATGGACTATGATTAAGTGTTTTATCTTATACATGTAGTGATATTAGCATTGAGTAGAGTTAAAGACATGTGAGAGTGGTACATGCCAGAAGAAAGAAAGCATTTTGGTATAATTTTGTATGGCCAGACTAATTTTGAGATATAAATGTGATCTAGCTTATTTATCTTACAAGTTGACCCAATTTTGGGTCCAGTTTGGAGTAGATCAAGATGCTTTTGACATTGCTCAAGTGTATCCAAACCTGATTCTTGTGCAAAGCTTTCTTGGGATATGTCAGTCTCCATGAACATCTCCCCTTCATTATGACTACTGAAATTATGGTTTCATTTGGGTATTTAGTATTTAATGTTCTCTAATTGCTCCTTACACATATATTCTGCCTCCCCCAGTTGGCAGAGAAATGTCTGAGTCCAGAAATATATGATAAGTTCCTTCTGGACCATCCTGACCTCTAGGAGTTTGCTGCTTAACAAGTAAGAAAATGGTTAGAAAACGTTGGCTGGTAAATTAATGAATCATTTTCTTTCTTGAGAGATTTTGCAAACAGTTCTCACTGTTTTATGTTTTGTTTTGTTTTGGTTTTTTTGCCTTAGTATCAAGTTCTACTACTACTATGTCCCTTGGAGGTTGCTATATACACTTCATTTTTTAAAAATAATATGCAAAAACTTTGAGGTAAGATTATCTATAAGACAGGATTTAGAACAATATTTCATTTTCCAAGCAACTTTAGGAAATGAGATGGTTTAAGAAGAACAAGCTCCATGAGTACAGAAATATACTTGCTTTTGAATTCTTAAGAAGGACCATGGTGCCTGGAAAATAGTAGATGCTTAAAAAATGTCAATGTATGGCAAAAACCACTACTATATTGTAAAGTAATTAGCCTCCAATTAAAATAAACTAATTAAAATATATATATTTAATGAATAAATGAAGGTAGAAGGAAATTTTATATGATTTCAAATAGCAATACATACAGCTATTTTTTTGTGTGTTTACAGAAAAATATAACACTTCTTTCTGGAATGACTCCCATTTCTTCACGTTTAAAGCAAAATTTTTATTGAAATCCTTGGGTTAAAATCTTTGAATCTTTCAAAAAGCATATTAGGAAGGAGGCAGAGGACAGAGAATTGGCAAGACTGATTTTCATGAGAAAAAAAAATCAAGAATTTTTAGGATTTGATACAACATGTAAGATGTAAAAAAGTCTAGAGAGGAAATAAAAATTCAAGCAACAGGGCTGCAGGCTTAGAGCCTTTAGGTCTATGGACCAGCACTGGGGCAGAGCATCTTGAGAGAAGGAACTTTAATGACAAATGCATTTTTTATTTTAAGTTGTTTTCTCTACCATAGTGTGAAGTTACTTCTCACATCACCCTGATCACTCCAAACCCTCAATAACATCTGTGTATGCATTCATTCCAAGGCTACTGCTAATGCTGCTTGTGAAAAAAGCAAGTTAAAGGGACTAGGGGCCAGTGTGTACAGAAATGAAGCAATACTTACTGTGACTGAGACCTAGTACTCTGTAGGCAGAGAAAATAGGATCAAAAGAAACAAATTTTCTGGGAATTCATAAAAATCTGAAAAAGTCCATTTTATGCAAATTTGATGCATAATTTTAGGGAAAGTTTTTCAAATCATTTTTGCTAAACTTTCCAACCAGAGGGTCACCTTAGTTAATATTCAGGCTGCAAATGAATTAATGCTTTATTTTATACTAAGAAATATACTTTCTAAATAACGCATATATTTAAAGTATACTTTTTCTAGTTATAATGATCACTTTCAAAACTTTTAAACTAATATTAGCAAAAAGAAGAAAATGAAAAATGCCCATAAAGTCCTCCCCCTAAATACAACTGCCATTTGTAGTTTGAGTTTTTGTCCAAATTCTAAAGTGAGCCCTATGCTGACTTAAATGAACTGAAAATGACAAGGTTGCAATTCCAGACCTAATCTTTAAGAAGACCCTTCGTCTTTTTCTCTTAAAACTTTTCTTTGCCAAGTGGACAAGCCCAAAGCTTGTTACCATGAAGAGGAGATGTTAGTTGTCCTAAACAAAGGCTGCAGCTCATCAACTTACACAAGTTTGGAAGAGCCCAGCCTAAATCAGCAGAACTATCTCCACAGACCACAACTGACTATAGGTACATGAATAACTCTAGTCTTATCCAGAATAACCTCCTAGCTGACCTCCTTCAGACTCATGAGAAATATTGAATGTTAGTTGTTTCTAAGCCAATGAATTTTAGAGGAATTTTGTTATGCAGCATTAGCTAACTGCCACATGCCACTTTATAGGTAACGAAATCAGCTTGACTAAAGATTAAACTACTTTCTTATGCAATATACCATATAAAGACAGAATCAGAAATTCAGTCCATGTCTTCCATGTCCCCACCCAGTAACTGATTTTTTGTCCTGACACATATCTTCCTAAAATAGTTTTTATATATTCCTATTTTTGATACTCTAATTTAAATTTCCCTTTATATTTCTTCTGATGGCTTCAATATTGGATATAATTTTTCTTTATATTAAATGTATAAACTGCTTCTCTCTCAAATTTTAACTTTTTCTTCTTTTTGGTAGGTTTAGGTTTATATTTTATTATATTCTATATATTTTCTGAATGGAAGTCATTCAGTCGTGTCCAACTCCTTGCAACCCCATGGAGTATACATCCCCTGGAATTCCCCAGGCCAGAACACTGGAGCAGGTAGCCTTTCCCTTCTCCAGGGCATCTTCCCAACCCAGGGATTGACCCCAGGTCTCCTGCATTGCAGGCCGATTCTTTACCACCTGAGCCATAGTTCTATGTTAACTTGAACTCAAAATTTGTAAAATAATATTAATATTTACTACTTACTTCAACTTATATTCCTTTATATATACACAACATTGTTCCTTGGTTTCTGTCGTGGTCAAGGATAACCCCAACCAATGACCAAAATCTTGAAGCAGTCTTTTAACTTCCTCATCTCCCTCATGAACGATTAACATAGCATAGATTTCTCCTTCTAGATGTTTCAGGTCATCCATTCAAGTCCATGGACACATCTCTAATCAAGTTGTTTCTACCAGTACATCAGTTCAGTTCAGTTCAGTTGCTCAGTCGTGTCCAACTCTTTGCAACCCCATGAATCGCAGCACGCCAGGCCTCCCTGTCTATCACCAACTCCCGGAATTCACTCAGACTCACATCCATTGAGTCCGTGATGCCATCCAGCCATCTCATCCTCTGTCATCCCCTTCTCCTCCTGCCCCCAATCCCTCCCAGCATCAGAGTCTTTTCCAATGAGTCAACTCTTCCCATGAGGTGGCCAAAGTACTGGAGTTTCAGCTTTAGCATCATTCCTTCCAAAGAAATCCCAGGGCTGATCTCCTTCAGAATGGACTGGTTGGATTTCCTTGCAGTCCAAGGGACTCTCAAGAGTCTTCTCCAACACCACAGTTCAAAAGCATCAATTCTTTGGCGCTCAGCCTTCTTCACATGCTTTCAAATTCCATGCTTTCCTCTGTCTAGTGGGAGAGAGTGGAAAGCTAGAGTCTCTAACCTCCAGACTTTTTAAAATTTTTCAGTTGTAGATGTAGATTAGTTCTGTCACTTTGGCACCCTTATTAGGATTTAGAAAGCAGAAGGGAAGGCATTTATCAGATCCCTGACTCCTTATTGGCTCTCTCTGAAAACTAGGCTGTGGAAACTGAGATTTGGTAGAAGCAGGGTTCTAGTTTCCAGTCTCCACAAATTCCTGAGTTTTGAGAGGCAGTTGCAACTAAAGCAGTGGCCTCAGAAATAGTAATTTTGCTGCCACGTCCATGCTTCCATATTCTGGGAGCTTCCCTGGACGTCCAATGTAGATCCCATTCCTTCAGTGTTCCTAATGATTTTATAAATACTTGATTTCTTGTATTAAATTCCAGTTTCTTTTAAATGGTTAGAGTCATTTCTAAGAAGGTGAAAAATGGAAAAGCAACCAATTCTGGAATACAGAACTTTGTCCCCCCAAAATGGAGAATATAGATTTTATTCAAATGTCACTCCATCATTTATAGTTGTATTTCTCTGAATACAGTTATACCAGGATCAATTAAGTATTGGTGGAAAATGAAAACCTTCACCCCTAGTAAATCATAATCTTTAAAAAGGGCCTAGATGTATGTATTCCCAGAAGCACCTCAGGAATTCATAAGAATCTCATTAGAAATATGAGAATCACTGATTTATAATAATTATGCAAGTGTTAGACTTCAAAGAAAATCTCAATAAACAGAAACTGCATGAGTTCCATTTATTATGCCACACAATTAAGCTAGATATTAATAACAAAGCATTACATCATAAAAATGCATAACTGAGTTTATGCAGCCTACCCACTATTTTCTCTCAATGAGGAAAGGAAAATAACATTACAAACTTCTTAGGCAGTAGTATACATTATATCATTACATAACATCAGGCAATGAATGTAGCCAAAGATATATTCAGAAGGAAATTTGCAGATGCAAACACTTAAGTTATTAAACAGGAAAAAATAAAGTCAACTAAAGAAGTTAGAAAGAGGATGATAAAATGAAAACCAAGGAAAGTAGGAGAAAAAGAATATAAAACTAAGACAATATGAATAAATTAGAATAAAAAAAGTTGTACTGAAAATGAATTTAAGAATTGATATTTGGGGGAAATATTCTTAAAATTATCAAATCTATTCACAAATAAATACAAAAAATAAATATAAAGTGTTTTAATGAAAGCATTAAATAATATATAAAACTTTTAATATTTTGAAAATATAAAAATTGTAGAAACTTTTCTGAGGATGTATAAACCATCAAAATCAATTCTAAAATGGTTTGTATACATTTGCATGCCAACAGACAAAAGACAGAGGGAAAAATGACAAGTGTTTGAGGATTAACCAAATGGCAACTCACTCCAGTATTCTTGCCTGGAGAAATCCCAGGGACAGAAGAGCTTGGAACGCTACAGTCCAAATAGTCAGACACAACTGAGTGACTATAACTCACTCACAAGATGCCTACATTATTTTATAGGGGCATTTCTTTTTAATTTTCCCATATTATGAACTATGTTAGAGCATGTAAAAAGGGGGAACACCACTCACTTCATTTTTAAAGGCAATAAATCCCCAATACCTTAAAAGTTAGCAAAGATAACACTGAAAGGAAAATTCCAGATGCATCTCAATAATTAATATTCTTAAAAATATTATTACATAAAATTCAGTTAAATCAAATATATTATCACAGTAAAAATAATCAACAATGATTTAGTCCTTGAATATAAGGATGATTTAACATAAAACAATATGCTGATATTCATAACACCAATAGATCAAGGAAATAAAAGCATTACTAAAATAGACTTTGAAAAGTCACTTGAAACATTCAACACTTTTTTAATACAAGATAATTTTATTATATTTTGAAGCCTCTTTCCATTCTCAGTTTTCAATAGCAAAATTTTCAATAGCAAAGTTTACATTTACCTACACAACATTTGAGGTTTGCCTTTTAAGTTCAATAAGAGTTAGAATGTCCCCATATCCCTAGTATTAATTTAAAACATTTACAAATTTTTCACCAGAATTACCTGATTTTTAAAGGAGTCAATAAAATTATTTAAAGATAAACAATTGCCAAGAAACTGCAAAAAAGCAAATGAAATATTCTTACACCTATTAAGAGATTTGCATCAACAAAACAAATATGGAGGACATACCAATAGTCACAAATATCCCATGTTCCTCTACGTCAGTGTACCTCCCATCTTCTTAAGAGTAGTCATGGTCATGTGACTAGTTACATTTTAAGCTAAAGCATTTTTTAATGTTTTAAATTAAATTATGTCAAAGCTTAATTCTTCAATTCCCCTTTCGTTGACTAAGGCAAGTGCAATTGTGAAAGCATTTTTTGATAAAGGGAGTCCCCAAATAAATTCATTATGGTTACTGAGTCAACATACGAAGGGTAACTTCCTTGGAGAAATGCCTAGACCCACAGAGGGATTTGCATGATGAAGAAATAAATGTTTACTGTGTTGAACCAAAATTTGGGGGCAGTTACTGAAAGATAATCTGTCCCAGGTAATGCAATCAATATTTTAAAATAACACCTTTCTTCGTAATAGCTAGATGATACAGTGGAAAAAGCTGTTACACTATAATAAACATTACAATAAATATTTAAGCATTAACAAAAATATTCATGACTCTATTAAAAAACAAAACTTTACCTAAAATATAAGAGTTTAATGAATGGAAAGTCATGCCATATGACAGGAAAGGAAAAATATATTGTAAACCTGTCTAGCTTCTCTCAAGTTCATTGACAAATTTAACAAGTTAAATTAAAATTTCAAAGTGATGCGCTTTTTTTTAGCTTAGCTAAACAGTCACAGACTACATCTAAAAGAATAAACAGTTGAAAATAACTGAGAAATTTTTTAAAGTGATGATGAGGATTTGTGCTATCAAATACTTGGAGAAAATATTTGCTGTGAATATATATAAAGAACATGTAGCCGAATTTATATTAGAAGACAAAACCTCTTATGATTTAGCAATGAAAAGGCAATCCAATTGAAAAAAAAATGGACAATGATTTGAACAAATATTTCACAAAAACACATGGCAAATAAACACATGAGAAGATGTTAAACTGCACTAGTCATTTGGTAAATGCAAAATAAAACCACAATGAGATACCACTAATCACATACTAGGATAGTTAAAATTTTTAAAGATGAACAATAGCAAGTGTTTGCAAGGATATGGAACAAGTGTTATATAAAATAGTAAAAAGCACTTTGGAAAAGAGATGGCAACTTCTTGTAAAGTTAAGCATATACTTACCATTTGAGGCTGTAATTTCACTCCTAGGTATTTACCCATGAGGAATGACAATATATCGCACACAAAGACTTGTAAGGAATCTTCAGGGCAACTCTATTCATGATAGAAAAAAACAATCCAAGAGTCCACCAAAACGTGAATATCCAGATAAACAGATTGTGCTGTAACCATACAAGGAAACACGATTCAACAATAAGGAATCTACTGGCAAATGCAGCAGTTTTCCCCTGAGTCAAAGAGGCGCTGGGTGCTTAGTCACTCAGTCGTGTCTCTTTGCAGCCCCATGGGCTGTAGCCTGCCAGGCTCCTCTGTCAATGGGGATTCTCCAGGAAAGAATACTGGAGTGGGTTGCCATGCCCTCCTCCAGGGGATCTTCCCAACCCAGGGATCGAACCCAGGTCTCTCGCATTGCAGGTGGATTCTTCACTGTCTGAGCCAGCAAACAGTCAAAGATGGCAGACACAAAAGAACACATACTTTATGATACCACCTATAGATACTTCTAGTAAGTACACAAGGGAAATTGGGGGGGTGAATTGAAATGGTATCTTGATCATTTACGGTGATAACAATGCATCAGTAGGACACTAAAATGCATTTTTACATGTAAAGCATACCCAGAGGAAGGGTCTTTTTTTAAATGAAATAGTCTATGAGGTGATCTCAGCTTTCTCTACCCTAATCTTTTATGGCATGAATCAATAATTTATGATCAACTAAGTTTTTAAAATGTTACCTGCCCCAGAGGTGTAATGTCTATCAAAAGCATTCTAATTTTAGAAGGAACTAAATCTTGAACCAAACAAAGACATCTCCAGTCATGGAACATTTGTGCAAAGGAGAGCAAGATGTTAACATCCCATCACACAGGGAAGCCCTCACTGCACCAGGCCATGGGGAGAACAGCTCCCGCTCTTCTGTTTACTCTGTGATGCCTCGTTAGACAAAACTGCCTATGTTGAATTAAAGGGACAAACAAATCAGTCTGCCTGCAGTGTTGGCAGGGCAGAATCTTCTTTCTGGGTCCAACTTAGCTGTTTTCAGGCTTAGATTGATACTTTAAAACTTCTAACTGAAATAAAAGTCAATGAAATAATGAAATTTATTTCAATGAAATAAAAGTATATGATAAAGAAAGAGCAATCAGAATCAGATACGAAGAGAAAGAAAGAATAAATGAGGAAAGGGAGGGAGGGAGGGAGACAAAGAAGGAGAGTGGGGGGAAGGAAGGAAAATGGAAGGAAGTAAGGAAGGAAGGGAAGGAAGGAAGGGAGAGAGGAAGGAAAGGCAGATTGGGCTGGACAGGGCATCATTTATTAAGTCAGAAAAGGATAAGGCGGATGTACCAGGAGTCTTTTCCTAGAGCAATTTTGTTTGACTAGCTTAAGTCTACCCTTGGTTATCTTTATCTGGGAACATTTTAATGATGTCAGTCAGAGACTGGGGAGAAAAACCAACTTTTCTTCGGAGATACAAAATCGCCAGCCATTTTCCTTTAAAGTTTAATATTTAAAAGGATAGCATTAGAAGCCCAGAAACTGAAGCCAGATTATTTCAAAGTTCTTTTAACCCTTTCCCACTGGTATTTTGATATCTTCTCCATTTACAGGAAGGCCAACATTTATAGGAAGATTTCTTTCAATAAAACAATTAAATGTTTTACATATCATTTATTAGCCAAGTCAAGGCCAGTAGTACCCACCAGCCATGCTTCGTCTCTGAGCTTGCTCTTTGTATAGACTGGAGACTAGTGGGAACTTTTTCTCCCAGACTTGGGAAATTTTCTGCTAACACTCTAGAAAGCTCAAAGAGGCCATGAGAAACAAGTTAACAAGAGGAGGGGCCTGAGAGGAATGCTTTTGATAGACAGGTCAGAATGAAGTTTCTTGTAACAGCTAAGCACCCCTTCTGATAGCAAGTCTAGATTCCTGTGTCCATCACACCTCAGCTCAGGCTGAGGCCTGCAGCATCGCACAGCAAGCCCGTGGCTATGTCTTGAGGCAATTAGAAGATCAAACGCATGGGAGAGGTGAGGGGCTCTGGCTGGGTCTGCAGTTGAAACACAGGCCGTAAAGTTCTGGAAATGAAGGTTTCTCGGCTATCAAGCCAATGATTGCCACATGCCAAAACATAAACCAGATTGCATAATGAGTAGGTTTTTCATAATTTCCTCAAATTAGGTTTTTATTAATGCCTGTCAACAGCAAGTGATAGGCATGCATTGCATGAGCAGCTGCCATGGGCCATGCCAGCTCTGATATCACAGCTCATCTAAGGCTTACAGTAAGCCAAGGAACTGTAGGCTCTGTGTGAATGAGACCTCAAATGGTCTGTAGTAAAGAAAAAGTAGCTGAGTGAACATTTCATCATTACTGGTGAATCATTGTTGTTGAATGTAGTTTTAAATAAATTAAATAGATTTCCATCCCCAAATGAATGTCCTCACTTTTCTCCGTTGTTTGCAGACAGCTTGATTTAGTGCAGGGTCTCTGGCATCCTTCTGGGATATTTCAAGGGTTCTGGTCTATTTAAGTTCCACCCTTCTTGAGCTTCTCACACACAATCATGAAAGACTCACTGCTTCCAATGGAGATACTGATGATGTGGTTGATTCCAGAGAAGCAATGCCATGGTGGGCTTCCAGACAGAAGAGCTGGAATGCTACCATTTTAAAACAAGGTATCAATCACACAATAAATGAGCTTAACTGATGACTCACTGAAAACAATAAAATGGAGACAAAGAGTATTTTACCAAAAGCTAAAACATTTTTATTAATATCATAAATTTAAAGTTCATGGTTGGAAATACTTTCATTAGATAAAATAGTAGTTCTATGTATAGGATTCAGCTAAGCAAAACTTAGACATCTGTATGGAGATGAACATTGTGAGGTGGCCAAGTCTTCAGGTGAAGGAATCTCACCTGCAGCTGTGGGATCAGAGGACCAGATAATGAAAGCAATAGTCACATACGGATATGAGAGTTGGACCATAACAAAGGCTGAGCACCAAAGAATCGATGCTTTTGAACTGTGGTAATGGAGAAGACTCTTGAGAGTCCCTTGGACTGCAAGGAGATCAAACCAGTCAATCCTAAAGGAAATCAGTCCTGAATATTCATTGGAAGGACTGATGCTGAAGCTGAAGCTCCAATACTTTGGCCTCCTGATGCGAAGAATTGACTCATCGGAAAAGACCCTGATGCTGGGAAACATTGAAGGCAAGAGGTGAAGAGGGCAACAGAGGATGAGATGGTTGGATGGCATCACCTCTTCAATGGATATGAGTCTGAGCAAACTTGAAGACAGTGAAGGATAGGAAAGCCTGATGTGCTGCAGTCCACACATGACTTAGCAACAGAACAACAACAATGAAAGCAGAACTTGCTTGGACTTTGGAATAAGGAAGGCGGATTCTGTACAAAGCACCCCAAAGGCAAACTCCTAAATGTTCCATATTGTATCATGGTGGTCACTGAATTTTTAACTAATTATTTGAAAGACTGATGTCTTAGGCTGGGTTATTATAACAAAATATGATGGATTGGAATGACTTTAACAACAAGTATTTATTCCACAGTTCTGGAAGCTAGGATGTCCTAGATCAAGGTGCCAGCCCATTTGGTTTCTGGCCAGAGCTCTCTTCCTGGCCTGCAGGTGACTGCCTTCTCGCTATGTCCCCTCATGGTGGAGAGAGGAAACTTGGGTGTCTCTTCTCTTATAAGGACACTAGACTCTTCACGGGACTCCATCCTCAAGATCTCATCTAAACCTAACTCCCAAAGGACCCACTTCCTAATACTATCAGATGGGCATTAGGGCTCCAACATATGAGTTTGGGAGTTCCAACGTATAACATCCATTCGATAACAAATGACTTAAACAGAAGAGAAGATGGAAACAGGAAAGTGGAGTTGGGAAGTAAATGTAATAATGAGGAGAAGTGAAAAAAGCATGGGTTAGAGGCATGGTATGGAAACGGGTGGGAAAGGATAAATTTCTGTGACATTTGAAAAGAATTATGTGATGGAATGATCAAAAAGGAATTACAGATTATTTGTCTCAAATAGTTGAGACAAATCTGAGAACTGAGGCAATTGTGCAATTTTCATGTCAGTTTTTTTTTTCTTTTTGTAGCAATGAGAAAGGTAGATAGGATTGCCTAGTTGAAGGTGCACAATAGGAAATTCCACTCTTGGTGGAATGTCATTAGCCAAGAACATAGGTCAGAGGGTCAACCTTGTAACATACACTTTAGGATACATGATGACTCAGAGATCCCTTCTGCCACAAGGAAAGTCTCTCCCTCCACAGATATACTTGTGATATACTTGCTACTATTTCACTGGCTTCATTTGATTGAGTCATCAAAGGGTTCAGATTTGGGACCCAGAAATTCAAGGTAATCTCTTGTTGAGAACCCTGAACTGAGGATGGGTAGGCACAGAGGTTTGAAAAGACACACAAAAACAGAAAACTTGTTGCCAGAAAAAAAGTGATAGACAATGATATGACATGGAAATGCAGTCATCTCTAGGTATCCTCAGGAACTGGTTCCAGAATCCCAGGGATACCAAATCCCTTTATATAAGGGACTTAAGGATGCTCGAGTTCCTTATATAAAATGGTGTAAGACAGTCAGCCCTCTACATTCAAAGTATTTGAATTCGAGTCTGGATGAAACCGCAGGTGCTGAACCAGGAGATGCAGACGACAAACTGGAGATTCTCAGTGGTGAGCAATCATACGTGCCAGAGAGAGAGCAACTGCGAAAGAAGCCACCTTGCTTCTTGTTCTCTTTCCTAGCTTTTGGGCCCATCCCTTCCCCCAAGGTTTACCATCCATCTCAGCCTTTCCCTTCTTTACTCGTTCTTTTCTGTTGAGGTAGCTTCAGTTTGTTCCTATCCTTAACATGAAAGGAATCTTGACTGACACAAGGCTCCGTGTTAGCCATGGTTTCAGAAGTCATCAGCTCACCCATGGGTGGTAAGAAAGTGGACACACATGAGAACAAAGAAATATCCCAGGTGCAAAGACAATAGAGAAAACCAAGGGATAAACCAAGAAACAAGAGACCTAGCCGAAGGTCCGTTTTAGGAAGCCAAGAAAGTGGCGACTATAGCAAGGGGGTAGGGCAGATTTCAATGGGAACATTTTGCAATTATAGTAAACCTGAAAGTGAGAGTCGCTCAGTCATGTCTCACTCTTTGTGACCCCATGGCAGTCCATGGGATTCTCCAGGCCAGAACACTGGAGTGGGTAGCCTTTCCCTTCTCCAGGGGATCTTCCCAACCCAGGAATCGAGCTGGGGTCTCCTGCATTGTAGGCAGATTCTTTACCAACTGAGCTATGAGGGAAGCCCACAGTAAATTTGAGTGTTATCAAATATTTCGTTTGTCCTTTTGATGCCAATGGAACACATGTATGGGACTCGAAGGGTAGGTTTACTACCCAGGTTCTATAGAATTCCAAATGTCGATGCAAGCCCTCCTTCTCTAACAGAACAGAATTCTCAAAAGACTGCTGACTTAGCAGCCAGATTCCATCTCTTTCTCAGCCAGTGTCTTTATCTCCAGTAACTATTCAGGGAGTAATTTCTGATAGGTCCTTATTTCCACCAGTTCTCCATTGCCTCTCATTTCACTGGTCATGGCTCCAACTTTTTAGCAACTCTTCAGGCAGATAAAGGTTGAAAATGGAAACCAATCAGTCAGACCCTTCAAAACTTTTGGCAGGAAAGTATGTTGAAATAATTGGCTAAAAAAGTTATTTATTCACTCTTATCCCTGTTTTCCATTAATACAGAAAATCATGAATTGACCATAATAAGCATGGCAACATCATTTAAAATATGTAGAAAACTATATTTGTATGCATTAAATAACTTCAATTCAATGTCAAATTTAATTTTTCCACACTGACTGAAGTTGGCATATTTTCAACTGCCAGCTACTCATGTAAGCACATTCTTACCTCTCCAGAAAGTGGAAAAAACTGCAAAACTCTCTGAAGGCAGGATTGAGTCATCTTAATAGATCCAGTATATGGATCAATAAGTCACTGTTAAATTGAAATCATTATACGTTTCTCACTTCACCAAACTATGTGACTCTAGATATTCCCAGAAAATTTTGAATATTTGAAACTGCTAATGTTGCCAAAGGTGACTAACTCAAGGTTACATTTGAAAGCCTTGTAAGGAAAAGTCAACATGTATCATCCAAATTAATTTCTCCCTACTTTTGAAAATTTTTGCAGGAAACCTTGCAAATTTGGGAATGTTGAGCAAGCATGCATAGCAATGGTTAGCTTTGTGCCAATGACTACAGGTCTGTTAACTGATGAGAGTAATCCAATTTGCTAACAAGAAAGTAAACTTAGGAAGAAGGAAGGGGAGAGATAGTTAATAAGTTTTCAATGCCTGGAAGAAAATAGTATCTGTTTAAATTGAGTTTCTTTTTAAAGGAACAAAGCATGTATAGCAATCGGATGTAATAACAAATTAGAATTGAAACACAGGTAATTTAGAATGTTTAGGGGAATAAGGGAGCTGACAGAGTGCAGGGCTTCTTTTTTCTCTAAATTTGGAAGTCAAAAGTGGAAAAGACTTTTAAAGTGCTGAAATAATCATCTCAGGTTTGCATAGTGGTAGGGAAACACTTTTACAAGAGTCTTCAAACCTTTCAAATGCTCTTGCATTTTTTTTCTAAGGAAAGTCAAAGAGTGAGATCATGGTCTTAGCTTCCTCACTCTTCAGTGGCCATGGCCGGCCACCTCTCAGCCTCCAGGCCAGGATAGGATTGGCCACGGGAAGCTGAATTAGCTAACCAAAACGGTGGATTCTGCACTGCGGGGAAGTGGACTTCCAGGTAATGAACATTTCAGTAACGATAAACATGCCAAGATTTTGAACTTTCTCTCTCTTTCTCTTTCACACACACATGCTCACAAACAGAAGAACAGCGGGAAGTTCCTTCCTATAGCACCCTCGTTTTGTCCAGTTTGGTTTTGGATGAGATATGCAGGTAACATCATAAGCAGCTGTCAGAACCTACCTTTCTTAAGAACTCACAGGAAAATGTAATATACTTGTGTAGCAGTAGCTAAAAAGAAACTTCATCAGAGAATTCAACCCCAGAATTTTTTCCGCTGGGGAACCTTGTACTGTAACTTGACTCCATTGAACCCCATGCAAATACCAGACTATCCTTGGATGGAGTGTAACTGGGCCCTAGAACAACAGTCACTGTTATCTTTAAACCAATATTTACTAAGTGAATTTCATATACAGGGCCTTCAGTCTGGAATAATATAGGGGTTTCTGTTGACACAGGACAATATGGGTAAATCACAGCAAGCCTTGGTTCAGTTAAATTTTAAAAGTCTAGCTCTTCCTTGAGTCTGGCTGCAAGCTGGAAATGGTGCCTACTTTTTATCAACTACTCATTTCAACCTTGAAAGGGAGGTGGGGGTGGCATCACTCCTATTGATGACAGGAAGCTGAGGTTGAGATAAATTAACTAATGTCACTTAGCCAGCAAATACTCAAATTGGGATCAGAGTTCCATCTGTGAGAAAAGCTGATGGTAGGTATTTCTACTTTCTCATGCCGCTTTGCAAGTAAGATCTGGAATGCATCCATCTCTGAGAACAGTAGAAGTTTAGAGGTGATAAAGATTTTAGGGATTATCTCATCATTCTCTTTGATGAATCCAAAGCCCCTCCAACTCTTGTGTCCTGAACAAAATTCAGAATCATTTTCTACAAATCTGATCTTTTCCCAGTGTTCCCAGTCTATGGATAACATCATCATCTATTGAGTCATTCCATCCAGAAACCAAAGGCCCATTCTTGAGGATATGATCTCTTTCCATTTTAAAGCCAACTCACCACCAAGTGCAGCCTACAGCGTCTCTTGAATATCTCTTCATTCTGTTGGTCTCGTACAACCAACCTTCATTTCTTGACTGGTCTACTACAGTAGCTTGAGCTGCTTCCACTCTTGGTCATCTACTCCAAGTTCTCCACCAATCTTTTTCCAACTCAGATTTGACAGAACTTCATTCTCTCACCATATACCTGTCTCTTCACCCTTGTCTCTCTGCCCTTGATCCCTTGCTTTTCACCCCTCAATCCCATGCACTTGCCTTGCTTCATCCCCAGAATATTATGTTTGCTCTGCATTAATTCATCACATCTCAGCTCAAGACTTACTTCCTCCTTAAATGGGTCAAATCCCTTCCATGCACTCAGATCACCATTTATTTCTGTCTTTGCAATTTTACTGCATCAGAGTCACCTGAAGAATGCTTCTTTCCCAGTTGACTCAAAGCCCTGAGAAGGACATGTGTTACCTCTCTTTGCTCACTTTTGAATCCTCAGAATCTACCAGGGTTCACACTATATGGTAGGTGTTCAATAAATATTAATTGAATAAATCCTCCCTCTCTATTTTATAGATCATAAAATCAGGTCTCTTAGGAGTAGAAGTAAATCTCTCAAGGCATACAGCTGGTTAGTGGCAGAACTGGAATTTAAGCTCACAATGTAAGAACTGGCATTTAATCCCCACTCTGTGTCCACTGCCCCTTCCTCTTTGTGCCATATCCCCTCCTGCCAACACACACTTCTGCTCTGGGCTTATTCCTCTTCTTTTGCCCTGCCCACTGATGACACGTGTGTACCCTGGCTATATTTAGAAGGCACAGCATAGCCAGATTTTCACAAGATGAAGATGGCAAAGATGGAAGGACTCTATCCTCAAAGTCACAGTTACAAGGAACAACTCCATCTTCAAAAATGAACCCTCAATCACTTCCTCCATCCCAGCCTTTCTTCATCTTGGGAGAAGGAGGATTTTAGCAGCTCACCAATATCCAATCACTTATTGGCTTCAGCATGGAGGGAGATGATAAGTGTGTCCTTCTAGCACACAACAGAAACTGAAATTAATCAAATTAGCTTGAAGGAGCACTTCAGTGCCATAGTGATAGGCACTAGATGCCGAGATAAAAGATGGAAGGATGGATGAACAATAATGGTTATTTTGAGTCTAGTTTTACCTTGGAGGTAACTTTCTGAGATTTGTTTTTTCATTGACATTCCATAAATTGATGAAATGTAACTGCTTTACTCTTTACATACTTCCAGACACACACACACACACACACACACACACACACACACACACAACTTCATAATCAGTAGATAAAAGTTACAAAAGTTGCAAACAATTATTGGTTCTAACTTCTGTATTTCTACTTCAGTTTTGTTAACTTTGTATGGTGGGATGTTTTATTCACTGTAAAATATGTCACCAGAATGACTAAGATCAATTTGGGTGACTTGTGAATAGTGGTTCCCGACGAGTAATTGGAGTTACACAAATATAATTTCTGTCCAAAGGCTAACCTTCTCAATGAATTATCCAATGCTCTAACACCTAGATCTACCTTATGGATCTCCTCTCCATGTATTAGAAAGATCATGAGCATTTGGCCTCTGTTTCTAACTCATATGGACTTTCCTGGTGGCTAAGACAGTAAAGAATCTGCCTATAATGCAGGAGACACAGATTCAATCCCTGGATCAGGAAGATCCCCTGCAGAAGGAATGGCAACCCACTCCAGTATTCTTGCCTGAAGAACCCCATGAACACAGGCTACAATCCACGGGGTCACAAAGAGTCAGACATGACTTAGTGACTAACGCTTTCACTTTTTAATTAATATGGCAGCGCCAAAATTTCCAGAAGGAAGTTGTTGGGACACTATTAAAAAATAGCAACTGTGTTTCCAACAACTGAAGTGAAACTTGACAAGAGACTACGTCAGCAGCTGTTTAATAATAGTTTGTATAATAAAATATTCATATCATCATATATTTCCCATCTATTTTTCTGACTAAAATAAAATTTTAATTAAGGCAAAAGATATATAGCCTAAGGAAAGCTAAACTGTTTAAAATTATTAACTGCTTGAATACTTGTTGCTATACTACAAGCTGCCATAAAAGAAAAGAAATTAAGTACTCGAGGGATTAAGGCAATTTTGAAAGCTGCACCCCTCCTCCTCCCTTCTCCTTTTAGCTACGCCTAACTGAGCCATAACTATTTTTCTCCACTCAGCCAGACTCCAGCTTTGTGGCTTTTTTAATAACCTGGGTTTTCAAGGCCCTGCTCCTGAGAGCCTTTTCATTTCAGCCGCGCTGCCTACAAGCAAATTTCTTCCAGTTGTTCAACAGCCGAATGCCACCCTTTCTGGGTTGCTGAAGCATTTCATTGCAGTGTCATTGACGGGGTGGTGTTCTGTTACAGTGCAATCAATAGCCCAGTGCTTTCCAGCACACCCATTAGCTTGTCCATCAGGGCCTGGGGGAGGTAGTGTAAATCCCCGAATACCAGGGGCCAGGACTTTGCACACGGAGGAATGCAGGCAGCCCCCGTGGTCGTCCACCACCTGTTGCTCCACGACATGTGTGAAGTGAATTAACTTTTTTGCTGCAACATGCCCGAAAGGTCAACTGCCATGGAAGCCTGAAGCTTTTGGAATATTTTAACTCACAAACCCCCCCCCCAAAAAAAAATTCTCCTCCCTTGATTTGGTGCTGGTTCTGGGACCCCAGTGGGATGGATTGTTTGAGAAGCTAAGTTGGACAAACAGGTTGGCCATGGGCCGTGGGGAGCAGTCAGGAAAGTCACGTGGGGGTAGGGGCAGACAGGTTTCTTCTTTTCTTTTTCAAAGCGAATGGTCTGCCTGCTTCTTGATTACACATTAATAGAAAACAGTTTCCACAGTTAATGTGAGCATGCTGTGGGTTTCCATGTGTGTGTGTGTGGGTGTGTGTGTGTGTGTGTGTGTGTGTTTCTTGCCCAGACTCCCAACAGGACTCTTTGATAACTGAGGAGTCAAAAGGTTGTATTTTCCTTATCCAAAAGTTGGACACACAAGATAGTGAAAGATATTTCAGGAAAGAAATACAAAAGGATGATGCTCATGTTCTTGGTCCACACATCAAAAAAGGACTGTGAGTGAAAAAAAAAAAAAAAACAATGAGGGAGATTAGATCATTATTGCCTATGAGGACATGATAATAAATGGATGGTCCTTTTATTTTATGTCAAAAAAAAAAGAGAGAGAGGCTTCCAGTTCCTGTGGAAAGCTGTGAAATTTAACCACTTCAAGTGTCAGTGATGCCTTCCAGTCAACCTCAGGAAATCTTCTTATGGATATTTATTATCCAAAGCCACATCACCCCAGACCACAAAAGGAAACTCTGTGCTTAGTTCATAAAGGCACCATGGTCTGAGAAAGGTTTGCTTTCAGCACTTGGAGTTTTCTCTCAAAACCTCCATAAACTCACCACAAACCACAACGTAAACCAGTGCACTTAAGATATGACTTGTTAACCTAATTCCAACAAATTAATTCACTCATTTTAAAAGGGATTTCTGACTAATGATGCAAACAAAATCTCCAAAGCCATGAGAACATTCGTTTGAATTCAAAGGTTGGCAGGGAAAATATTAATCTTTTGAAAAAAAAAAAAAAAAACACACATAAGGAAAACACTGAATCCTACAGTGCCAAAGGTAATTTCTTTAAAGTTTAACTTACTTTGATTGGAGAAATGTGTCCATTTCAGAATAGAAAATGTGTGTAGCACCCTAAGTCCGTTTCCTTGAAGGGGCAAGAAATGGTGCATATTCTATTATAAATTCTCTGGTGGCTAGTCTTCCTCACACTCTATCAGCATGCTTGTCATAAGTAATTCTTATTGTTTTTTCTTTTGAATGTGAATATTTTATTTGCCCCCTCCCCATTTAGATTGGTTTGGGGATGGAAATGGCAACCCATTCTGGTATTTTTGCCTGGAGAATTCCTTGGCCAGGGGAGCCTGGTGGGCCACAGTCCATAGGGTCGCAAAAAGTCAGACATGACTGAAATGACTTAGCATGCCTATAGTTGGTCAGTCTGTTGCATTCCATGGGCATTTGCTGCCAGCCAAAAAGGTATCCACCACTGTAGCTGACAGTGTGGGCTATAGGAATACAGATAAGACCCCAAAAAAATCAAGCATCTGGACTCCAACCTTCAAAAGTCAACAACACATAAAGCCATGCATAGTTTGTGAACAGAAACTCATTCCCAGGGTAGTGAACACAGCAACACCACTAGACATAACTTTGTGTTGCATTTTTCAGAAGTACATTACCCCACTTCTTTCCTACAGGTGATTCTTTCTAAAATGGCACACATTTTCAGAAAAAGATTTGGTGATGCTAAATCAAGCACAGTTTCACACTTTGACAAAATGGCAAGCTCTGGGGGACTGGTCATCATTTTTCCCTCAAGGGCTCAACTATTTTAATTTCCACTTTTTTTGCCAAATCTCACAGTGAAGCTGTTACTTAGACAACTTAAAACTTATACTATTAAAAAAATTAGAAATACACAAAGAAGAATTATTCATTTTTCCACTGATTTTTTTTTCTCTGAGAATTTTCACAAAGCCCTCCCAGATCTACCCACATTACTTTCAGGTTCTCAGAGTGAATAGGTAATGTGCGTGATGTCGACAGGTGTATATATAGACCAAGGGCTCCCTGTCCATCACCAACTCCCGGAGTTCACTCAACCTCATGTCTATCGAGTCAGTGAGGCCATCCAGCCATCTCATCCTGTCGTCCCCTTCTCCTCCTGCCCCTAATCCCTCCCAGCATCAGAGTCTTTTCCAATGAGTCAACTCTTCGCATGAAGTGGCCAAAGTATTGAGTTTCAGCTTTAGCATCAGTCCTTCCAAAGAACAACCAGGACTGACCTTTAGGATGGACTGGTTAGATCGCCTCACAGTCCAAGAGACTCTCAAGAGTCTTCTGCAACACCATAGTTCAAAAGCATCAATTCTTCGGCACTCAGCTTTCTTCACAGTCCAACTCTCACATCCATACATGACCACTGGAAAAACCATAGCCTTGACTAGATGGACCTTTGTTGGCAAAGTAATATCTCTGCTTTTGAATATGCTATCTAGGTTGGTCATAACTTTCCTTCTAAGGAGTAAGTGTCTTTTAATTTCATGGCTGCAATCACCATCTGCAGTAATTTTGGAACCCCCCCAAATAAAGTCTGACATTGTTTCCACTGTTTCCCCATCTATTTGCCATGTAGTGATGGGACCAGATGCCATGATCTTCATTTTCTGAATGTTGTGCTTTACACCAACTTTTTCACTCTCCTCTTTCACCTTCATCAAGAGGCTTTTTAGTTCCTCTTCACTTTCTGCCATAAGGGTGGTATCATCTGCATATCTGAGATTATTGATATTTCTCCCGGCAATCTTGATTCCAGCTTGTGTTTCTTCCAGTCCAGCGTTTCTCATGATGTACTCTGCATATAAGTTAAATAAGCAGGGTGACAATACACAGCCTTGATGTACTCCTTTTCCTGTTTAGAACCAGTCTGTTGTTCCATGTTCAGTTCTAACTGTTGTTTCCTGACCTGCATATAGGTTTCTCAGGAGGCAGATCAGGTGGTCTGGTATTCCCATCTCTTTCAGAATTTTCCACAGTTTATTGTGATCCACACAGTCAAGGGCTTTGGCATAGTAGATAAAGCAGTTTCATAAGTCCATGTAAATAACTGTTCTTGACATCTCCGCACAGGGACCAATAGTGGATTCTTATAGATGAAGACCCTGTGAAGTCTTGCAGTCTTCACTGCAATCTTTCAAGCAGTGTTTTAGTTACTCCCTGCTGCCTAGAGTCTGCTTACTGTGCACCTTAGCCAAAGGTTGTCCCACTCACTGCCTGTGCCCCTGATGGCACGTCCTGCAGCAGCCTACACCACAAACTATGTCCCTTTGCAGATAAATTTCTCTTGTATACATCCAAGTGGACACTTCAAGATCAAATAAACTCACAAGCTCTGAAAGAGAAGTTCTAATGATGCTGTTCTTAGCTAAACTTCTGACATTGCAAGGCAAAGGACACAACAGATGGGGGAATCTTCTTCCCAAATACTGGCAAGCATGATTACATTGTCTATTTCTTCCGTCCCTAAACCGTGTCTGACTCTTTGCTATCCCACGGATTCAACACGCCAGGCTACTTCGTCCTCTAGTACCTCCCAGAATTTGCTCAAATTCATGTCCACTGAGTTAGTGATGCTATTTAAACCAGGCTCCTCTGTCCATGGGATTTCTCAGCAAGAAATTAGAGTGGGATGCCATTTCCTTCTCCAGGGGATCTTCTAGACTAGGGATCAAACCCACATCTCCTGCTTGGTAGGCAGATTCTTTACCACTGTGCCGCATGGGAAGCCCTCAAAGAATATTCAGTTCAGTTCAGTTCAGCCGCTCAGTCATGTCCGACTCTTTGCGACCCCATGAATCACGGCACGCCAGGCCTCCCTGTCCATCACCATCTCCCGGAATTCTCTCAGACTCATGTCCATCGAGTCCATGATGCCATCCAGCCATCTCATCCTCTGTCGTCCCCTTCTCCTCCTGCCCCCAATCCCTCCCAGCATCAGAGTCTTTTCCAATGAGTCAACTCTTCACATGAGGTGGCCAGAGTACTGGAGTTTCAGCTTTAGCATCATTCCTTCCAAAGAAATCCCAGGGCTGATCTCCTTCAGAATGGACTGGTTGGATCTCTTGCAGTCCAAGGGACTCTCAAGTCTTCTCCAACACCACAGTTCAAAAGCATCAATTCTTCAGTGCTCAGCCTTCTTCACAGTCCAACTCTCACATCCATACATGACTACTGGAAAAACCATAGCCTTGACTAGATGGACCTTAGTCGGCAAAGTAATGTCTCTGCTTTTGAATATGCTATCTAGGTTGGTCATAACTTTTCTTCCAAGGAGTAAGTGTCTTTTAATTTCATGGCTGCAGTCACCATCTGCAGTGATTTTGGAGCCCGCAAAAATAAAGTCTGACACTGTTTCCACTGTTTCCCCATCTACTTCCCATGAAGTGATGGGACCAGATGCCATGATCTTCATTTTCTGAATGTTGAGCTTTAAGCCAACTTTTTCACTCTCTTCTTTCACTTTCATCAAGAGGCTTTTTAGTTCCTCTTCACTTTCTGCCATAAGGGTGGTATCATCTGTATATCTGAGTTTATTGATATTTCTCCCGGTAATCTTGATTCCAGCTTGTGCTTCTTCCAGCCCAGCCTTTCTCATGATGTACTCTGCATATAAGTTAAATAAGCAAGGTGACAATATACAGCCTCGACGTACTCCTTTTTCTATTTGGAACCAGTCTGTTGTTCCATGTTCAGTTCTAACTGTTGTTTCCTGACCTGTATACAGATTTCTCAAGAGGCAGGTCAGGTGGTCTGGTATTCCCATCTGTCTCAGAATTTTCCAGTTTATTGTGATCTGTGGAAAATTCTGCGACAGATGGGAATATTACATTTGAAATATATTTTATTACCTATCTTTCACAGTAGATTCAAATTGCCAAAATTTTGGAATAGTCTCAACTGTTCCTCTGAACTTGAGCCCAATCAGGATTTTAAATAGGAGTAGCTACCAGTAGATGCTTCTAGAACACATATTCAGTCTCCAATGTTTACTTATTTGCATGACTATACCATTGCTTCCGCTGGCTCAAATAGTAAAGAATCTGTCTGCAAGGGAGTAGACCTAGGTTTAATCCCTGGGTTAGGAAGATCCCCTGGAGAAGGGAATGGCTACCCATTACAGTATTTTTGCATAGAGACTCCCATGAACAGAGGAGCCTGGCAGGCTACAGTCCATGGGGTCGCAGAGTCAGACACAGCTGAGCAACTAACATTTTCACTTTTCACTATTGCCTCAGAAATTCAAGAAATGAGGTGATGCGACTCAAGCAACTTTACTTTTGTTCCAGGAGTTTTACATCTTTTATTATGTTAGTTTCTGCTGTACAGCAAAGTTAATCAGCCACACATGTACATATATTCTTTCTTCCTTGGATTGTCTTCCTATTTAGGTCGCCACGGAGCATGGAGTCGAGTTCTTGCTAGTTGGTTGGTTAGTTGGTTAGTGTGTCAGTTGGTTGCTGTTAGTTATCTATATCATGTAAGTTGTAATATATGCGCATCAACCTCAATTTCCCATTTCACCCCACCCCCACTTGCTACCCATACATCTGTTCTCTATGTCGGTGTCTATTTCTTCTTTGCAAACATGTTCATCAATACCATTTTTCCTAGATGCCACATATATGGGCTAATGTAAGACACTTGTTTTTCTCTCTGACAAGCCTCGTTTCTGAATGGGATTAAAATCTTATCCAACTTTTTAACTACCATGGGAAATCTAACACGCCAAGAACATCCAGAGTTCAGGTACCCTATTCAGAGTCTGTCTGTTACCAGGTCTACTACACAGTGTCTATTACGGTATATTTTGTTTTACTCTATTACTGTCTCAAAAGAACTTCACGTGAACTATATAGCTACAATATACAAAGACAACGTAACCGGTAAACAGGCAAAGAGAACAAGGGAAGAAGTCAAGAGGGAAGTGAGACAAATGCAACTGAACCTAGAGTCCAAGACCAAGTCTCTAAAATGTTGTCTCAATTGCCTCCCACAATGATCTGAGAGGGACATTGTCTCCACCTTGAATAAAGATTAAAGAAACAGTTCTTTGGGAAGTTGTAGCAGATACCTGAATTGAAATTTTATTTTGCCACCTCAGACCTGTATGGTAAGAAAGTAGGCAGTGCAGTTTTTTCTTCTTTAGAAATTTTTCATATAAAAACATGCTAATTAGACCTGCTGAAATATAGATCATATTTATCTAATTATTGGATGACTTCAGGCTGAATTTATTTTAATTTCATATTATAGTTGGCTTTACATTAAGCACTGCAATGCAATTGTGAATTGCAAATGTGAATTTTTTATCCTGGGCAATATTCTTCTTGTCAGTAGCAGATTTTCTGGATATTTGCTTTACATTATAATTTTGCAGGAACCAGGAATAAAATCCTAAAATCCATAAAATCCTAGTCCTACAAGTTCTGACACTCAGGTATCAGTCTCAATTCTTGGAGAATCTCTTCCAAATCCCCCAACAGACAACACACACCCAATTTCTATCTCTATATGTAAAGTAGAACTTGCTTCTCATTTGATGACTTTGTTTGGACATCTTGAAGAAAGAAGAGGGAGCAAGAGTGACAGAAAAAGAGAATGAGAAGGATGAAAAGAAGAATGGAGGTTGTCAACAGTCCAGGACACTGTGTAAACAGTAGTCATTGGTCCCGGCACCTTCAGAATTTTCTGTTTAAATATCAGACATTCCAGGCAGCACCTAAAGCAACTTACTCTAATATCAAGACTGCGGTGACAAGAAATGAGGAAAAGAAAATGAGGTCATGTGAACCCACTGTTAAAATCTATCCTTGTTACCTGTGAACCTGCCTTGAGACTTTGGATCAGCTACTTAACCTCTCGGAACCTCAGTTTAGCCTCAACTGTAAAAGAGAGATAATTAAATCAATTTTCAGGGACATTATTAGGATGAGGGATAACATACCTCAGCACCTATTAATAGTAGTAAATGGCCCAGTACATGTTAGGCTCTCAATAAAAACTATGTGATATTATTAAATTTCCTGCTCAAAAAGAAATGATATTATATCCCCAGGAATGAGTTATAGCATAACAAGTTATAAATTAACCTGCTAACATGAATTGTAGTAATTGTATACTGAGTCCCAATTCTTTAAAAGGCCTCCCTGGTAGTTCACTTGGTAAAGAATCTGCCTGCATTACAGGAGACCCAGGTTCAATCCCTAGGTAAGGAAGATTCCCTGGAGAAAGAAATTGCAACCTACTCCAGTATTATGGCCTGGAGAATCCCATGGACAGAGGAGCCTGGTGGGCTGCAATGCATGGGGTTGTAAGAATTCTACATGACTTAGCAACTAAATCACCAACACTGATGTCCTTCAATAAGATCCTAACAACAGTATCTTAAAGATGTTAGAGTCCTATTTCCAAGGCTCAACAAGGCACTCAGGTAGAACCACCAGGTTGAAATCATAATGCAGAGAAAGAGTGTGGCATTTTTAAAGCAGTGCTTACTGGGGCCTTTAAACATTGGGCTTAGTCATGCATTTTCATTACTCTATTTAACACAGCAAATCTATAAGGCAAGTACAATGGACACACCTACCTGACAGCTGAAAAATGTGAGATTCAGGGCCCCCGGGTCGTAAATGGAGTTGAAGAGACTCTAACTCCCAAATGGACTCTGGAGCTGGGAGCTAGCATCTATGCCAGCATGAATATAAGGAGCAAAGCTACATGTCAAATGTGTGATGGAAGAGGTATAATGCTAAAGGATTGGACAGAGAGAAGAAAAAATGAAGTCAGAGTGGCAGGACCATCATGCTAAAATCCAGACTTGAACATAGCAGCCTCTTTCAGGCTAATCTCTCCTTTCCTTCTCATAACAATTTCCTACCACTAATTATAAGGATCCGTCTCCACCTGGCAAAGGGGCGTGGGACATATCCTTTCTTCATTCTCAGGAGTAGATTTTCTCAAGGACTAAACTCATGTTGAGGCTGGGATTTCTTGCCACTGTCTGTGTGTGGAGCAGCAAGCAGGCTCTCAACATGTTGCTAAGAAGCCTTAAACCCAGATTACAGCACCTCTCTCTCCAGAGTGCTCTTTTTTGGTTTGAGGTGAAAGGTCATCCTCTCAGACTGGCTAGTTGTACTCAACCAATTACAAGACCCCAGTGTTTCTACAAAAGAGATCTTTAAAATTCTACCCAAAGATTTTTTTTTTTTTTTTTGCAGCTGACTTACAAAAAGCACAAGTAAGCAAATGCACAAAAGCATCTTTTAATGTCTAGAATAATTACTAGCAGCACAAATATACATTTAAAGGATTGTAAGTTTTCCTTATATGTCCTTTTTTAATAGGCTACATGATACCTCCATGTATTTCATCAAGATTCAAGTAGAAAAAGAGATGAATGTGGTACTTTTGACACTCTAGAACTTAAGAAACCTGAGTAGATGCAATGAGGCAATGCTCAGCACAAAATCGCTGGATGGCCCTGGACTCCCAGTTACACATCTTTATTTCCTCTGTTTAACTTGGGGAATTAAAATTGTTTAAATGAAAAGATGATTTAATTTTGTTTTTTTCTCTCTTTTCTCCGGGCATGATGCAACCAAAGACAGTGACTTGCTAGGATTTTCCCTCTTTTTGAAGGACAAAATACAAATGTGAAGGTCTAGCCTTAGAAGGTGTCGAGTCAGTGTGTTTTGGGGTCAAGATTGCAGGGCCTATTGCATGTCTAAAATGCCCTCCTTGAGCCTTAATATAATCAGAGAGAATTTAGGTCAACACTTGTGTCATGATGAATAAGTTTATCCACAGCTAATACTTGGCTTCCCTGAGTTTCTTGAGGGCATTGCATGTGGCTTTTGACAGAGCTCTGCTCTTTTTTTATATAGAAAAATACATCTTGTTGAGAGGGAAACTATTTTGACAAAAAGAATTACAAAATCAGAAATAAAATGGCTCATTTTAGTCAATACATTTATTCTATCATCTTTGTAATTTTATCTTACAATAAAGCAATCACAGTCATCAAAAACACATCCCAGCAGCTTTTAAGAAATTCTGGATTGCAATAAAGCTGTGTGCTACCATTCTTTAGACTGAGGTCTGGAAGTTAAGTTCACGCTTCTATGCTTTGAAATTGCATACAGTGCTAAATCACTTCAGTCATGTCCAACTCTCCACGATGCTATGCACAGTCGCCCGCCAGGCTCCTCAGTCCATGGGATCCTCCAAGCAAGAATACTAGAGTGGGTTTCCTTTTCCTTCTCCAAGGGATCTTCCCAACCTAGGGATCAAACCTGAGTCTCATGTCTCATACATTGGCAGGCGGGTTCTTTAGCACCGGCACTGCCTGGGAAGCCCATGCTGTGAAATTGGGGCTCATATAATCAGTCACTGGGTTATCAAATATTGACTGAGAACTTAGTTTGAGGTCTTGGTGACCTCATGGCAAAACAGAGTGAAGGAATCAGTCCCAGAGGTCCCCAACCTCCAGGATCTAATGCCTGATGACCTCAGGTGGAGCTGATGTAATAATAGAAATAAAGTGCACAATAAATGTAATGTGCTCGAATCATCCCAAAACAACCCCCTCCCAGGTCCATGGAAAAATTTTCTACCACAAAACTGGTCCCTGATGCTCTAAAGGTTGGAGACCACTGGCCTACAAGAAACCTGGGAGTACCATTATTATGTACAGAGGATTCCAATAGAGTGGGACCAATAAAAGAAGAGAGAAAGAAGTAAAGAGATTGTAGTGCATCACATATTTTTAAATATTCAAAGAAAGATCAGATTATATATACATACACATGTACACATATATACACTATGTCTCTATATAATGTATATAAGTATATATGGACGTCCTAGGTGGCATTAGTGGTAAAGAACCTGCCTGCCAATGAGGAGATGTAAGAGACATGGGTTCCATTCCTGGGTTGGGAAGATCCCTGGAGCAGGGCATGGTGACCATTCTTGCCTGGAGAATCCCATAGACAGAGGAGCCGTGCAGGCTATAGTCCATAGAGTCACAAAGAGTCAGACACAACTGAAGGGGCTTAGCATGTATAAATAAGTATCTATGTTTATGTATATACATATGTGTGCTGCTAAGTGGCTTCAGTGGTGTCCGACTCTGTGCAACCCCAAAGACGGCAGCCCACCAGGCTCCCCCGTCCCTGGGATTCTCCAGGCAAGAACACTGGAGTGGGTTGCCATTTCCTGCTCCATACATATGTGTATATGTATGTATATATAAGTTTTTTTGTGTGTATATATGTATATAACATTTTAATGGGAAATTTTCAGGATAAAGACCATATATCTGATGTCACCCTGGCCCAGAAAGCCAGATAAATGAAGCTGAGGTGGGGACAGTAAGGATCATCAATGTTCTCGTGATCCTTGTAAGATCAGCTCCTGAACAAAGTGCAGGAGATCATCACTTCACACAATAAAGATGCGATTTCTCTATTATTTACTTTTTTATTGAGTTATAATTGACGTAGAACAGTATATTAGTTTGAGGTGTATGACATAATGATTCAATATTTGCATATATTGTGAAATGATCACATTAGCATCCATCACCACACATAGTTACAAAGATTGATATTTTTCCTTTTGCTGAAAACTATTAAGATCTACTTTCTAAGCAGCTTGCAAAATTATAATATAGTATTATTAACTATGGTCACCATGGTGTATATTCTCTCTCCAGGACTTACTATTTTTTTAATAAAGATCTGTGTTGATTTATTCCAAAGAAGCAGCAAAAAGGCAAAACCCTTGATCCCATTCTGATCATTGAATGTTTGTTCTGAAAACCTTGGGAAATAGCTAGTTGACTCCATTCATAGCTGGTTTACTCCAGTCCTCACCTAATTCTTCAGGAAAATAGCCATTATGAGTGGAAGAATTCAAGAGTCCCATGAGCAGATCTTTCACAAACCACACGGAAACATAAGCATCACAATAACTACTTATTCACCCGAGCGTTTGTTGAGTGAGTGTCCAGTCTGTGCGAGGTACAATTCTTGGCCCTGGACATGCAACAGGAAATAAAACAGACACAAACCTTGTCTTCTGGAGTTTAGACACTGGTGGAGAAAGACAGATAGGATCAATTAAGCGAACAATAATTTGTTATGTCAGGCAGTGATATGAAATGGCGAGCAGGAGAAAGTTAAATCCGGGGCTAGTCGGGCAGGGGGCACTGATATTTTATGGAGAATGAAAATGGGAGATTTTTCCAAAAAGTTAACTCTTGGGGAGAGACCTGAGCTAAGTGTGTCTGGGTCAGGGGAACACTTTTGAATATTCCCACCCATCCACCCTCTCGTCCTGGCAGGAGTGTGCCAAGGGTACATGAGTAACAGAAAAGAAGTATGAATGAAACAGAGTGAGCCAGGCAAGAGGGTCAGTGGCAGGGGCTACAGGGGCAGAAGGAAGGGGGCAGCAGGAGGAAATGAAACGGAATCAGAGCGAAACGGGAAAAAGACGATCAAGCTATTGAAAACATTTGTCTTGTGAAGATCTGTTGTTCTACTGAGATGAGCAGTCATGAGTGGGTTTTTAGAAGAGACACAGGATTTCAGGGCAAGTCTTAGGAGAGGACTGCAGGAGATCAAACACGAGATGGAGGGGGTGATGGGGCCTTGAACCGGAGTTACAGGAAAACATCTCCAGAAAAGCCTGAAGCTTCCTTCTCCTCCACACAATAGCCTTTCCAAGAGCAGAAAGGAGCGAACAGGGCTAATCAGAAACCGCAGTAGGCATTTGGGAGTTCAGTGCCATCTGTACAAAACCCCAGCCAAATGGCTTTCTCCCTGGCCCACCCCAGTTCAGTGACCCCTCACAGGACTGGGAAAGTGGGCAAACAAGCTTGGTTCCAAATTCCTTGTGTAGGAAGACTAATATTACATGAGTCAATGAATCTTCACTTCTCAAATTTGCCGCAAATGAAAGAACTTCCTCTGCCCCCTCAAAACATCTGGATGCTGCCTGGTGGGCCTCAGATCCAAGTGGAAACATCTGGGTACCAGCCAAGAGGGAGAACTGGGTGGCATCTAAATACGATCTTGCAAAACTTCTCTAGGAAAAGCATTAAAAAAGTGTTGCCCTGTATAATGTAAATCTACGGTCTATTTAGAGATGCTTGTTTATTATTTTTTTTCTGACGCCTTCATCCATGAGCACTGCCCGTATCATGGGAAAGGGACCTGGTTTTGTGATAAAAGAAACGCAGCCATGTGACCAAGCCTATCCCCGTTCATCTATTAACTCCTGAACATGTAGCTTTCTTGTTCTTTCTGCCTTGAGTCGTTAGCTCCCCCTTTGCAACTCTGGAAATCTGGAATTCATGGGTAATTTTGGCCCTGGCCAATCTGAACTCCCACTCTGCATGCTTTTTGTATGACTGGCTTTCACTCAGGAGGCTGGAGAGAAAAATAGAAGCAGTGTGTACGAGAGGAAGAAATGTGCGCGTTTGTCATTTTATGCAGTGCGTACTACACTGTCATCACTGTCAAACATAATAAAAGTGCAGCAAAAACACTTAACCATGCATTGATCGGCTCCCCAACTCCAGTCGGGAGTAGAGTAACAGACCCTCCCCTGCTCATCCACCCCCCTACCCTGAGCCTTAAGGCAGAGGGGAGTGAGCTTCCTGTAACTGTTTATTTTGGAAACACTTGAGGAAGCATCTGACTTCAAACTTTCCCATTGTTCAGCTATTGCCACAGAATCCTTTATAAGAACTGAAATATGATAAATGTTAAGTTGAACTTGGGTGGAAATGGTAGTTGAACTTTGCTCGTTTGTGATTAGTAAGATTGTTATTATTATTAAGAAGGTATGACTTTTGATAAATGTTTTTTTTATTCTTTTTCAAACCGTATACATTCAGCCTTACTATTAGTAATGACAGTGTAAATCATCATATATTGAATGGCTCACTCCATTACAATGAACTATACTAAGGGTATAAATTTGTTTAAATTCCTGTCACATATCCTAAGGTACCTGGTGCATGCATGCATGCTCAGTCGCTTAGTCATGTTCAACTTTTTGCAACCCCATGGATTGCAGCCCTGCCAGGCTCCTCAGTCCATGGAATTTTCCAGGCAAGAATAGTGGAGTGGGTTGCCATTTCCTCCTCCAGGAAATCGTCACAACCCAGGGATCCAACTTGTATCTCCTGTATCTCCTGAATTGGCAGGCAGATTCGTTACCACTGCGCCACCTGGAAGCCTTGAGGTGCATGGTATTATGTGTATTTTGCAGATAAGGAAGCTAAGATGAACAAGAGAGAGAACAGGGCTTGCTTCCAGTCACTCGGAGAGCAACATACAGGGCAGGGATATGAATCCATGGCTGACTCATTCTGAAGTCCATGTAGAAAACACTTGGAGAGGTTGCAAGTTCATGTCCAGAATTAGGAAGACATCTTCCTGTTGAACAAATGTTTATGCTAGACAGCAGAGCTGGGGAATCTTCATGTAACCCCCAAACCCAAAGCAGGACCTGGGATTCAAATTCCTAGGTCTCCTTGTATCTCTCAAGGTGCCATGTGCATGAAACATACTCAGATAAGAATTTGGTTCAGGCTCCTGGTATAGCTTCCAGTTCTCTTAGAACCGGTGGCAACTTAAGCCTCCAGCTCTGGATTGCAAGGTGAGTTCTGGTGCAGACTTGGCACTATCAGTGTGGCAGCAGCTGTAGCTGCAGAAGAGTTCTGAAAGTTTTCTGCTCATCAAGGAGCAATGACAACTGTCTCCTCGTGCTGCGGAGGATGTGACTGGATCCTCCTTTGTGACTGGATGTGGGACATGTTTCTGGAAACTTAGCCTCAAATCTGTTTCTCCAGTTCCCTCAATTATTCTGTGAGTTACTAATGTCCTTTATTAGATCTATTTCCCCCTTAAACCAGCTAGAGTAGATTGTATTGTTTGGAACTTATAACCTTGAACAACACAGAAAGAAGAAAGACATAAGGAACTCACATACTTCCTCTGAGCAAGTATTAGTTGCTCAGTTATGTCTGACTCTGTGTGATGCCATGAACTGCAGTCCACCAGGCTCTTCTGTCCACGGAATTCTCCAGGCAGCAATACTGGAGTTGGGTAGCCATTTCCTTCTCCAGGACATCTTCCCAACCCAGGGATTGAACCCCATCTCCTGCATTGCAGGAGAATTCTTTACCATCTGAGCAGCTTGCAGCTATTTCTCTGATGAGTTGTTGGTTTATGCCAAGACCACCACCACCATGACCAGTCTTACCCCCATAGGAACTGTCTGGCTCCCTATAGAAGGGACTGGTGATTTCTTGTGGGAAATACATCTAACATCTCCCAGCATGGTACAGTGTCAGAAAGCAGCAGTTTGGAGTTCTGTCAAGCTTCTCTATTTGGGCAAAAATAGAAAGAGAATCTCAGTTTTCCCAACAGAAGCTCCATCATGCTGAATATGGATCTGTTCTGTTATCAGTAGATTTGGAAACATGGTTCTTTACAATAACACCCAAATCTCTGGAAGTGAAAAATGGCAAAATCATACACAAAGGTTTTCCACTTCCCTAGAGTTGTGTTTATTTCTCTCTGCTGATTCCATACTGTCAGATAAATTCAGACTCCATTTCATTTCATTAAAGCAAAATCTGTTTAATGTTGTCCTCAGTTAAATAGAAAAGTTTTCCACTCAAATATTATTCTTGTCTAAGAACAAAGGATTAGGGTTAGAGCTGAGTTGGTGAAGTATACGGTGGCCTTGGCCAGGCCCAAGCAGAAAGCTGGGAAAACCCTTTGCATGAGCACAGCTCATGCAAAGAGGTATAAGGAAGGCAGCATGGACTATCAGACTCAGTGGAGACATCCAGAAGACTGTGGTCCAGGCAGATGTGTGAGGAATCAGGAAGGGCTTGAATGCAATGCAGGTAAGCAGGTAAGAGGGGGCAATTCGGGAACTCTAGTAATAGGTGACAGGGCTTTCCCCGGGGGCCCAGCAGTAAAGAATCTGCCAGCAATGTAGCAGCCACAGGAGACTCAGGTTCTATCCCTGGGTTGAGAAGATCCCCTGGAGAAGGAAATGGCAATCCACTCCAAAATTCTTGCCTGGAGAATCTTATGGACAGAGGAGCCTGGGGGGCTACAGTCCATGGGATCTCAAAGAGTCACACGCAACTGAAGTGACTTAGCATGCAACAATAGGTGACTGGTCCTTTTTCTTCCAACCTTAAAGAAGTTATATTGAACACTGTCAACCATAACTTCAAAGTAGCAATGCAAATTCATTCAGGCATAAAGCAACAGAAAGTTAGATGCCTTTGGAAGCCATAATGCCTCTTTTTGGCCATCAGTGTATTACTTAATAGTGCATTGCTCCAGTGTTTATAAATTCTGATGAAAGTTTTGTATGACAACCTTCTGCTCTTTCTATCCTTTGTTCTTGGAACATACAATTGGGAATAGATAACTGAACCTGAACTCCATTATTCACTTTCAGTTTAACTGCTCAGTCATGTCTGACTCTTTGTGACCCCCTAGACTGTAACCCACCAGGCTCCTCTGTTCATGGGATTCTCTAGGCAAGAATACTGGAGTAGGTTGCCATGTCCTTCTCCAGGGGATCTTCCTGACCCAGGGATCAAACCCAAGTCTCTTATGTCTTTTACATTGGCAGGTGGATTCTTTACTACTAGTGTCGTAGGGTAATTCTAGTTCACAGTGAGAATGTTAAGATCCAACATTCTCACTATGTATCTTTTTTATTCTCATTAATATCCAAAAGACAGAAATCCAACCCTAAAGACATCTGATAAAAATGAAAGTCTCAGAGTGAAATACAGATGATAATCCAAACTAATTTTCATTTTTTTTGGAAAAAAGAAAGTATTTTTAATGCTTTCTAATGTTTTATATTTTATATAATTTTTATAGAAATTAACAAGCACAGTAGCAAAATTTGCAAACACTTCCACTTTCCAATCTTATCCTATTCCCTCCAAACTCATTCACATTTGCATGCTTATATTACTGATAAAACAGCAAAAAGGAATTTTTTGATCCAATAACTCCACTTCTAAGGACTCACTCTGGGGCTTGGGGGAAATTATATAGGCAACCAAATTATATATGCAGGACTGTATATTTTAAATAACAGCAACAGTCAGAAATAACCTACTTATCCAAGAATAAGGAAGTTATTAATCTCTATTATGTAAAACTATAATAATAATTATGATGTATATCATATAATTATTAAAAATAATAATTTAGAGAATATTTGAAAGTAGAAAAATGTTTATGGAGTGAAAAAGTAATATACCAAACTGCATGAGAGCGATCCTAGTCATGTGTATTTTTTTCTTAACAAAATTCATATGTGTTAGTGGAAAAAACTGGAAGAGATAATGTCAAATTATTTTCAGCAATGGACTTTTCAATGAGTTTTGGTTTTCTTCCTCATTTTCCTAATTGTCTTTCTTATTGCACAACATTATTTTATATAATTGGAACAATCAGATACAACTTACAGTCACTGAAGTAAACTCAAATACTGACCAGGCAACAGCTCTTAACCTGGAAGAAGGGTGGTGCTGGCTACAGCAGGACAAGTGAAGAATGCAGGTCTCAGTGGTGAATAGTCTAAGAAAAAATATATATTTTATTGTGAAGCTATTTGCTTCATATTCTGAGAGCAGCTTTCTGAAGGTAGCAGAAATCTATTTTTCCAAAGACGTAGCTAGAAATTACCTCTTGTATTCCCAACAGCCCAGTTCTCTGCCATTATTCCTTCTTGCAATCCCTGCTCTAATCTCTTTACAAACTCCTCTTGTTTTGTAAAGATGTTCATTCCTCTCTGTGTTTACTACGGCAGTCTTTCTGTGCCTCATGTGTCCAAACCAAAAGTCTGAGAATTTGGTCTTACTGTGGAAAAAATATTTGAAATTCATTACTGTCTTGGAAGGTCTTCCCTGGTGGCTCAGACGATAAAGAATCCACCTGCCTGGATGAAACTGGAGCCTATTATACACAGTGAAGTAAGTCAGGAAGAAAAACACCAATACAGTATATTAATGCATATATATGAAATTTAGAAAGATGGTAACGATGACCCTATATGTGAGACAGCAAAAGAGACACAGATATAAAGAACAGACTTTGGGACTCTGTGGGAGATGGCGAGGGTAGGATGATTTGAGAGAAGAGCATTGAAACATGTATATTACCATATATGAAATAGATCACCAGTCCAAGTTCAATGCGTGAAACAGGGCACTCAAAGCCAGTGCACTGGGACAACCCAGAGGGATAAGGTGGGGAGGGGGGTGGGAGGGGGGTTCAGGATGGGGGACACATGTACACCTGTGGCTGATTCATGTCAATGTATGGCAAAAACCACTATCGTATTATAAAGTAATTAGACTCCGATTAAAATAAATAATTAATTTTTTTTAAAGACTCCATTTACCAATGCAGGAGACTCAGGTTCGATCCCTGGGTTGGGTAGATTCCCTAAAGAAGGGAATGGCAACCCACTCCAGTATTCTTGCCTGGAGAATCTCCAGTATTCTTGCCAGAAGAGCCTGGCAGGCTATAGTCCATGTGGTCACAAAGAGTCGGACATGACTCATTGCCTAACACAAGACCTTATACATGTTAGTGCTCTTCTGGATTTAATTTCAATGTGTGCTGTGCTCAGTCCTGTCTGACTCTTTTGCAACGCCAAGGACTGTCGCCCACCAGGCTCCTCTGTCCATGGAATTTTCCAAGCAAGAATACTGGAGTGGGTTGCTTTTCATATGAGGTAGATAAAGTTGGTTATGCTCTTGGTCATGATGATGAAGAATGGTCCAGTTTCATTATTTGTAAAGTAAGGAAGTGTCTGCTTCATGGGTTTAGGGGGAAGAAGATAATGAGATGATTGTATATAAAGCCTGTAACAATGTCTGGCAATGAATAACTTTTAAAAGTTTATGTCCCATTGTGATAGCTGGTGCCTAGAAGATAGACTGTTTGAAAGGAAGAAAGTGATATATAGCAATGTCAGTGCAACACCATGGAATCATAGAGGGGCAGCAAAAGAGTGCAGGCTCAAGCTAGACTGCTTAGGTTTGCATTCCTTACTTGTGAAACATTGATCAAATTACTTAATTTCTTTATGCCTCAGTTTCCGTACATTGACAACAATTGCTGCTTTGTAGGGTTGTGATGAGGATCATGCCAACTGATTCTGAGAATATCTGGCAAAACAGTAATCACTATATATTTCTATTACGACTTGTTTCACAACAGCACAAAGAAATTGCCTAGAATGCAGCACTACCTGCTCTGTGAAGTTCCCTGGGGGCCCAGAACCATGAGATGCGCCATCTGCAGTGTGCTCCCCGCACCCACAGTGGTTCTTTACGTGGCATTTGTTTCCTCTGTCCGTAACTAACCAAGTTCCTGGCTGTGCCTTATTCATTTTTGTGTCCCCAAACCTAGCACCTTGTCCACTTTCAATGATAAATGTCACTAAAAACAGGCCATGACACTTACCGATTATGGACAATTGATTTTATTATTGTTTTATTCCTCTCCCCGCCCCCCCCCCCACACACACAGAAGGTATACATTTTAGGGTGATTTGGGAAGAAAGGAAATATTTCACTTCACCCATTGAAAGATATGAATAAACCTGAATTTAGGCTTAATTTTAATAAAATCTCTATAAAATTGTTAACACTTTGGTGATTAAAATTCTATCACTTGCTAATTATAGAAACATTTCCATTATTCTGATTTGAGCCACTGAGAGAACCGTAAGTGGAAGCTATTTGACTAGTTATTTCTTTGCCGCTAAGAAGATAAACCAATTTCCCCCTCTGTGACCACAGATTCCTTCTCTAAGTCTGGGCCTCTATTCCTGCCCTACAGATAGGTTCATCAGTACCATTTTTCTAGATTCCATATATATGAGTCAATATATGATATTATCATATATTGTTGTCATATATAACATCACAATATACGATAATCTCCCTGGAAAATTCTGGGAGACAATAAGGGACAGGGACATCTGGCAAGCTGCAGTGCATAGGGTCACAAAGAATCAGACACAACTTGGTGACTCAACAACATATGATATTCGTTCTTCTCCTTCTTAACGAGTTGAGAGAATAGCATTAACATATATACACCACCATGTGTAAAATTAAAAGACACTCCTTGGAAGGAAAGTTATGACCAACCTAGATAGCATATTCAAAAGCAGAGACATTACTTTGCCAACAAAGGTCTGTCTAGTCAAGGCTATGGTTTTTCCAGTGGTCATGTATGGATGTGAGAGTTGGACTGTGAAGAAAGCTGAGTGCCAAAGAATTGATGCTTTTGAACTGTGGTGTTGGAGAAAACTCTTGAGAGTCCCTTGGGCTGCAAGGAGATCCAACCAGTCCATCCTAAAAGAGATCAGTCCTGGGTGTTCATTGGAAGGACTGGTGCTGAAACTGAAACTCCAATATTTTGGCCACCTGATGTGAAGAGCTGACTCATTGGAAAAGACCCTGATGCTGGGAAAGATTGAAGGCAGGAGGAGAAGGGGACGACAGAGAATGAGATGGTTGGATGGCATCACCAACTCAATGGACGTGAGTTTGAGTAAAAGTTTGAGTTGGTGATGGACAGGGAGGCCTGGCGTGCTGCAGTCCACGGGGTCTCAAAGAGTCGGACACAACTGAGTGACTGAACTAAACTGAACTGATGTGTAAAATAGCTAGCTAGTGGGAAGTTGCTGTGTAATACAGGGAGCCCAGCTCAATGCCCTGTGAAGTCCTAGTGGGGTGGGATGGGGGCTAAGGGATGGGAGGGAAGCTCAAGAGGGAGGGAGTGTATATATCCTTAGGGCCGAGTCCCCCTGTTGCAGGGCAGAAACCAACACAACATTGTAAACGATTATCCTCCAATTAAACAAAAAAGAATATAAACCAACTTTCAACCTCTGTGACTCACGCCATAAATCCTGGGTACACAGAGCAGAACTCTGTGGGAACACAGCAATAATATTATGGGACTTCTGGGTCCAGGGACCCTGAGGAAGTCGCAGCACCTCTCCGGGTGGGACTGATGTTCTTTGCACGCAATAGAGCTGACAAACCGTCTAGAAGTCTAGAAAGTTGAAAGAGAGACGACTGAATAATTCGCCCAATTCAGAAGGTGGCAAACAGCAAGGAGGCGCTGAGGAGACGCCTTTAATTCAATGAGTAACTAAAGTTTATTTGGTTTGAAATTTCTAGATGCTTCCAAAACAGCGCTGTCTAAATTTCCCTAAACAACTACAAGCCATCCTTAAAACTGTTGGCTGAATGGCCCGTTCCCAGGCAGAGTCGTTTCAAACCCGTTCAGCTCCACGGATCTCCGCCTTCTCATATCAAAGAGGGCTTCCCGCTGAGTTTGTTTACACCATTAAATTTCCTCAAATGTAAAGCCGAGAGAATTTTTCCAGGTGTTCAAATTCCTCGAGGGTGGGGAGAGTGCGGAGCCCTATATTAGATCAATACCACGCTAGAGTGAATCACAAAGAACCCTTTTCACGGTGTGGCCCCCTCTAGAGATCTCTATTTTGGAGGCAGCCTTGGCAGGGCCCGCAAGGCTGGCTGTCACTTCCCTGTGCCACCGATGGCCCGGCCGACCACGGCGGGTCCCTGAGCTGCGCCGGCAGCGGCCGCGCAGCCCCGGGTCGGGCCCGGATCCAACCCGGCGCCACGTGCGAGAAGCAGAGATGCGGCGCACCCGGGGCCGGTCTCCCACCGCCGCGTCCCAGAGATCGGCCCGGCCCGCTCCCTCCCAGCACCCGGTTCAAACAAGCAGAGATGGAGATTCCAACGAGAGCGCTCGGGTGGAAATCCGAGCGGGAACCCGGGCTTCTCCAAGCCCAGGTGGAAAGAGCTGGCAAGGTCACCCATTCAGTCACCAGGTGGTGCATTTAATTTAAAAGGAGTGTTAACCTTGTTTATACAAAATAACACCAATATGCCGAGAAGCAGTAAATCTATTGTAGTTAAACAGCGGGGAGCCGCTGGCGCTGGCAGCCTGCCCACCCGCGACGTGAACCCGGCTGGCACCGGGCGGCGAGCGCGCGGGCCGAGGCCGGGGCTGCGAGCCCGCCCGCCTCCCCGGAGAAGGCCAGAGCGGCGCCCTTTCCGCCCTCCAGATGACTCTTTGCATTCTTGTCAAATATATTTAGAACAAGAGGTGTCCACTTAAAGGGAAACATTTGTTAATCACTTAAATGCAGGCGCTTGGCAGCCCTCCAGTTTCACCTTTATAAATATGTAGGATCGGGTTCCAGTTAAGCGGGGAACTCCCAGGCAAGTTCTCTTTGCTCTCTGAGTCCCCTCGAATTGACCTAAGGTGAATGTCCCTCGCACCTTATTAATTTTCTATCCCAGCGGGCTTTCCGGAGTCGATGCCAGCCTTCTATCTGCTCGTTGACGGAGATAAATAAATGATGCGCGGCGGAGGGAGAAAGAAAGGGATGTTTCTTTAGGCAAGGGACAGATTAAAGTGAAATTTCTGTTGACCGAGGCGCTGGCGTCGACATCCCCCCTTGTTTACCAGCAGCTGTCCCCCTTAATGACACTCGGATAACTTGCGAAGGCGGCCCTGCGGGAGGGGGTGTGAAGCAGATAAAAGGGCGTCTGTTTAAACAGACCAGTCCTCGACCTCCCCGCTCCTTCGCCTGACAATCGGGGAAACTGTTCAGAAAGGACAAACCCCGGGGGCAGAGGTTTTTAATTCTCCCACTTTTGGGGTTCACAACCTAAAACCCGGGGCTGTCCCGGCGGGCCCTCTGCCGAGGTGATGAGTATGCCAGGAGTGGAGGCTTGGGGTGGGGGAGTCTGGGCGGGGGGGTGGGCAGGGGACGCAGCTGGGGGCCAGGTGAGAAGGTCAGCGTGAGGTGTCCTGAAGGACCCTTGGTTTTCTTTGAAAAGCAGGGACCCTTCCCCATCCTCCACAAGTCGTAGTAACTAACGAGTCAGAGACAAAGTCTTTAAGGGCCGGTTCAGCATTAGGGGTTAACCGTGTAATTGTTGTTCAGTCGCTCAGTCGTGTCCTTGCGACCCCATAGACACAGCACGCCAGGCTTCCCAGTCCTCCGCCATCTTCCAGAGCCAGCCATTGAATCGGTGATGCCATCCAACCATCTCGTCCTCTGTGGTCCAAAAAATCACTTTTAATACTTGGAACAATCTCCCTCATGAGATTGCAAGGGATCTTGTCTGGCACCCAAACTAACATTGTGATCTTACAGCTGAGAAAGCAGAGGCCCCTGAGGCTAAAGGTTTGTCTAGAGTCGCTTAGAAGTTTAATGGCAGAATGGGGGCTGGAACCCATTCCCAATCCACCGTGGTTTTCAAAGGGATATAGAAAATATTATGCATATTTTATAATAGACCTGCATGATATATTTTATAATATAATGTATATACATCAGGCTAAGAAGAGGAAATTTAAAGATATATGCATATACTTTGCATAAGTATACATATACTTTAAAATTACCTTATTCTATCCTGATGCAGTGGGCAGACAGCAGTTGTGTAGTGTGCTCCATCCTGAGAGGGAGCCAAAAACTCTCACCTGGCTTGGGTCCCAGCCTGGCAGATCCTTGGGCTTCCCTTAAGACACACCTCCACCCTGCTTATTTTAAGAATACAATCCATTTAAAGATCAACAAGCCTGGAATCTCATAATCTCTTTCATGCTCTAACAGATCAAACATACATGCCTTCCATGGAGCCAATTGGAGAGCAAATTTATTTCTGCTTTTAGAAAGAGAAGAAGGTGTGAAACAAATAATCTTACTTCCTCCATTCTGTTTTGTCACCCATAGGGTGTCTGGTATCAAAGACAAGAAAGAGATTTTGAGAGAGGAAAAATAAATAAATACAAGGCAGGCAAAGTATTTTTGAGGTGTTCAGAAGAGAGATCTATGTGATTTCCTCAGGAAAGTTCTTTTCAGTATTTTTAAATATAAACTACTCTCCTACAATACAGTGATCTACAGTAACATGAGGCTCATCCTGTATTTCCAAATTGTATTGATTCTAATTTTCCCTTTAGAGCAAATGATAAAACTTTTCTTTCTCCAAAATTTAAATTTAGATTAGAATCTCTTTATGGCATTTTCTTAATTATCAGTTGTATCCCCCTAAAGGAATATGTTAAAACTTCTAATGCCCAGTACCTCAGAATGGGACTTAATTTGGGGACAGGGTCTTTATCTGCAGAGATAATCAAGTGAAGATGAGGTCATCAGGGTGGGGCGTAATCCAGTGTGACTGCTGCCCTTGTACAAAGAGGAAATTTGGACACAGAGATCCACATAGAGGGAAGAAGGGAAGAGGGAGAAGATGCATCCATAAGGCCAAGGAGAGGGGCCTGGAAGAGAACTAAAGCTGCCAGCACCTTGATTTTGAATTTCCAGGCTCCAGAACTATGAGACAATAAATTTCTACTGTTTAAGGCACTTAGTCTTTGGTACTTGGTTACCGAGCCCTAGAAAAGTGGTATATCAATTAATTTTAACCATTTCATTAACTTTAAATATCCCCTGGAATCGATACTTTGAAAACTACAAAATAAATGTTAATGGCTTTAAATTATTTTTAAGCTCTTCTATGTAAAGGAAATACAAAGAGAACTAATGCTTATTATACATCTACTACATCCAGGGTAGGATTTGGGGATATATATATATATTTTGTTGTTGTTTATTTTACGTGTATAACCAGGCTTTCAAAATAAAATTTTATCTAATTCAATAGAAGCACATTTTGTGCAGTAAGAACATTTACAGTAAACATGAGTAATTTAACTGAGTACCAATTAAAGGGTTTGTACCTTGCTTAGCATATTTCATTAAATTACATATCATAGAAGGTAGAATCTTCCCTACGTTATGAGCAATGGTACTTGTTGAATTCTTCTCCATCATTTTGCCCACATTTTTGATGTGCAATGTAATTGAATGTTGAAAAGTTTATAGTAGGTTTTCTCAAGGACAATGTTGTGAACACAGATTATAAATAAGCACAGTTAGTCAAGAAGATTTATCAAGTAAGTGCTTCGTATAAAGTCCTAGACAGAGGAGAGGAAAATATAGAGGTTACAACTTCCTATCTTTGGGTAGCTAAGAATCTAATTGGTGAAAAAGGCCATAGGCAAATAAGAAAGTGCATTAAAATTATACCTGCAAAAAATATCATTCTAAAAGAAAACAAGCTCAGCATAGCAGACCATAGATCTTGTATACCTGCAAAGCTAGTCCTGCTTTATACATGCTATCTAAACTTAAATGCTAAAAGGGCTATCTTTCTTTTTTAAATTGTTTTAAATTTATTTTATTGAAGTATGGTGGATTTATAACGCTGAGTTAATTTCTGCTGTATAACAAAGTGAATCTGTTATACACACATATATATATACCTTCTTTTTCCTACTCTTTTCCATTATGGTTTATCACAGGATATTGACTATAGCTTCCTAGGCTTTGTAGTAGGACCTTGTTGTTTACCCATTCTATATGTAATAGTTTGCATCTACTAATCCCAAATTCCCAATTCATCTCTCTCCTAACCCTCTCCCCCTTGGCAAGCACAAGTCTGTTTTTCCGAAGTCTGTGAGTCTGTTTCCATTTTGTAGAAAAGTCCATTTGTGTTGTGTTTTAGATTCCACATAAAAGAGGGAGCATGTGGTATTTGTTTTTCTCTTTCTGACTTATTTCAGTTAGTATGATAATCTCTAGGTCCATCCATGTTGCTGAGGTCAGCATTATTTCACTCTTTTTATGGCTGAGTAGTGCTCCACTCAGGGACAGGGGAGCCTGTTGGGCTTCCGTCTATGGGGTCGCAGAGAGTCCGACATGACGGAAGTAACTTAGCAGCAGCAGCAGCAGCAGCAGTGGCCCACTGTATATATTACCACATCTTTATCTACTCATCTGTGGATGGACATTTAGGTTGTTTCCGTGTCTTGGCTATTACGAATGGTGCTGCTATGAATACAGAGGAGAATGTATCATTTTGAATTGTAGTTTTGTCTGGATGCATAAAGAGGGCTGTCTTTCTCTTTCAAAATGTCCAGATTTGATTGAAAAAGTCTGCAGTCATCCTAGCTCAGATTTCTCAACCTGGGCACTATGAACATTTTAAGCTGAATGATTCTTTGTCATGGGAGTTGTCTTGTACCTTGCAGGATATTTGGCAATATATATGGCTCCTACTCACTAGATGCCCTCATCCAACTTGACAGGTTAAAATGTCTCCAGTTCAGTTCAGTTCAGTTCCGTTCAGTTGCTCAGTCATGTCCGACTTTTTGTGACCCCATGAATTGCAGCACGCCAGGCCTCCCTGTCCATCACCAACTCCTGGAGTTCACTCAGACTCATGTCCATCAAGTCGGTAATGCCATCCAGCCATCTCATCCTCTGTCGTCCCCTTCTCCTCCTGCCCCCAATCCCTCCCAGCATCAGGGTCTTTTCCAATGAGTCAACTCTTCACATGAGGTGGCCAAAGTATTGAGTTTCAGCTTTAGCATCAGTCCTTCCAATGAACACCCAGGACTGATCTCCTTTAGAATGGACAGATTGGATCTCCTTGCTGTCCAAGTGACTCTCAAGAGTCTTATCCAACACGACAGTTCAAAAGCATCCTTGCTAAATGTCCCTGAGGGGAGCAAAAGAACTACTGTTCCAACCCAAGATTACATAAAGGTGAGAAGAGTGTATGGTACAGACGTGAGGATTAAGCCAGGGAAAACTTTTTTGAAAAGGTTAGATTTCAACATCTATAGATAAGTAATTGGTTGAAGAAGGAGGATATTCTGCATAAAAAAGGAGGAAAATGAAAAAAGAGGAGACTGAGAGTCAGAAGTACAAGAGAAGGCAAAGACTGGGACATTAAACAGGTTAGCCAACCTGTTGACCAAGCTACACCTCTGTCTACATACCCCGCAACAATATTTGGGGCTTCCCAGGTGGCGCCAGGGGTAAAGAATCCACCTGCCAGTGCAGGAGATGCAAGAGACCTGGGTTCAATCCCCGGGTCGGGAAGACTCCCTGGGGAAGGAAATGGCACCCCACTCCAGGATTCTTGCCTGGGAAATCCCATGGACAGAGGAGCCTGGTGGGCTACAGTCCACTGGGGTCACAAAGAGACAGACACAACTGAGCACGTCATCAACAACAATGTTTAAAAAATTGTAAATTTCTAAAATCTCTTAATCTGTGGAAGTCCACAGGCCTTAACATAGTGTGCCAGAATTAGCCTGGCTATGTTGCTTAGCTTCTTTAATATAAATAAAGAAGCAGAGGGAAATAACCCACCCCTTCCTCAATTTTTTCCTGAGAGAAGGGCAGTTGACAGCATAAAAAAAATATTAGCAGCTGCTATATATTTGTGCTTTTAGTATCCCAGACCTTTTGCAGACATTACCTGATTTAATCCCCTCAAGGCCTTGGTAAGGGCACAATTCACTTCTCTGGGGCTCAGTTTCCTAAACTGCAGAGTAAAGGAGGGTGGCATCACATATGAAGTGTCCAGGCCATGACTTCAATCCAGATCCAGCTACATCAAGCCCATATGTGTTGATCTTGCCACATAGCAGGAGCTGGCAAGACAGCAATCAGGGGAACTTCCGGATGAAAAGAACTCAGCCAGCTTAAAGACCAGAAAGAAATGATCATTCTTTATACAGAAGCTCTAAAAGAGAGAGTAGTAAGGCTTGTTCTTCTTTATTTCAGATTAACCTTTAATGACAGCAAGTGTACTGATTCATCAAAATGAGGTGATCACCATCTGGTTTATTTCACTGAGTTGCTTTCCCTGAGGCTCAGCTGGTAAAGAATCTGCCTGCAATACAGGAGACCTGGGTTCAAACCCTGGGTGGGGAAGATCCCGTGGAGGAGGGAATAGCTACCCACTCCAGTATTCTGGCCTGGAGAATTCCATAGACTGTATAGTCCATGGGGTCACAAAGAGTTAGACACAACTGAGTCACTTTCAATTTCACTTTCACTTTGGATTAGGAGTTTCTAACAGGCTGAAACCAGTTTCCTAAACTGCAGAGTAAATACCCAGTTGTGGATGTGACTGGTGATAGAAGCAAAGTCTGATGCTGTAAAGAGCAATATTGCATAAGAACCTGGAATGTTAGGTCCATGATCAAGACAAATTGGAAGTGGTCAAACAGGAGATGGCAAGAGTGAATATCAACATTCTAGGAATCAGAGAACTAAAATGTACTGGAATGGATGAATTTAACTCAGATGACCATTATATCTACTACTGCGGGCAGGAATTCCTTAGAAGAAATGGAGTAGCCATCATGGTAAACAAGAGTCCAAAATGCAATGCTTGGATGCAATCTCAAAAACGACAGAATGATCTCTGTTCATTTCCAAGGAAACCATTCATTATCACAGTAATCCAAGTCTCTGCCTCAACCAGTAATGCTGAAGAAGCTGAAGTTGAACGGTTCTATGAAGACCTACAAGACCTTTTAGAACTAACACCCAAAAAAGATGTCTTTTTCATTATAGGGGACTGGAATGCAAAAGTAGAAAGTCAAGAAACACCTGGAGTAACAGGCAAATTTGGCCTTGGAATACAGAATGAAGCAGGGCAAAGACTAATAGAGTTTTGCCAAGAGAACGCACAGGTCATAGCAAACACCCTCTTCCAACAACACAAGAGAAGACTCTACACACGGACATCACCAGATGATCAACACCGAAATCAGATTGATTATATTCTTTGCAGCCAAAGATGGAGAAGCTCTATACAGTCAACAAAAACAAGACCAGGAGCTGACTGTGGCTCAGATCATGAACTCCTTATCACCAAATTCAGACTCAAATTGAAGAAAGTAGGGAAAACCACTAGACCATTCAGATATGACCTAAATCAAATCCTTTATGATTATACAGTGGAAGTGAGAAATAGATTTAAGGGACTAGATCTGATAGATAGAGTGCCTGATGAAATATGGAATGAGGTTCGTGACATTGTACAGGAGACAGGGATCAAGACCATCCCCATGGAAAAGAAATGCAGAAAAGCAAAATGGCTGTCTGGGGAGGCCTTACAAATAGCTGTGAAAAGAAGAAAAGTGAAAAGCAAAGGAGAAAAGGAAAGATATAAGCATCTGAATGCAGAGTTCCAAAGAATAGCAAGAAGAGATAAGAAAGCCTTCCTCGGCAATCAATGCAAAGAAATAGAGGAAAACAACAGAATGGGGAAGATTAGAGATCTCTTCAAGAAAATTAGAGATACCAAGGGAACATTTCATGCAAAGATGGGCTCGATAAAGGACAGAAATGATATGGACCTAACAGAAGCAGAAGATATTAAGAAGAGGTGGCAAGAATACACAGAACTGTACAAAAAAGATCTTCATGACCCAGATAATCACAGTGGTATGATCACTCACCTAGAGCCAGACATCCTGGAATATGAAGTCAAGTGGACCTTAGAAAGCATCACTACGAACAAAGCTAGTGGAGGTGATGGAATTCCAGTGGAGCCATTTCAAATCTTGAAAGATGATGCTGTGAAAGTGCTGCATTCAATATGCCAGCAAATTTGGAAAACTCAGCAGTGGCCACAGGACTGGAAAAGGTCAGTTCTCATTCCAAAGAAAGGCAATGACAAAGAATGCTCAAACTACTGCACAATTGCACTCATCTCACATGCTAGTAAAGTAATGCTCAAAATTCTCCAAGCCAGGCTTAAGCAATACGTGAACCATGAACTTCCAGATGTTCAAGCTGGTTTTAGAAAAGGCAGAGGAACCAGAGATAAAATTGCCAACATCTGCTGGATCATGGAAAAAGCAAGAGCATTCCAGAAAAACATCTATTTCTGCTTTATTGATTATGCCAAAGCCTTTGACTGTGTGGATCACAATAAACTGTGGGAAAATTCTGAAAGAGATGGGAATACCAGACCACCTGACCTGCCTCTTGAGAAACCTATATGCTGGTCAGGAAGCAACAGTTAGAACACGTGGAACAGACTGGTTCCAAATAGGAAAAGGAGTACGTCAAGGCTGTATATTGTCACCCTGCTTATTTAACTTATATGCAGAGTACATCATGAGAAAGGCTGGGTTGGAAGAAGCACAAGCTAGAATCAAGATTGCTGGAAGAAATATCAATCACCTCAGATATGCAGAGGACACCACCCTTATGGCAGAAAGTGAAGAGGAACTAAAAAGCCTCTTGATGAAAGTGAAAGAGGAGAGTGAAAAAGTTGGCTTAAAGCTCAACATTCAGAAAACGAAGATCATGGCATCTGGTCCCATCACTACATGGCAAATAGATGGGGAAACAGTGGAAACAGTGTCAGACTTTATTTTTGCGGGCTCCAAAATCACTGCAGATGGTGACTGCAGCCATGAAATTAAAAGATGCTTACTTCCTGGAAGGAAAGTTATGACCAACCTAGATAGCATATTCAAAAGCAGAGACATTACTTTGCCTACTAAGGTCCGTCTAGTCAAGGCTATGGTTTTTCCAGTGGTCATGTATGGATGTGAGAGTTGGACTGTGAAGAAAGCTGAGCACTGAAGAATTGATGCTTTTGAACTGTGGTGTTGGAGAAGACTCTTGAGAGTCCCTTGGACTGCAAGGAAATCCAACCAGTCCATCCTAAAGATCAGTCCTGGGTGTTCTTTGGAAGGAATGATGCTAAAGCTGAAACTCCAGTACTTTGGCCACCTCATGCGAAGAGTTGATTCATTGTGATTTCCCTGATGCTGGGAGGGATTGAGGGCAGGAGGAGAAGGGGACGACCGAGGATGAGATGGCTGGATGCATCACTAAGTCGATGGACGTGAGTCTGAGTGAACTCCGGGAGTTGGTGATGGACAGGGAGGCCTGACGTGCTGTGATTCATGGGGTCACAAAGAGTCGGACATGACTGAGCGACTGAACTGAACTGAGACAGGCTGATGTTTAATAGAAGTATAACAATATGAATCTGAATCCTGGTTGTGGTGAAATCTCTCCAAATGAAGACTTCAGCTTTTAATTTTTTGTTTAAGACTCTCCCTGGTGGCTCAGACAGTAAAGAATCTGCCTGCAATGTGGGAGACCCAGGTTTCACCCTCGATCAGGAAGATCCCCTGGAGAAGGTAATGGCTACCCACTTCAGTACTTTTGCCTGGAGAATTCCATGGACAGAATAGTCTGGTGGGCTACAGCCCATGGGTCACAAAGAGTAGGAGTGACTTTCACTTTTGTTTACAACTCTCCAAGGTAAGGATATTCAGTTTCCAGAGTCAGGCATTCTTCCTGGTTCATTTAATTCTTCACTTACTCAGTAGATTTAGCTGCCGATGTGACTGGGAAGAAGTCATCTGGTTGGGGAAATACAAAGTCCTCGCAGCTCCAGACCTGTGAAAAGAAGTTTCACTTAAATGTAGTCACATGTGATTTGGACTAAGAATTATTAATACCCCCACAGTCCTACATATCAGCTGGATCAGAAATGTGTATGCTTTTGCCAGTCCACGTTGAACCAGCATGAGGTCTTACAACTGCTCTCGTTATGTGTGGGTACACGCTCGGTCACTTCAGTCGTGTCTGATTCCATGGGATTCTCCAGGCAAGAATACTAACGTGGCCTCCGTGGCTTCCTCCAGGGGATCTTCCTGACCCAGGGATTGAACCCACATCTCTTATGTTTTCTACCTTGGCAGGTGAGTCCTTTACCACCAGTGTCACTTGGAAAACCCCTATCTCATTGTATCTACCCCCAAAACCCTGAGAGAGGATAATCCCAATACAGAGGTGGAAAAGGGGGAAGATCAAGAGAAATTAAAACAACTTGCCTGAGGTCACATGGTTGGGAAGTAACAGGGCCACAGTTCAAACCGAGTCTACCTGATCCCAGAGCCTCTGTCATTTCACTAACACAAGTAATTCAAGAGGATTGCGGCTATTTAACTTAAGAAAATAAGGAGATCACATTTCCAGCCTATGCCCAAGAAGAACTAGGTGAACCCTGGATCAAAGGAGAGGTGCTGAGACTTTCAGGTTCAGGACATGGCTCCAACCAGAGCCCTTGTTGTTATGTTGTTTTATCACTGAGTTGTGTCCAACTCTTTGTGACCCGTGGACTGCTGCCCACCAGGCTCCTCTGTCCATAGGATTTTCCAAGCAAGAATACTGGAGTCGGTTGCCATTTCCTTCTCCAGGAATTCTTCCCAACCCAGGAGCTGAACCCATGTCTCCTGCATTGGCAGGTGGATTCTCTACCAGTGAGCCACTAGTGAAGCCCTGTCGTGCACTAAACTCTCTGAGAAGAGCAATCATTGAGCATTACCATCTTGTCTCAAAGACTTAGTGATGCTCTGTTTCCAACCATTAGGATGTCAACACTATGCTAGATTGTGCCTTTCAGTGATCATTTCCAGCATGCATGATTTTGCAAAATGTTCAAGGAGAAGCAGACTGAGTTCCCTGGAATCTGAGCACAAGCTTTTGCTCTTGCTGATGCTTCCCTGCATGGCATTAGCAAGGACCCTCAGCCTGGACACAGTTTTGTTCCTAGGTGGATCACTTGTCCACATGTTCTCCAGCCACATGGAAGGACCCAGCATTGTAAGCTAAGAGGGAGCAAAGAAGGTGGAGGACTTCACAGTCCTCTGCTCATCCAGTGCTCACAAGAGTATTTGCAGTAGGAAGACCCACAAAATTCCCTGGGTCTGCTGCTACAGAAAAGTTAAGAGTGAGGGAATGTGGGGACATCTGAAGGAATTCATAAACTTCCAGATTGCTTCAACAAATGCCTATCTGCCATCACCTGAGTCGCAGATGCCTTTCTAGGAGCTAGGGTTGCAGTTGTGAACAAAGCAACATGCCCGCCATGGAGCTTATATTCCTCTAGGTCAAGAGAAGACCCAGGAGCAAATTCAGGAGGTCAAAGGATGATATGGGTTGGGGAGATACAATGGTTTATAGTATGTTCACACAAAATCTTTCCAAGGAGGAGACATGAGAGTAGAAAACCAAATTAAGCCCAAGAATGAACCACAAGTATAGCTGGGATTCTGGAATGTTCCAGAAAGAGGCAACCACTAATATAAATCCACCAGTGGGAGCCAACATGGCGGAACGATGGATGAGAGAATGGAAGGTGTAACAGACCTCATGCTTAACTCTATATACTATTTCTTGTAGAAATAAACCACATTCATTAATTCTCTGTTGACATACACCCAGGTTTCCAGCTTTTCACGGTCCCAAACTATGATGCACATGTTGAAGTTTCTCTTATATATATAAAGGGAAGTGAAATTCACAATGAATGCACATCTCCAGCTTTGTTAAACGTCAAGTTATCCTCCACCAGGATTGGTCTAATTTATAGCCCCTACATTGGTATATCAAAACTACCTTCTCCTCACATTTTCTCTAATATATGGTGATATCAGATTCTTCTTTTTTTTATTTTATTTGCCAATCCGATGAGTTTGAAACAATTTGTCATTTTTAATTTGTGTTTCCCTGATAACCAAATATATCTCCACTTATTTAAGTCTTCTGTGTGTGTCCTTTCAATACTATTGGATAATAGCCTCCATACAGGTCGTCTATTCATTTTCTTGAATTTATTCTTAGACATCTGGTGGGTATTGGGCATGAAACCCTTTACAGGTCCTATTTTCTGATTGGTCATTGCTGATAGGGACACAATCAATTACATGTCAGTTCAGTGCAGTTCAGTTCAGTCGCTCAGTCGTGTCCGACTCTTTGTGACCCCCATGAATCACAGCACACCAGGCCTCCCTGTCCATCACCAACTCCCGGAGTTCACTCAAACTCACGTCCATCGAGTCCGTGATGCCATCCAGCCATCTCATCCTCTGTTGTCCCCTTCTCCTCCTGCCCCCAATCTCTCCCAGCATCAGAGTCTTTTCCAATGAGTCAACTCTTTGCATGAGGTGGCCAGAGTACTGGAGTTTCAGCTTTAGCATCATTCCTTCCAAAGAACACCCAGGGCTGATCTCCTTCAACATGTATTGCTGTTTAAATACTGACCTTGTATCTGTCAAATTTCCAAAATTCTTTTACCATTCTATCCCCCAAATTATACTGTCTATGATTATGAAAATTTTTTCATTCTAATAATTAAAGTTCGTATTTCCTTTCCCGGCTGTCTAGGCAAGTCTTGTGCTTCCTAGAACCTAGAAGGGGTAACAGGGGAGCTCTTTTTCTTATTCCTCACTTTGAAGGGGATATTCCTGATATTTTACATCAAACATGATTTTTTGCTTTTAATGTTTGTAGATTTCTTTATCAAAATAAGAGGTTCCTTGGGTTTCCAAAAAACTCAGGCAATTCTGATACACTTGTGGAAGTTTAATTGCCATTCTTGGACTGGTATCAGGCAGGTAATGAATGTAGTCCTTTCTCTACCAATAAAATGATGAATACTAATGATATAAATGTTTACATGTTCATACAATTTATAGAGGATTTACTTGCTAATTGCTCTCCTGTGGGGTAGTGTTTGGGATTTTGAGGTGGAGGAATGTAGCATTTTCTATAAAAGTAGTCTCTTTTGAGCAGCATCAAAGCTGCTAGTGTTTACCTTTATAGCCCTACAGTGATGGAACTTTGTCGCTTATCTCGCAGAAGTAATGTTCAGAGCTCAAAATGTAGAAAATTATATATCAGAAAATGCTTATAAAAAGTATGAAATTAGTAGACCACACTAAGTTCAGTTTTCAAATCTCTTATTCTTAATGGCATTTCAGAAGTAACTTGGGGTTTCAAGTGACCTGTCAAAGTAATACCCACATTCCTAAATTAATTTATTTCAAATGAATGTATTTAAGAAGTTTATTGATAGGTCCAAAAATACTTTCAAGGCTTTATTTTGTTTTCTGTTTTATTATTAATACATCCACTTCTTTAATGGTGGGAAATGATACATTTTTAACTATACATAATTGAAAGTGAAATATGATATAATAATTTAAAACTTTTTGAAATGCAGTGTAAACTGTTTGAAGGAGGGGGGATGGATTGAATTATTGGAATATACTAGGATAATCCACAGACTGAAAGAATTAAGGAAATAATGTACCTTCAAGAGTCTCAAGGATTAGGAATAGACAGAGGACACTATTTTCTTTCTTTTTGTCTTCCATTTATTCTTCATATCTCTCATCTCTTTCTGAGCCCTCCTCCAGTGTGGAGAACACAGATGTCCTGTATCATGTTTGAGAGATCCCTAAGACTAACCTTGAGTTCAATAATTTACTAGTAAGACTCATAATTCTGAGAAAAAGCCATTATTCTCACAGTTATGGCTTACCAAAGTGAAAGGATACAAATAAAACAAGCAAAATGAAGAGGTGCATTGGTCAGGGTTCAAGGTAGGGCAGACACGAAGCTTCCAGTGGTCCTCTCCCAGTGGAATCGTGTGTATAGCACATATTACTCTAGTGACAGTGTGTGGCAATATACAAAGAATATACCCAACCAGGGAAGCTCACTCAAGCTTTGTTGTCCAGAGTTTTGATTAGGAGTTGGCTGTCTCTAGACAGGCTGAATAATCTTAGTCTCCAGCCCCTCTAGAACTTGAGCTGTGTGGCACATGACCCAAGACCAACCACCAAAAAGTATATTGTTAGCATAGACTATCTGGCCTAGCTGAAGACTCCTAGGTAAAGAAAGATGCTTATATCAGGAAGAACATTGCAAGGGTTTGAAGATTACCTCACTGAAAGTGGAGGGGGAGAGGGGACAAAGAGCTAAACTTTTCTTTGGCCAAGACTAATCCTTTACTGTACACACTGAGTCATGGAGAAGAGTTCCAACAACCCGGGAAGGAAGAATTTTATCCCCTGTTAGTTGCAGTGAGAGAAAATAGAAAGAGAGGGAGGGAGGAAGGAAGGAAAAAAGAGAAAGAAAGAAAAATAAACGAGAAGGAATTCTGATAAGCTCAGCTTAGGACACATGCTCACCTCTGTACCAACCACCATGGTTTGTAAAATGAAGAATATGACCAGCCAGTTTGTGCCATGTCTTTGGCTTTGAAGTCAAAGAACTGGATCAAATACCACAAAAATTTTATGTTTGCCAAGGAAAATAACCACAACCATTACTATAGCAACAAACTTCGACATTAAAAATGGGGAGAAAGACAATAACATATTATCTTGCTCTTATTTTGGATTAAATTCTGTTTGCTGAATCCAAGGGTCCATTGATCTAAGGCAATGGTCTACCTTTATGTTAACTAACTATATGATATCAGAGATAGCTAGTCAGTTCTTTCATATTTATATTATCATTGGGAAAAAATATGTCAAAACATGAAAGTTAGTGAGATTTTAATATTTGTTAATTTTTGCCACTCTGACTAAAACTCAAACTGTTTTCAAAGTCTTTGTTTTGGATACCGTGATTCTTATTTAAGCTGTCACTACTTCTGGTGAGAACCAAAGTTCCAGCTTTATTATTATAATCCAAAAATATTATGAGCTTTAAGAAAACGGGAAATTATTAGAAATTTGGATTTTAAAAAATGTTATCACAAATACTCTTTTATAGCAATTACTCAAATTATTACACTATGATTTAATTCTGTACTTACTGATGCTTTTACAGAGAATAAATCTTAGTACAGAATAAGCTGGATATGAAAAGAAATATGTACTTAAAAGCATTCTTTTAGACTGATTTCCTATAAACAAAACCCCAGCTATTCCTTAAAGTGATTACCCATTAAACTCTGGAAATAGAGGTTCCTAAGATTTCGTTTTATTCCTGAGTTGGAAAAAAATAGGGTATCATAGGATGTAGATCTGTGACACCTGTGATTTTAGTTGAATTCACTGATAAACTAGAGGCCAAGTAAATATTAAGACATAAAACTATCTCCCAGGGCAAGGTACTTGGCATATTGCAAACTAAAATAGTAATAACAGTAACTTTTATAATAATCAATCATCTAGCCTCACAACAATGCAATCTTGTCTTTTTTTTTTTTTTTTTTTAAAGTAAAAGATGCTTGTCAAAGAGCCTTAGGTAACAGGTGACAATGGAGAGATCTGAATTCAAGGCTCACTCCAGCATGGATACTTAATCAAGTAACCTAAAGAAAGATTACCTCATGAAATCATCATTCTCAGAGTCGCCCTCAATCCTGCTTTCAGACTACTCACTCTCACGTCACTGCTTTCAGCCATCAAGCAGACTTTGCTTTGATCACCTGGTCTCCCATGATTTTCCATGGTTTCTGACTTCATGTTTTGAAGTGTGTGGAAACTTGTGCCGTGGAGAAGGTGGGGGGCGGCGGAATTCTTGCAGCTGGAGGGGATTCCCTGGCAGCTCAGATGGTAAAAAAAAAAAAAAAAATCTGTCTGCAACGTAAAAGACCTGGGTTCGATCCCTCAGTCAGGAAGACCTCCTGGAGAAGGAAATGGCTACCCACTCCGGTATTCTTGCAGGGGAAATTTCATAGTAAGAAGAGTCTGGAGGGTTACAGTCCAGTGGGTCACAAAGAGTCTGACACAACCGAGTGACTAAGGGCACACACATTCAACCATTCTTTGAGATTCAATTCAAATCTTACTATCTACCCGAGCCTTGGGCTGGGGAGTACATGCTGTTAACCACATTACCGAAGACCTGCCAGGCTCTGGTTGGCAGACAGCTGGGATCTATCCATCCGTGGCTCCCAAGTGTCGCGAATGCTAAGCCTCATCTACCCTGAGACTGGACAGCCCTCTGTCAGGACGACCGTACACCAGAAACAAACATTATCTGTGGTCACTGTTTAATTTAGACCTTGTTAGTAGTAAAGACATTCCTGATAACATTTTTTAAACCATCTAGTTATTTGTACATTTGCAAGAAGTTGTATGTTTATTTTTCTTAGCTGCTTAAGTTCAATTGTTGCTATTTATCTTGAAGTAAGACTAAATATTTTAGAATTTGGAATGACAAGCTGATATGGCCCGAATTCTTTTACCTCACCAAATTCTCATTTTTTATAAGGATAATGTTTGCAAATTTATTTTGGAAAGGCCAGTTGCCTCAGAAAGTCATTCTCAAGCTAAGTAGATTTCTGAAGTCTATATTATTTTTAGGCTGGTTAATCCCTTTTCCAATTCCCTGATGGTCAGGGAACGTATAAAAAAAACAACAGAAAAAGTAAGCAGGTCCAAGACAATCCAAAAATAAAAACTTAAGGTTTCAAGTCTTTACAGATTGTCACTCTTCTTGATGTATTAAAAAAAGTTTTAATTTAAGAAAGAAAAATAATTCTATAACCAGTGATGTTTTAGGTCCATGAAGGGACTTTTTTTTATAGTCTCAAATAGCTTTTCATTTAGTGTCAAGATAAGCAAGTAAAAATAAACAAGTGACAATAATATATTAGCATGTTTCTCAAATACTATGCATTAGATACTTGACATATATCATTTCATTGAATCTCCACTGAAAAGCAATTTTAATCACCTTCTTACCAATAAAGGAACTGAAATACAGAGTGATGGAGGAACTGGTTAAAGTTACATGGAGATGATCAGGATTTGAACCTGGGTTGTGTGTCTTTAACCTTAAATACTCTTGTTGTTGTTCAGTCACTAAATTGTGTCCAGCTCTTTGCCAAGCTATGGACTGAAAGCATGCCAGGCTCCCCTGGCCTTCACTATCTCCTGGAGTTTGCTCAGATTCATGTCCGTTGAGTCGGTGATGCTATCTAACTATCTCATCCTCTGCCACTCCTTCTCCCTTTCCTTCAGTCTTTCCCAGCATCAAGGTCTTTTCCAATGAGCCAGTTCTTCACATCAGGTTGCCAAATTATTGGAACTTCAGCTTCAGCATCAGTCCTTTCAATGAATATTCAGGGTTAATTTCCCTTAGGATTGACTGGTTTACTCACCATGCAATACAAGGGACTCACAAGTCTTCCCTAACACCACAGTTCAAGAGCGTCAGTTCTTTGGCATTCAGCCTTCTTTATGTGTGAGCCTTCCAGCTCTCACATCCGCACATGACTAAGAACTGTACTGCCCTGATTATGCTGAGAATGCTTATGATGGCGGAAGCTCTGGGGGTGCAGGCTAGAGCAAAGCCTCGGGCCCCCTCTCCATCTGACCTCACACTATCAGAGGTCACCGGAGTGTTCTTGCCCATCTGGTTCATGTCCATTCAGAATAGGATTAGAGATGTGTTACCATTCATGTCAATCTTGCTTCAAATACTAGATACACCTGTAACAGCAATAAAACTGGCCTCATTATTTCATTTTAGGTAGTTAGAATTAGAACTTCTTTTTCCAGACATGAACTGAACATGAAACATCATATCTTCAGGCCATAACTGACTTGCTAGTAACAAGGATTACACTACTCATCCATTTCTAATTTAACATTTTCTTAATTTGGTCTACATAGAATCACAGAATTTGGAGCTTTGAAAAAGATCTCTCTGATTCATCCTGTGGATTCTAAGTAAAAGGGATCCAGTTGGTTAGGAATTTACTAGTCCCTTTAGAAGATTTTTTTTTTCCACTAGCTATAAGTTGTGTTATTTTTATCATGATCGATATAACCAAGGTTATTCTTAAAGTATACACACACTTACCATCTGTGATCAGATTTTCTCCATGTACATATCCACTCAATAGCTGTTTATTTCGACCCCAGATAAAAATGACATCTTGTGTTAGGTATATGGCACACATGTCACAAAGTTTTCCAAGTCTGTGCATTTCTCTGGCTTCTGGCATGAGACCAGTTCAGGTGAAATCTCTGCCTTAAGTGCAATCTTTTAAACAAGTGGGAGAATTATCAGCTTCATCTCTAAACACCAGTTTTATAGCTTAGGCTTGCAGACCCCAGCTGTTCCCTCAGTGTAAGTCTGTTGAAATGATGGAAACCACCAGTAACTATCAAAAATCTATTATTTCCAAAATACCTTTGGAATGTAGCATGTTTTGAGTTTAATAATAATGAAGTGGACTCTTACATTCAATAACATGTTGGAAAAAATACTTAAGTAGTGATAATAGGTACCAGAGACCCACAGCACAGCCCTGTATCCTGATTTGTTTGTCTTTGATGTAGCCATGTTAAAAGCCATTAAATCCCTAAGAGCTCTATGAGGTAGAAATATGAGTTGCTGGATTAACACCTCCCAAGGAGAAGATCTCATTTCTGGCCCTAGGTTCCTTCCTACTCATCTCTGGGATCTCCTTCAGGATTTCTATTGGCCTGCACACATAGGATGGTCTTCAGGATGGAAGTGCACTGGTAGAACAGGGAGCTAGAAAAGTCCACAGGGTAGATATCTGCCCACCTATCTTGCAGGGCTCAGATCCAGGAGAGGTAAAACCATGGGGTTAGAAGCAGCCTTGGCCTGCAACCACCGCTGTACTTCACCTGGGTGTATACTCTGTTGCCTCAGTCGTGTCCAACTCTGCGACCCCATGGACTGAGGCCCGCCAGGCTCCTCTGTCCATGGGATTCTCTAGGCAAGAATACTGGAGTAGAATGCCATGCCTTCCTCCAGGGGATCTTCCTGACAACAGGGATCGAACTCATACGTCTATGTCTCCTGCATTGACAAGCAAGTTCTTTACCACTAGCGCCACCTGGGAAGCCCATACTTGGCTTACAGATGAGGAAATAAAGGGTCAGGATCCCTGACTGTTGGCTCCACCAGAGTCTGAACCTCGGAGTTTTTGTCTAGTACATTCAGTTATAACAGTGATCCCCAATTTGGGGTCCTCATAGCTCTTAAGAATTCACAAAGGTAGTGATGGAGGCCCTACAATTATTTCGTACATTTTGTAAAACCCAAGAAACTCCCCATTTATCTTCAATTAAGCCACAGAGTGTACTTAATAAATGCAATGGGATATTTTTCAATTAACGATATTCATGGGGAGTCAGTAGCAGATAATTAAAGGGGTCCTTGATTAAAAAAGAAAACTCAGGAACACTTGCACTACCTCAGACAACATGCTCTGAAGAGCTACAGAGGAACACGTGCTTGCAAGCACATATTTCACATGGTCAGAGATGTGCATCCCTGTGTATACATGCCAGCTTTGCAGGCTGTCAATATCCATTCAAACTGCAGGTTGATTGTGGCAGCAGTCACTCCCTTTAAGAGAGTGCATTTGTTTAACTGAGGCTACAAAGACCTCAGCAGAAGTAAAAGGGAAGGAATGAGGAGAAAAATAACAAAGAGGGAAAAGCAAAAGAAGGTCTAAGGATTATCCAGGCACCTACTTGTTTCTCTTTTGCTTTATGATAAGACCAGACCTAATCTATAGCACAGAGGTTCAATGGCACAGTAAAAAGACTAGGGATAGGGCTGGAGGAAATGGTTTCTTTACCTCACAAATGGGGGTGGGGGGCAGGGAGGAAATTAGTTGTTCTTTTGCATAAAGGATATTTGCAAACAAGGAAATCTCTGGCATCTCCTAGTCAGCCTGGTCTCTACATTCAGTTTGCCGATGTCTAGAAGGGAGAGGAATTGGGAAAGGGAGCCCATGATCTGGATGTTTGCTGATTGTTCTTTATCTACAGTAGCAACAAATGTGATCTCTTGTACTCAGCGTGTGCTCTGATTCAGAGGCTGCTGCGCCAGAGGGATCCCAGCACTGCTGGCTCTCCTGTGCGGCCCGCGTTCAGTTGGCATGGTCTCCGGAGCAGATGGACATCAAGCCATCCTGCCAGGAAAACAGTATGTGCATCATGTCAGTAGTTTAGGGGGTGGTCTAGCATCCCAGAATTCCAGCCGAGAAGTTTGGATCCTATAGCTCTATGCCTGGCCGGGGCGGGGGTGATGGTAAGAAAAACATGGCTAATCCAACTATTTGCATCTTTTCTATTTTTCTAGGATTTATTCATGAGTAGGAAAAAGCTCACAACTTTTGCAAGAAATTGAATTTTTGTAAAATTAATGCTTAGAATTTTTAGTGTTAGAATTTAATTTTTCCAGATAACTTTTCTTAGTGCCAAAGAATCCCTTTTTCAAAAGAAACCTTCATCAGAGCTTCAGTATACAGCAAACATAAGCAGCCAGGGTGGCTTATGGAGGGGTGGTGCATCCTTACCCTGCCTCTCACAGCCTTCTGAAGCTCAGAAGAACAGGCTTTAAAAAGTGTTACAACTAGGAGATCCAACCAGTCCGTTCTAAAGGAGATCAGCCCTGGGTGTTCTTTGGAAGGAATGATGCTAAAGCTGAAACTCCAGTACTTTGTCCATCTCATGCAAAGAGTTGACTCATTGGAAAAGACTCTGATGCCGGGAGGGATTAGGGGCAGGAGGAGAAGGGGACGACAGAGGATGAGATGGCTGGATGGCATCACTGACTCGATGGACACGAGTCTAAGTGAACTCCAGGAGTTGGTGATGGACAGGGAGGCCTGGTGTGCTGCGATTCATGGGGTCGCAAAGAGTCGGACATGACTGAGCGGCTGAACTGAACTGAAAACTAGGATCAACATACATATGCTACTATGTATAAAATAGACAACCAACAAAGACCTACTGTATGGCACAGAGAGCTATCCTCAATATTTTATAATGATCTATAAGGGAAAAGACTCTGAAAAAGAATATATATATGTGTATGTTTGTGTGTGTATGTAAAACTGAATCACTGTGCTAATACATTTCTTATCAACTATACTTCAATAAGAAATAAAAATAAAAGATGCCGGAAGACACTGGTCCCTATCAAACTGAAAATTTCCCCTTCGAAGTTACCCACTGATATTTTTATCAAGCATTTCTATCTAATGTGAATAAAGGCATAAATAGGGAAGCTTGTGGATATTGCATAAATAATTACTTCCTGGTCAGGTACTCCCATGATAGTAGAAAGAGCCTTGTGTGGTGCCTGTTTCTCTGCGAGGAGTCCCAGCTTACTGTTCAGTTTTAACAGCACTGATTGAGCCCCTGATATCACAGTAAATCTTAGGGACATGCAGCTGAAACCCAGAAAAATCTTTAGTTAGCAGTGTAGCTCTAGCTTCTAGGTCAACTCAGGGTCTTATGGGACAAGGAAATGAAGAGCCACATGTCCTGTGATATAACAGCTTCCCCAGTTCTATGCTATTCTTAACAACCTTGAACACACCATAGACCTTAATGCCCACTAAGCCCAAAGGTTGCCATCAGCCCACAAACATGCTTTGTTTGGCTTCCACAGTATACAATATGATGCAAGAAATGAAATGCACACATAAGATAAACTGTACTTACAAAATACTATGTGTATATAAAAGTACTGTGTATATGTAAGATAATATGCATATGTAATACATGTGGCTTCTTTGAATCTAGAGATTTAATATTTTAAAATTATAAAGTTCCAAGTCAAGGCCTCTATTTTCACACAGAAACCACAGACTGAGCCACAGCTTCTCCCGCAGATGTGCAAACCTTATTGCTTTTGTGAGGATTAAATGAAATAATATATACAAATAGTTTAAACGTCTCTGGCACACAATAGGGGTACAATAAGTGGCAACTATTGTTATTTATTTATTTGCTGTGCCTGGAGAGGTATTTTGACTTTTCGCCTCTGTTTTACATGCACAGTCCTTTAGAACCACTTGTAAATTTACATTACCCACAAATTAAACATCATATACCACCTGGAGATCTGTTCAGTTCAATCGATTTCTGATATAGGAAAGCAGGACATAAAGAAGAATGAATGGCTGCTTTGTGGATTTTTTAATAATTATTTCCTAAGGTTTTATGAAACAAAAATATGGAGGGTAGAAATGGTATGAAAGCCACTTACATTCTCTTAGAATTTGTGTTCCTGAGAGAGGTAAGCCCAGGGACTGTCCAGCTGCCGGATTTTTCAAGTACTTGGTCCAGGTCTGGGTTGAATAGAGATGCTAAACAAGATGCTGGATTCATTAAGGGTTTGTTTTGAATCCTGAAAATGGTGCCAAGGGGGCCTTGAGAGGTGTGGTTATAGTAGAAGTGTGCAATCAAGTGGAATGGTCTGGCAGTACCAACAGCCAAATTATTAAGGCCAAAGACATTTCCAACCCAACCAATAAGCCAGACAGTAACCAAAAGGGTTGCCTAGCTATGGAGAAAACATCATAAAATCATGCAAAGAAAGATGGATCGGCCTGCTTGGATTAGCTAACTTAAATACTTCTGGAATTTAAGCAAGGAGAGGATAAAAAATTAAACTTGTAACTATTAAAAATATTTCCACATGTAGCTATTTTTTTAAAAACTTCCAAAGACAAGTTGTAAAACAAACACATAGATTAAATGTAGATGTGTACTCAGATATGAGTGTTGTTTCTATGTCTGTGAATACATCCATTCCTATAAATAAATTCGGTATTCATTAAATGTGTAAGCTTAGTCTCTTCAGGCATGTCTGACTCTTTGTGACCCCATGGACTATCGTCCACCAGGTTCATCTGCCCATGGAATTCTCCAGGCAAGAATTTTGGAGTGGTTTTCCATGTTCCCTCCAGGGGATCTTACTGACCCAGGGATTGAACCCACACCTCCTGCACTGCAGGCAGATTCTTTACAGCTGAGCCAACAGGAAGCCCCCTCAAAGGTATAGATATCAGGAATTTAAAATATAGATTATATATGTGATAACTTTCTAAATCCTCAAAGACTCTTCCTACAAAAAGGAGATTCAGTGGTGGGACTGTCTGATTGAGGACCAAATGTAAAGAAAATGTTGAATGTTCCTTATATTCTCCCAAAGAGTGGTATTAATAATTTCCCCAAACCAACCCTACTAGGAAATTGTGAGATGGAGGAAGAGGAACTGGAGCTGATAGAGGTGACACAAAATTGGAAGGAGCTATAAGTTCCCTTAGGAAACTGGGGAGAAAACTCAAGTTAGACTCAATTTGAGCTGCTTTCCCACCATCCCCTTCTTATCCCCAGATAATGGATCTGCTGTAGCATCGTTTCTTCACACCCTAAGCACACTAGGTCTTTACACGGTCTCTTGAAGGTTTCCAAGTTACTCTCCCCAAGTGTCTTTGACTGAATTGAGTCTTGATGTGCTGAAACCTTGGGGAAGCGGCACAGAAGGACCAAAAAATCAACCCATCTGAGCTGTCGCTCCTGGACACCAGGCAATCAGGGCTAGAGAAGAAAAGGAAAGCAAGATACAAAATTTCACTGCCAATGTTAATGTTTTTATCTTTCTTTCCCAATAGATGGTGAGTCTCAATTATTTTGCTGTTATTGTTCAGTCGCTCAGTTATGTCTGACTCTTTACAATCCCATGGACTGCAGCACGTCAGGCTTCCCTGTCCTTCACCATCTTCTGGAACTTGCTCAAACTCAGGTCCATTGAGTCAGTGATGCCATCCAAACATCTCATCCTCTGTCATCCCCTTCTCCTCCTGCCTTGAATCTTTCCTGGCATGAGGGTCTTTTCTAATGAGTCAGTTCTTCCCATCAGGTGGCCAGAGTATTGGAGCTTCAGTTTCGGCATCAATTCTTCTAATGAATAGTCAGGGTTTATTTCCTTTAGAACTGACTGATTTTAGCTCCTTGCAATCCAAGAGACTCTCAAGAGTCTTCCCCAACACCACAGTTCAAAAGCATCAATTCGTCGGTTCTCACCCTTCTTTATGGTCCAACTCTCACATCCCTACATGACTACTGGAATTATTTTTAAATCCTCAAATGGAAGTTTGTGTTTTCCCATAGTATATGCTCAATTAAGTACTTGAATGATTGTGCAGCTATAACCTGGGGCCCCTCTGGGCCTTCTTTTAGAAAGCACAGTGGCACCCCGTTCATGCCATTCCTTTTCAGCTCCTTTTGCGAGATCCTCTTTCCCTATTTTATCTCTTATTGTTGGAATAACCTTGACTCTCTCTCTCTTCTGACTATATAATCATTTCCTCTACATGGTCTAATTCAGGTTTTATTTGGCTTTAAACACCAGCTATCCGTTCTTAGGGATTCCCAGGTGGCTCAGTGGTAAAGAATCCATCTCCCAATGCAGGAGACACAGGAAATTCAGGTTTGATCTCTGGACTGGGAAGATACCCTGGAGAAGGAAATGGCAACTCACTCCAGTATTCTTGCCAGGAAAATTGCATGGACAGAGAAGCCTGGTGGGCTACAGTTCATGGGGTCATGCAAAGTCGGACACAACTGATCAACTGAGCCCCGCCCCCCGCACACACATCTATATATTCTTAACTCCCAAAGTGCTATCTCGACATTTTGCTTCTCTACTGAGCTCCAGACTTACATATTAAACTGCCTACAGGACAAAGATCTTAACATAACGAGGCCAGAACTTATCTCATGATTTCCCACACACCAAACTTCTGTTCTCATCTTAGTATATGACAGTATACTCACTGTACTTACTATATGGTTGTTTGGGTTTTGGGGAAAACTATATGGGTTTTTCTAGCTGAAAACCCACATGTCCCTGATCCTTTTCCTTCCCACACTGCCAGCAATAGATCCATCCAAAATTCCTTCTCCATCCACCCCTCTCTGACTTTATCGCTACAGTCCCGGTCCACCGCACTCTCATTTCGTGCCTCTGGTCCTGAAATAGCTCCTCACTGGTCCTCTGCTGCTACATCTGCTGTCCTAGAGTCCGTTCCCCACATGGCGGTCATCGACCCCTAAACAACATAAATCAGACCGTGTCACTCCCCAGCTTAAAAATCTCCCTTGACTTCCTAATGCATTTACCATGAAATCTAAACTCTTTAATCTGACTTACTAGGTCCTACAAGCTGCTTACCTCACACTATCCCCTCCCCGACCCTTGTACTCACTACACACCAGCTTCCAGAGTTGTTTTCTATGCTTTTTAAACATGGCAGTCTTATTTCCATCTTAGAGTTTTTAACTTCCATCTTAAGCTTCCCCTACCTCTGCCTGGAATCCTCTGTCAAAAGACTTTCATGCCAGCTCTTTTCAGTTCAAGTTTCATATCCTCAGAGATATTTTCCTGATCACTTAAACAATGCTCTGTCCCCTTCCTGCAAAAATATCATGTTTTAGTTTATCATTCAAGATCTTTCTTTTGAGTTGCCAAACTCTTACCACTATCTGAGATTACCTCTTTCTCCATTTGTAGGCATGTTTATTTCACATCATTTCCCTTTAGAATATGAGCTTTCTGTTCTATGAGAGCCTAGCCCATCTTATTTAACAATGTATCCCCACAGCCCAACAAAATACCTAACTCAGCAAAGTGAAAGTGAAGTTGCTCAGTCGTGTCTGACTCTTAGCGACCCCGTGGACTGTAGCCCACCAGGCTCCTCCATCCATGGGATTCTCCAGGCAAGAGTACTGGAGTGGGGTGCCATTTCCTTCTCCAGGGGATCTTCCTGACCCAGGGATCGAACCCAGGTCTTCTGCATTGCAGGCAGACGCTTTACCCTCGGAGCCGCCAGGGAGGCCCCAGTGACCTGTTAAATGAATACTCTGCACGTCACCACCACGTTGGTCCTAGTGTGAAAACAATACCAAGAGTAGAGTCACCGCCATGTTGGTCCCAATCTAAAGACAATACCAATAGTAGAGGCAACCTAAGTTCTTGTCTTGTTCGTCACAGCCTGCTTGACCTTGGGCAAGTTGCCTAACTTTTCCAGATTATGAAACAGTAATTAAGGAAGAAGGGTGAATCCAGCACCATTGTTGAAGCTGCAAAAGAAACTCTTCAAATGGAAGAAATGGCAGAGACAGCAGACAAGGGACTGGAATCTTGGCAAGAGGAAAAGACTAGAGTCCAATATCTTGGGGGTAAAACTGTGTAGTATGTAGGTGATGGGAAAGGCCTGTGAAGATGAACGTCACCACAGTTTAAGGAACGGCAGAGCCCCACAGTCACAGTGTATGATGGGGCTCACCCTCTGGTATTTAGGAATATTCTCTGCGCCCTTTCCTCTTCTATTTGGATGGAATGTCCTTGCCCATCACATCTATTACATAGAACACAATGACCTAATCTACAAACAAACATCAAAAAAACATGTATTCTCTGTATCAGTTCTCTTGAAAGTGGGCAAATTGCCCCAATGGGTGGGAATATCAAAATTCCTATGAACATTGATGTTGATTTATCTAATTCTTCCTATTACTATTTTTGTCTACATTTAATGTGTGTAACATTTTGTTACAGTGATATATGTAAGATGCATAAAAATGTATATACAAAATCAAGACTACATGCGGCTGTAGGTTGTTGTTTTTTTCCCTAGTAAGAGTCTTTGGTTAAAACTTCAGATGTGACTGGTTTTAATGACTCATGTAACACCATATTCCACTTTATATTTCAATCATCTTTTTAAACTGTATATGTAGATTAAGTTTGTATAATCAGATTATGCACTTATTAAAGATCAGGCCCTTGTCTCACACATCGACATATTCCCCATAGAGACCATCAGAGCATCTTACTGTGTGACCCTTAGCACTCCCTAAAATCATTTCATTATCACCATCGTAGGTATATGTATGTGTACACATACATATGTATGTTTTACATAATGTGCATATATATGCTTTTCATTATGTTCACCCCATATGTCATATAATACACATACATATACATAGGATATATTCAACATATAATATAGGATATATGCATATATTATACACACATACAAAAGTTGAAAATTTGGTTATCTTTTTAGAGTCACAATGATACATAATTTTCTAAGTTAACATAAAAGGTGTGTGTGATGTTACTATACCTTGATATTAGGGAAGACTGAAAATTATTTGATCTACATTCATCTGTGCTCCAGATATTGCTAATTTAATTGTCAGAAATGTAAATATAAATAAATTAATAGTTTTTTCAATTGTCATTTTATGGACTGAAGAAATGGTAAGCATTTCTCTTTTACATCCATAATTATTTAATGATATCTACATAAAGGCTTTTAATTATATGGGAATAGTGATGATAATTATAAAGGCCCACAGTCAATAGATAAAACCTATACTGCTCCAGGAAAGAAGGAAATGGCAGCCCACTCCAGTGTTCTTGCCTGAAGAATCCCAGGGACGGGGAAGCCTGGTGGGCTGCCATCTATGGGGTCACACAGAGTCGGACACAACTGAAATGACTTAGCAGCAGTAGCAGTATTAAAAATGAATCCTTTTTGCCAGTGAATGGCTCACATGACATTTTTCAACAATTAAAACATAGTTCAGTTCAGATTAGTCACTCAGTCGTGTCTGACTCCGCGACCCCATGAATTGCAGCATGCCAGGCCTCCCTGTCCATCACCAGCTCCCGGAGTCTACTCAAACTCACATCCATCGAGTCGGTGATGCCATCCAGCCATCTCATTCTCTGTCGTCCCCTTCTCCTCCTGCCCTCAATCTTTCCCAGCATCAGGGTCTTTTCCAGTGAGTCCGCTCTTCTCATCAGGTGGCCAAAGTATTGGAGTTTCAGCTTCAACATCAGTGCTTCCAATGAACACCCAGGACTGGTCTCCTTCAGGATGGACTGGTTGAACCTCCTTACAGTCCAAGCATAAGCAGCCTTCAGTTTTTACACTTATTGGAGAAAAGATTGCTGGTTTTTCTTTCAGAGAAAGATTTTTCTTTCTCTTCTTTTTCAACCTCCTGCCCACTAAGACTTTATGTATCTTCTTATTCTTTTAGTACTGAGCATATGCTCACCACATCTAAAAAAACTAGCAAAAAGGAAAATCAAATTTGATGTCATATATCAAAACCTAATTTAAAATTGATATTGTGGAATAATGGATTTAAGTGTTTATATCCTCTGTTTGTCAGTGTGTGTTTACCAGCAACTAAACTGCAGTTGTCTATGAAAAGTTGTATATATATATATATATATATATATATATATATATATATATTCACCAATATGAATATATTCACCAAGATGCAATAAAAATTTAGTATTTGTGTTTGTGATAACTTTTAAAATAGTGTTTCTTTCTGCTGTATAACTTGAACTAAGATTGCAATAAATAATGTGACAGAGAAGATCATTGTCATTTAAAAATTACTGAAAATTGGGACTTTCCTCATTGTCCAGTGGCTGAGAATCCACCTTGCAATACCAGGGTCACGGGTTCGATCCCTGATCAGGGAACTAAGATCCCACTTACTGCGTGGCAGCTAAGCCTGCCCACCACAACCAGAGAGTCCATGGGTAAAAGATTCCGCATGATGCAATGAAGATCTTGGGTGCCACTACTAGACCTGATGCAGCCAAATAAATAAATAAGGAAAATATTTTTTTAAAAAAACTACTGAAAATTGATAATTCAGTGTCCTTAGATGAAGCTGGCAACTAACTAAACTGCATTTGACACATTATTGCAATGTCAATAAAGTAGTCTTACTACAATTTCTTTTTCTGAACTTAAACAGGGAGCTTTTATTTTTGCAAAACTGTTTACCTTTTTTGGCTTCATACAAGAAATAATGCTGAAATAACTTCCTGGAATTAGAATATTTCTATATTGCATTTTAAGATTTGGGTTCAGAGAGTGGGGGATGGAGAAATTAAGGCTGGTCAATGAGATTAGTGTTTTAAAAATAAAAGAGAGAGAGTCCAATTAGAAGTATCCTGGGGTTATTAGCGATAACAGTGCTCATATCCAATTAAGATGAAAACCATTTTACCAGCTTAATGTGCCACCTCTGGCAGTGTGGGTTTATTAGTTTTATCAGACTTGAGAACTGAAACTTGAAATGATACGTATGCTGGGTACCAAAGAGACACTGTTAAGACTCAGAGATAATTGGTATAAAATGAGATGCCTCAAAAGTTGTTGATTAACAAGCATGGTAGCTTTTGGAGACGGAGAAATTGGTCATTTCAGACAGTGTTTGAAATGAAAAAACTCATTGAACTGTATAGTAACATTGTGAAGTCAGGAAGGAACCATGACCTTCCTTGATGTCCAAAAATTCAGTAATATGGCATATTCACATGGGCCAAGACAGCCTTCAAAATCCATAAAACAATCTCTATAAAAGCTCAAGCGAACAAAAGCCATTGTTTGTGATGAATGTCAGGTTTCTTGTTTTCCCTTCCAGATTAAAGGATATAATAACTAATGATTAGTATTAATAATTAATAAGAAAATCTCTTGCATTATCCTCAAGCTTTTCAAGATAGGCTTCATAACCAGGGAAACTTATTTTTGTTAAATTATATTCCTTAATGCTCTTAGACAATCATTTGAACTTTTCTTCAAAGAAACAAAACTACATTTCTATACCATCCATCTGGGTATCACAGAATGATTAAAAGCAAACAAATACATACACAATAAAGCTTCCCACTTAGGCAGCAATAAAATCACTCTTGCGTTGCTTCAATAGACATTTCTTTGACTAATAAAATTCTCGCCACTCATTTCCGAAGCTGGTCGGGGAAAAGGCTTTATTGTCCTAGTGTAGTGTTCTGGATGCTTGTCTTTGGTAAAATATTCAGTGCACGACCAGGAATGTGTAATGGAAATTGTTAGGGGGAGAAGGCCCCACAGCGAGTCTGCACTGGTGCCCCGTGGTTTGACACCAGTGGTTCTTCTAGGAAGTACTCTGGCACCTCCTCCACTAAAGTGTTTGACCCTCATGTGAAAGCCTCATTTCATGACTAAGGAATGAACATGAGAGGCTGGGGGAAGTGTGGCCCACTGGGGGTGAGAAGATGGCATGATCAAGTAAAGAAACATAGGCCAGATTAGCTAGGTTGTTAGATAAATGGAACAGTCCATTTCAGAGAGAATAGTAGGCTGTAAGGCGAACCTTATTTGGTAAGATACCTTCTGATGAAATTTCAAATTATGCTTGTTTCACGTGAGCTTTTCAATTTCATAAAGGAATGAACACACATTACTGTGTCTGCAACACGTATGGCTGTTTCCATCAAATTGAAAACCAAGGGTTCTGAATAAACCTTAAGTTAGCATAGATCATATATAACTCTTCTAGAAAATAAAGTAAAAATGAAGACTTTTTAAGTCATTTCAATTGTGTGTGTGTGTGTGTGTGTGTGTGTCTGTGTGTGTCTGTGTGTCTGTGTGTGTTTCCCAGAAGTTTTTGAACAATGCCTCTTAGAGCTAAAAGCAGTAATTACTAGTTGGAATTTCTCAAAGAACACTATTTATGTGATTTGTTGGATAGCAAGTGTTTTAGATGCTTTTAAGGTGTATGTATCACTTGGGTGTCATTAGCCAACTTGTTTAACAAGTGCAGGTCAACTTCTAGACAAACATCATGATCAAGATGGCATAAGCATTACTGAAAATGAGTCTTAATGAATCAATAGATTGACCATACATGTATACAGTTTAATTTATATAAAAGAATCATATATATTTGGTTATTCCATTATTTAAGTTAAACTTTTATCCAGAAAAATACCAGCAGCTCTAGTTAACAGAAGAATTGACCATAAAGGGAGGACAGAGAGAGCTTCCCACGGGGCTCAGTGATTAAGAATCTGCCTGCCAATGCAGGAGACATGGGTCTGATCCCTGGATCAGAAATATCCCCTGGAGAAGGAAAGGCTAACCACTCCAGCATTCTTGCCTGGGAAATTCCAAGGACAGAGGAGCCTGACGGGCTACAGTCCATGGGTCACAAAGAGTCAGACATGGCTTAGTGGCTAAATAATAACAACAACAAAGAACAGAGAAAGGATAGCACAGGAGGTAATGTTCAGCAATGGTCACAATCATTTGATGCCATCAGTAAATTTAAGCTTTATTAAAGCTAAAGTGAATCTCTAAGAAGTTTCATTAAGGCCTAAGTCCAAGGTATGAGGGTATGGTATGATATTTCTCTTTTCCTCTCCTCAAATGAAATCAGTTCATTTCAGTCACTCAGTCATGTCCAACTCTTTACGACCCCATGAACTGCAGCACGCCAGGCCTCCCTGTTCATCACCAACTCCCAGAGTCCACCCAAACCCATGTCCATAGAGTCAGTGATGCCATCCAACCACCTCATCCTCTGTCATCCCCTTCTCCTCTTGCCTTCAATCTTTCCCAGCATCAGGGTCTTTTCCAATGAGTCAGCACTTCGCATGATGTGGCCAAAATATTGGAGTTTCAGCTTCAACATCAGTCCTTCCAATGAACACCCAGGAATGATCTCTGTTAGGATGGACTGGTTGGATCTCTTTGCAGTCCAAGGGACTCGCAAGAGTCTTCTCCAACACCATAGTTCAAAAGCATCAATTCTTCGGCACTCAGCTTTCTTCACAGTCCAACTCTCACATCCATACATGACCACAGGAAAAAGCATAGCCTTGACTAGATAGACCTTTGTTGGCAAAGTAATGTCTCTGCTTTTGAATATGCTATCTAAGTTGGTCATAACTTTCCTTCCAAGGAGTAAGTGTCTTTTAATTTCATGGCTGCAATCACCATCTGCAGTGATTTTGGAGCCCAGAAAAATAAAGTCAGCCACTGTTTCCCCATCTATTTCCCATGAAGTGATGGGACCAGATGCCATGATCTTCATTTTCTGAATGTTGACTTTTAAGCCAACTTTTTCACTCTCCTCTTTCACCTTCATCAAGAGGCTCTTTAGTTCTTCTTCACTTTCTGCCTTAAGGGTGGTGTCATCTGCATATCTGAGGTTATTGATGTTTACCCTGGCAATCTTGATTCCAGCTTGTGCTTCTTCCAGCCCAGCCTTTCTCATGATGTACTCTGCATAGAAGTTAAATTAGGACAGTGACAGTATACAGCCTTGATGAACTCCTTTTCCTATTTGGAACCAGTCTGTTGTTCCATGTTCAGTTCCAACTGTTGCTTCCAGACCTGCATACAGTCAAGAGGCAGGTCAGATGGTCTGGTATTCCCATCTCTTTCCACAGTTTATTGTGATCCACACAGTCAAAGGCTTTGGCATAGTCAATAAAGCAGAAATAGATGTTTTTCTGGAACTCTTTTGCTTTTTCCATGATCCAGCGGATGTTGGCAATTTGATTTCTGGTTCCTCTGCCTTTTCTAAAACCAGCTTGAACATCTGGAAGTTCACGGTTCACGTATTGCTGAAGCCTGGCTTGGAGAATTTTAAGCATTACTTTACTAGCGTGTGAGATGAGTGCAATTGTGCAGTAGTTTGAGCATGCTTTGGCATTGCCTTTCTTTGGGATTGGAATGAAAACTGACCTTTTCCAGTCCTGTGACCCCTGCTGAGTTTTCCAAATTTGCTGGCATACTGAGGTAAGGAGCAGCGGCTATGCTTTGCTGGAGCAGCCGTGAAGAGATACCCCATGTCCAAGGTAAGAGAAACCCAAGTAAGATGGTAGGTGTTGCAGAGGGCATCAGAGGGCAGACACACTAAAACCACAGTCACAGCCAACTAACCAATTTGATCACACAGCCTTGTCTAACTCAATGAAACTAAGCCATACTGTGTGGGGCCACCCAAGACAGACAGGTCATGGTGGAGAGGTCTGACAGAATGTGGTCCACTGGAGAAGGGAAAGGCAAACCACTTCAGTATTCTTGCCTTGAGAACCCCATGAACAGTATCAAAAGGCGAAATGATAGTATAATGAAAGAGGAACTCCCCAAGTCAGTAGGTGCCCAATATGCTACTGGGGAACAGTGGAGAAATAACTCCAGAAAGAATGAAGGGATGGAGCCAAGGCAAAAACAACACCCAGTTGTGAATGAGACTGGTGATGGAAGCAGGATTCGATGCTGTTCTCAAATGAAATAAAGGGAGGTAAAAAAAATGTATACAACTGGGCTTATTCATTATGAAAAAAAATATTGGCATTCTATTGAGAAGTATTTCACAAAAGCACACCTGAGGAAAGGCAATGGGCACAGGCCCAGAAGTTGGTATTGGAAATATTTTCAGGAAATAATTTGAATTCACCTCAAACTATGAACATAATAAAAGCCTGGAAATACTTTTTCAGGGACATATTCATTGCAAAAAATATAGAAAATCCAGATATTTTATTTTTGCTTCCCTGATTTTAGTCCATCCAAAGAAAAAAGCAGCATTTTAATAAATATTCTTCTAGGAATTTATCTACTTAAAAAAAAAAAAAAAAGAACCCAAAGCAAAGGTAACAGAAGTACAAATAAAAAGGTGGGCTTACGTCAAATTAAAAAGCTTCTGACATGAAAAAATCAACAAAATAAAAACAATCTATGCATAGGAAAAATACTTGTAAACCGTATTTATCTGGTGAGGATTGATATTCAAAATAGATGGAGAACTCAGACAACTTAGTAGGAAATAAAACCCTAAACAATCCATCTAAAAATGCACAAAGAAACTGAATAGACAGTTTTTCCAAAGAAGACATAAAAATAGCCAACAAGTACACGAAAAGGTGCTGATCACCAATCCTCAGGGAAATGCAAATTAAAACCTGAGCTATCACCTCACCCCTGTTAGAAGGGCAATAATCAAAAATACAAGAGATGACAAAGTTGATGAGGATGTAGAGAAAAGGGAATACTTGTACAGTGTTGGTAGGAATATAAGTTTATTCATCCACCACAGAAAACAGTATAGAGTTTCCCCCAAAATTAAAAAGAGAACTACTATATGATCCAGAAATCCCACTTTCAGTATTTATCCAAAATAAGTGAAAACATGACCTCAAAGAGGTGATTCGCAAGAGCCAAGATATGGAAACAACTTAAGAGTCCATCAGTGGATGAATGGATAAAGAAGATGTGATACACACACATAAACACATACGATGGAATATTATTCAGCCATGAGAAAGAAGGAAGTCTTGCCATTTCAGCAATATGAATGAGTCTGGAGGACATTATACTAAATGAAGTGTCAGGCAGAGAAAGACAACTACTGTATGACATCACTTCTATATGCAATCTAAAAAAGCTGAATTCACGGTAACAGAGACTAGAATGATGATGGTTGCCAGAGGATTGTGGGTGTGTGCAGAGGGGGATGTTAGTCAAAGAGTACAAATGTCTAGCTATAAGAAGAATAAGTTCTAGGGATCTACTGTATAGCATAGTGATATAGTTAACAATACTGTATCATATATGACAAACCTAGACAGCATACTAAAAAGAAGAGACATTACTTTGCCAACAAAGGTCCACCTAGTCAAAACTATGGTTTTTCTAGTAATCATGTATGGATGTGAGAGCTGGACAATAAAAAAGGTTGACCACCAAAGAACTGATGCCTTTGAATTGCGGTGCTGGAAAAGACTCTTGAGAGTCCCTTGGACAGCAAGGAGATCAAACCAGTCAATCCTAAAAGAAATCGACCCTGAATATTCATTGGAAGGACTGATGTTGAAGCTGAAATTCCAATATTTTGGCCACCTGATGCGAACAGCTAACTCATTGGAAAGACCCTGAAAGATTGAAGGCCGGAGGAGATGGGGATGACAGAGGATGAGATGGTTGGATGGCATCACTTACCCAATGGACATGAGTCTGAGCAACCTCTGGGAGATGGTGAAGTACAGGGAAGCCCGGCATCCTCAGTCCATGGGGTCGCAAAAAGTCAGACATGACTGAGCGACTGAATGATGATGACTGTATTATATACAAGCAAGTTGCTAAGAGAGTGGATTTTAAATGTTTTCATCCCCCAAAAGAAATGTAGTCAACTCCCCATATCTACAGGTTCTATATTTTCAGATTCAACCGCCTGAAAATTCCAGAAAATTCCAATAAGTAATCCTAAAATGTACTGCACACGCACCAATGTTTACATAGTATTTACACTGGATTAGGTATTATAAGTAATCTAGAGACAAATTAAAAATATATGGAAGGATGTGTTAGCTTATATGCAAATAATGGACTTGAGCATCCTCAGGGTTTGTTATCTGACAGAAGTCCTGGAATCAAGCTCCTGTGGATACTGCCAGACACGACTGTATTAATTATGTGATGTGGTGCTGGTATTCATTAACATCATGGTGGTAATCAGTTTTGCAGTATAAAAGTGTACTGAATCAATATGATGTACACCTTAAGCTTACATATGTCAATTATATATCAGTAAAACTGGTGAAAATGCTTTAGTAAAACCTCTAGACAGGTGTACCATGAGTAAGAGGAGTTTTTAACTTGTTTTTGATAAGTTTTTCAAATTTAAAAAAAAAATCCAATAGACATGAAACATCTTTCCATATCTAAAAGGGTATTTTATTTCATTTAGTAGCTCTTTGTATTTTTTGCAAGCAGAGACATTACTTTGCCGACTAAGGTCCATCTAGTCAAGGCTATGGTTTTTCCAGTAGTCATGTATGGATGTGAGAGTTGGACTGTGAAGAAGGCTGAGCGCCGAAGAATTGACGCTTTTGAACTGTGGTGTTGGAGAAGACTCTTGAGAGTCCCTCGGACTGCAAGGAGATCCAACCAGTCCATTCTGAAGGAGATCAGCCCTGGGATTTCTTTGGAAGGAATGATGCTAAAGCTGAAGCTCCAGTACTTAGGCCACCTCATGCGAAGAGTTGACTCATTGGAAAAGACTTTGATGCTGGGAGGGATTGAGGGCAGGAGGAGAAGGGGACGACAGAGGATGAGGTGGCTGGATGGCATCACCAACTCGATGGACGTGAGTCTAAGTGAACTCTGGGAGTTGGTGATGGACAGGGAGGCCTGGTGTGCTGCGATTCATGGGGTCACAAAGAGTCAGACACGACTGAGCGACTGAACTGAACTGAACTGAACCAACATTATCTGGGCTTCCCTTGTGGCTCAGCTGGTAAAGAATCCACCTGCAATACAGGAGACCTGGTTTCTATCCCTGGCTTGGAAAGATACCCTGGAGAAGGGAAAAACTACCCTCTCCAGTTTTCTGGCCTGGAGAATTCCATAGACTGTAAAGTCCATGGAGTCACAAAGAATCGGACATGACTGAGCAACTTTCACTTTCACCAACATTATTGGGCTTCCTAGGTGACTCTAGTGGTAAAGAACCCATCTGCCAATGCAGGAGACTTAAGAGATGTGGGTTCGATCCCTGGGTAGGGAAGATACCCTGGAGGAGGTTATGGCAATGTACTCCAGGATTCATGCCTAGAGAATCCCATGAAGAGAAGAGTCTGGAGGGCTACAGTCTATGTCTACAGAGTCATAGTGTCAGACACTACTTAAGTGACTTAGCACACACTCACACACCAACATTATCAAATTACTTTTTAAAGGAGGTGACATTCAAGTTATTACCAGTTTTACAGTGATGAACAACATTGCAAAGGATATTCTCTTAACTTGTTAGATTATTTCCTTAAGATAAAATTTCAAATTACTTTTCAATCAAGAAATATACGTACATGGTAATGCCCACATACCATGATCATTCAATGGACATGAACTTGAGCAAACTCTGGGAGATAGTGGAGGACAGGAAAGCCTGGCATGCTGCAGTCCATGGAGTTGCAAAGATCAGACATGATTCAACAATTGAACAACAAAAATGATGCCATTTTGACTCCTCCTCACATACTCAGTTTAGGCTTGTAAAGAACCTGGAGAATACAAAGGTGTGTCATGGACAAAGAAAGAAAAGTAACTAAGTTACTTTAAAAACCATATGAATAGACTTACACATGAGGGTCTCCTCAGAGTGAAAATGGAATAGTGTTCATTTGTGTTTGGCATTATCTATTGATGCATAAAAAGCCACAAAATTTAGCAGCTTAAACAATACATATTACAGTAAAGATTCTGCCTGCAATGCTGGAGACACAGGTTCAATCTCTGGGTCAGAAGATCCCCTGGAGAAGCAAATACCTACCTATGCTAGGATTCTTGCCTGGAGAACTCCATGAACAGAGGAGCCTGGTGGACCACAGTGCATGGGGTAGCAAAGAGTGGGACACGACTGAGTGAATAACACTTTTATTTTTTCATTTATTATCCCACGGTCTGTGGGTTAGTTATCAGGATGCAGCTTAGCTGAATCTGCTGTTTCAGGATCTCTTTCAAAACTGCAGTTAAGACGTTGTCTAGGGTTGGGATCTCATCTGAAGTTTCAACTGGGGAAGTGACTTCTAGGCTCACTTACACGGTTGTCAGTCAGCATCACTGGCAGGGGGAGAGAAGGTGGACTGAAAGACTTTGTTCTTGCCTGGATGTTAGCCAAAGGCTGCCCTCAACTCTTTGCCACATAGGTCTTTCCAACATGGCATCTTGCTTCACCAAAGCCAGCAAGGAATAAAGTTACCTTGCAAGACAAAGTTTACAATCTTATGTAATATAATCATTGAAGTAATATCTGTCACTTTTGTTGCATTCTTATTGGTAGAGACCATCCCTTGGTTAGGGTCCATCCCTTGTGGCTCAGCTGGTAAAGAATCTGCCTGCAATGTGGGAGACCTGGGTTCAATTCCCAGGTTGGAAAGAACCCCTGGAGAAGGGAAAGGCTGGCTACCCACTCCAGGATTCTGGCCTGGAGAATTCGATGGACTGTATAGTCCATGGCATCGCAAAGAGTCAGACGCGACTGAGTGACTTTCACTTTCACTATTGGTTAAAATTAAGTCACAGACCCAAACTCAAGGAAAGGGGGATTATCTAAGAGTGTGAATACCAGGAGGCAATGATCATTGGGTAGTCATCTTACAGTTTGCTTGCCATTGTAGGTTCTATGATTGGAGGTGTAAAAATAACTTGAGATATGCCAGTTGGGTATATGTACATGGAAGTTATTTCTGGACATAATAGGAAATATTTTCTCCAGCTATGCAAAGTTGTAGAAAAAACAGTTTGTGTTTTTAATAGCCTTCACTTTTAATCATTTAATTTTCTTAGTTACAAAAATTAATCTGTTTTTGATGTTTTCTAATTATCAAAAAACATTTAAATTTCTTAGATGTCAAAAATAATCCTCAAACTGCCCCTTGTGGCTTTCATAATTTAACATATAATTGAATTTAAAATATCTCAATTGGTAGACAGCTGGTGTGTACATACTTTAACTACATTATTTATTTTTTTAGAAAAAAATACAACAGTGGTAAAGAATCCACAATGCGGGAGACAAAAGGGACAGGGAGACAAGGGTTGTATCGCTGGGTTGGGAGGATTTCCTGGAGGAGAAAATGGCAACCTACTCCAGCATCCTTGCCTGGAAAATTCCATAGTCAGAGAAGCCTGGCAGGCTACAATCTGTATGTGCACGACAGGTTGCTTCAGTCATGTTTGACTCTTTGTGACACTATGGACCTTAGCCCACCAGGCTATTCTGTCCATAGGATGCTCAAGGCACAAATACTAGAGTGGGTTGCCATACCCTCCTCCAAGGGATTTTGCCAACCCAGGGACTGAATCCACAAATACTAAGTCTCCTACATTGGTAGGTGGGTTCTTTACCACAAGCGCCACCTGGGACAGTCCAGGGGGTTGCAAAGAATTGGACATGACTGAGCAACTGAGCACACATTAAAATATGGCTTTTATTTCATTTCAATTTTCCTTTCTTCACCATATAGATTTGAGCAATAGTAATTATGGGATATAAATGTCCTACTATTGGCATTAATGGAACTTATTTGAAAAATATTTCTATTAATTTCTTTCTTGAATGTATTTAAAATGCATTTGTACGAACATGTAATCACAAGGAAGAGAAACTAATGACAAACACTATGGTAGGTGGTAAATTTCCAATATCTCACTTTGTTAACATCTTTAGGTTTTCTTTTCTTATTTCACCAATGATTCTGTGCTCCCACAGCTGAAAGTCCATCCATATAAGGCCATAATCTGTGATTGGATGGCAGATAGAGCCCAGGGCAGACATGCCCCCAAACTGGCCTTTAATCGTGATAATCAGCAGCTTCAATTATTTGTTTGACCATGGAGATGTGTTCTGTCTTCTGACCAACAGGAACTTTTTCATGTTGTACTGTGCCCCCTGTTTTTTTTACAAGATAGGATAAAAGGGCCACAAATCAATGCCTTTTAAAAAGGGCTAACCAGAAACTGAAACATTTGTGAATAAAATGGAATTTAATGATAAAGAACAGATTTCGCTGCTTCATTCTCATTAAAGAGAAAAGTATTTATGTACCTAGTAAATGTTTTAAAATAACTTAGCATTCAACAACCCCAGCTTAAAGTTGGGAAATAATGAATCTGCAAATCATTATTGATTAAGCTGTGAATCCAAGATCACTTCTTAACCTAAGAAAATCTCTTCAACCATACTTTCCTACTTTTATTTTGTCAAATGAATCCAATTCAATTAGTAGTTATTGAGCACTTATCCAATATATGATGCTCAGTTCAGGTGAGTTCAGTTGCTCAGTCGTGTCCGACTCTTTGCAACCCCATGAATCACAGCACGCCAGGCCTCCCTGTCCATCACAAACTCCCGGAGTTCACTCAAACTCATGTCTATCAAGTCAGTGATGCCATTCAGCCATCTCATCCTCTGTCATCCCCTTCTCCTCCTACCACCAATCCCTCCCAGCATTAGAGTCTTTTCCAATGAGTCAGCTCTTCGCATGAGGTGGCCAAAGGACTGGAGTTTCAGCTTTAGCATCATTCCTTCCAAAGAAATCCCAGGGCTGATCTCCTTCAGAATGGACTGGTTGGATCTCCTTGCAGTCCAAGGGACTCTCAGGAGTCTTCTCCAACACCACAGATCAAAAGCATCAATTCTTCAGTGCTCAGCTTTCTTCACAGTCCAACTCTCACATCCATACATGACCACTGGAAAAACCATAGCCTTGACTAGACAGACCTTTGTTGGCAAAGTAATGTCTCTGCTTTTCAATATGCTGTCTAGGTTGGTCATAACTTTTTTTTCAAGGTGTAAGCGTCTTTTAATTTCATGGCTGCAGTCATCATCTACAGTGATTTTGGAGCCCCCCAAAATAAAGTCTGACACTGTTTCCCCATCTATTTCCCATGAAGTGATGGGACCAGATGCCATGATCTTCGTTTTCTGAATGTTGAGCTTTAAGCCAACTTTTTCAATCTACTCTTTCACTTTCATCAAGAGGCTTTTTAGTTCCTCTACACTTTCTGCCATAAGGGTGGTGTCATCTGCATATCTGAGTTTACTGATATTTCCCCTGGCAATCTTGATTCCAGCTTGTGCTTCTTCCAGCCCAGCCTTTCTCATGATGTACTCTGCATAGAAGTTAAATAAGGACAGTGACAATATACAGCCTTGACATACTCCTTTTCCTATTTGGAACCAGTCTGTTGTTCCATGTCCACTTCTAACTGTTGCTTCCTGACCTGCATGTAGGTTTCTCAAGAGGCAGGTCACGTGGTCTGGTATTCCCATCTCTTTCAGAATTTCCACAGTTTATTGTGATCCACACAGTCAAAGGCTTTGACATAATCAAGAAAGCAGAAACAGATGTTTTTCTGGAACTCTCTTGCTTTTTCCATGATCCAGCAGATGTTGGCAATTTGATCTCTGGTTCCTCTGCCTTTTCTAAAACCAGCTTGAACATCTGGAAGTTCACGGTTCACGTATTGCTGAAGCCTGGCTTGGAGAATTTTAAGCATTACTTTACTAGCGTGTGAGATGAGTGCAATTGTGCAGTAGTTTGAGCATTCTTTGGCATTGCCTTTCTTTGGGATTGGAATGAAAACTGACCTTTTCCAGTCCTGTGGCCACTGCTGAGTTTTCCAAATTTGCTGGCATATTGAGTGCAGCACTTTCACAGCATCATCTTTTAGGATTTGAAATAGCTCCACTGGCATTCCATCACCTACACTAGCTTTGTTCGTAGTGATGCTTTCTAAGGTCCACTTGACTTCATATTCCAGGATGTCTGGCTCTAGGTGAGTGATCACACCATCGTGATTATCTTGGTCGTGAAGATCTTTTTTGTACAGTTCTTCTGTGTATTCTTGCCACCTCTTCTTAATATCTTCTGCTTCTGTTAGGTCCATATCATTTCTGTCCTTTATCGAGCCCATCTTTGCGTGAAATGTTCCCTTGGTATCTCTAATTTTCTTGAAGAGATCTCTAATCTTCCCCATTCTGTTGTTTTCCTCTATTTCTTTGCATTGATCACTGAAGAAGGCTTTCTTATCTCTCCTTGTTATTCTTTGGAACTCTGCATTCAGATGCTTATATTTTTCTTTTTCTCCTTTGCTTTTCACTTCTCTTCTTTTCACAACTATTTGTAAGGCCTCCCCAGGTAGCCATTTTGCTTTTTTGCATTTCTTTTTCATGGGGATGGTCTTGATCCCTGTCTCCTGTACAATGTCATGAACCTCCATCCATATTTCATTAGGCACTCTATCTATCAGATCTAGGCCCTTAAATCGATTTCTCACTTCCACTGTATAATCATAAGGGATTTGATTTAGGTCATACCTGAATGGTCTAGTGATTTTCCCTACTTTCTTCAGTTTAAGTCTGAATTTGGCAATAAGGAGTTCATGATCTGAGCCACAATCAGCTCCCAGTCTTTTTGTCAGTGTTTTTGCTGACAGTATAGAGCTTCTCCATCTTTGGCCGCAAAGACTATAATCAATCTGATTTCAGTATTGACCATCTGATGATGTCCATGTGTAGAGTCTTCTCTTGTGTTGTTGGAAGAGGGTGTTTGCTATGACCTGTGTGTTCTCTTGGCAAAACTCTATTAGTCTTTGCCCTGCTTCATTCTGTATTCCAAGGCCAAATTTGCCTGTTACTCCAGGTGTTTCTTGACTTCCTACTTTTGCATTCCAGTCCCCTATAATGAAAAGGACATCTTTTTGGGGTGTTAGTTCTAAAAGGTCTTGTAGATCTTCATAAAACCGTTCAACTTCAGCTTCTTCAGCATTACTGGTTGGGGCATAGACTTGGATTACCGTGATATTAAATGGTTTGCCTTGGAAATGAACAGAGATCATTCTGTCATTTTTGAGATTGCATCCAAGTACTGCATTTCGGACTCTTGACCATGATGGCTACTCCATTTCTTCTAGGGGATTTTTGCCCGCAGTAGGAGATATAATGGTCATCTGAGTTAAATTCACCCATTCCAGTCCATTTCAGTTCACTGATTCCTAGAATGTTCACTCTTGCCATCTTCTGTGTAACCACTTCCTATTTGCGTTGGTTCGTGGACCTAACATTCCATGTTCCTATGCAATATTCCTCTTACAGCATTGGACCTTGCTTCTATCACCAGTCACATCCACAAGTGGTTATTGTTTTTGCTTTGGCTCCATCCCTTCATCTTTCTGGAGTTATTTCTCCACTGATCTCCAGTAGCATATTGGGTACCTATAGACCTGGGGAGTTCCTCTTTCAGTATCCTATCATTTTGCCTTTTCATACTGTTCATGGGGTTCTCAAGGCAAGAATACTGAAGTGGTTTGCCATTCCCTTCTCCAGTGGACCACATTCTGTCAGAACTCTCCACCATGACCCGCCCATCTTGGGTGGCCCCACAGGGCATGGCTTAGTTACACTGAGTTAGACAGTGCTGTAGTCCATGTGATTAGATTGACTATAGTTTTCTGTGATTATGGTTTCAGTGTGTCAGCCCTCTGATGCCCTCTTGCAACACCTACCGTCTCACTTGGGTTTCTCTTACCCTGGACATGGGGTATTTCTTCACAGCTGCTCCAGCAAAGTGCAGCCGCTGCTCCTTACCTTGGACGAGGCATATCTCCTCACCGCAGCCCCTCCTGACCTTGAACATTGAGTAGCTCCTCTAGGCCCTCCTGTGCCCGTGCAGCCACTGCTCCTTGCACATGCTGCTCCAGGAAGGTTGAAAAATACTGAGATTCAATCTTTGCCTTGCTTTCCAGGGAACACAGTTCTGTAAACCATGTCAAGGCCCTCTTCCAACCAACCTACAGATCTCCTCAAGGCAGTCATCTAGGTCCTTCTCTTACAGAACATTTGTCCTATGGCTTGTGCCCAGGATATTCAGGTCCTCAGCAGAATTCCTCAGCTCCACCAGGAGAATAGCCTTCCTCCAGACAGTGAAATAGTAAGTGTATTGTGTGTGTGTGTGTATGTGTGTCTTAGTATCACAGTGTCCAACTCTTTGTGGCCCCATAGTCCACCAGGCTATTCTGTCCATAGAATTTTCTAGGCAATAATACTGGAGTGGGTAGCCATCCCCTTCTCCAGGGAATCTTCCCAACCCAGCGATTAAACCTGGGTCTTCCACATTGCAGGCAGATTCTTTACCATCTGAGCCACCAGGGAAGCACTACAGTATGTGTAGGAATCAGTCAAATAAAACACTGATGGAAGCCAAGAGTCTCCATTCATAAAGCAGTTAGGGATAGCCAAGGATCTAAGCCCTCAGGCATCTCCTAACACCTCCTGGATGTCAGGCCTTGGGAGAACCAAGTGTGAGAAGACCTCAGTGGCTTCTCAAACCTTCATGGAGAAGACATCTAGAGAAGAAGCCTTGAGGTTTCAATTCTGGTTCTGCTACTTACTTACCAGCTCTATGGCTTTGGACACAGGACACATTTTAAATCTGTTTCTTCATCTATTAAAATAAAACCTGGGACTAGGAAATTACATGCATGTTAGGAGGATTAAATAAGGTAACAAAGGATAAAAAAGCGAAGTGGATGTAACTCCTGCTTCATTATTCATGATAAATGGCAGCTCAGTAAATACATGATGAGGAGACAATGAGTTCACATTAATTATTTTAAAAATCTTTTTAATTAAACTCAACCGCAGGTATATAGGCTAGGAAAAATACTTTGGCTAGAAGAGCAGAATTTTCAGCAACAGTTACATCCCTTGAATCAATCTTATATATATTTTCCTTTGGAAACAAGCTAAGTGTCCATCAACAGAAGAATTAATAAAGAAGATATGATATACACACACATACACACACACACACACACATACACACACACAATGGAATACTACTCAGACATATAAAGAATGAAATTTTGCCTTTGCCACAACATGGATGGGCTTGGAGGACATTATGCTAAGTGAAATAAGGCAGAGAAAGATAAATACTGTATGGTATCACTCATACATGGAATCTAAAAAATATGACAAACTAGTTACTAAAACAAAAAATCAGACTCACAAATAGAACAAACTAGTGATTCCCAGTGGGGAGAAGGGAGGGGGGAGTGGAAACGTAAGGGCAGTGGAAAAAAAGTTTACTAAGGGGTTATATGAATAGAAAATGATGTCCGTGGAACTTTTGAAAATTGTACAGCATTACAGAATTTAAAGACGCTTTCATTTGATTGAAAAGAGAGATTGAAAGCCTTGGTGAGAAGAGAAAAATGAAAAAGACCATAAGGTTTTGGCAAGTGATAGTGAAATAAAAAATTTTAGGAACGGAAGTATATATTTACAAGGAAGAGAATCTAAGTTTTCTTGTGCATTTTCCGTATGCTTGACACTGTGCAACATATGTATATATTTGTTCTTTTTTCTAAACTTAACTAAAGGCTTATTATAGGTTAGGCACTGCATCATTTATGTGCCCTATTTTATTTTCCTGACAGTCCTATGAGGTGGTACCAGTCTCACCTCACCAATAACAGACTCTGGTTTAGGAAGATGAGGGCCCTTGCCCAGACTCACAGAGTAAATGCATACACCATCTGCCAAGATTCCGGCCTCTGTTCTTTATTACCCGAGTATTTTGACAATGTAGGTTTTGATGTGTTGTCTCTGAGAATCTTCATACTAACCTACACTTCATGTGTAGATAATGTCAGAGAATATAAATAAGGAAACAGAAGCAAGTCATATCATTGGCAAGTGCTGAAATTCTGACCTCAAAGGTTCTTCTCTTTCCATGTTGCTTCTCTGGGAAATAAAATATTATTTAAAATACTAGCTTCTGGAATATTACTCAGTTATAAAGAATGAAATAATGCAATTTGCAGCAACATGGATGGACCAAGAAATTATCACACAAAGTAAAGTCAAAGAACGACAGATATCATATGATATTACTTATATGTGGAATCTAAAAAATATTATATAAATAAACTTATATACAAAACAGAAGTAGACCCACAGACACAAAAAACAAACTTATGGGAACAAACAAAGGGAAAAGGCATGGGAGGGTGGATAATTTGGGAATTTGGGATTAACATATGTACATGACTATATACAAAACAGATAACCCACAAGGACCTACTGTATAGCACATGGAATTATACTCAATATTTTATAACGTATAAGGGAAAAGAATCTGAAAAAAGAAAATGAAGTGAATCACTTCACTGCATATCAGAAACTAACCCAACAATGAAAATCAACTATATACCAATAAAAATAAAGCAAAATAATATGCCAGCTTCTGATATTTCTAATAGTAGGTCTTTGACTATATTTCAAGGGCTTCTATTTATGTATCATATATGCTTTCTCCTCTTCAAATTCTTTGTCTTACCAATGTTTCCAGATGGTTCTTTTTGCCCATCCAAATATAAATCACAGCCGCCTTTGCTTCTTTCTTTTCTAAAAAGCTCTTCTAGCTCCAGTGATTTACTGCTACCCCATCACATGCCCAGCTGTACTCTCCAGAACATGCTTGTTCATCCTCGGCTCCCGAGGATTGTAACCACAGCTCGGGACCTTCAGAGCCCAGATGCCTGGGACAACACAGGCACACAAAAGAGATCCTGTGAGGCGAAACATACAAACACACAGTCATGAATGCTGCTGATACCACTGGAAACAGACTTTAAAATGTCTTTCCCTGTCTTATTTCAATTTTGGTAAGGATAACGTTCCTTAAAAAGAAATACGCCTTTCACCAAAAATACTTACAGTATTAACAAGAAGGAAAAGAGAATAAAATATTTCCTACAGGTTGGAATGGCCAAGTTATTCTTATTTACCTCAGATATGTGTTTTTATTAAACAATTTATAGGATTTTTTTAAACTTTTAAAACTATCTTCTTATACAAAATTTTGAAAATAGTAGCAAACAGTAAATTGCAATTGCCAATACTATAAGATGTAGTAGGAACAAGATTTTAAATCAGGATTTTAGATTCATTTGCTTATAAACACTAAATATTTTGTCTTCTTATAGAAAATAATTAATTTTTGAGAAATCAAATATGACTATAAATTTAAAGCATAGGATCACATTTTGACCAAATAACATCTTTAGCATATAGCTTTTAATAAAAGTTGATAATGAGTTTTGTGTTCATTGAATGTATTATGGAGGCATAGGGCTATAAGTGGGGGAGAGGGATAATTTCATACAATTTAATAAAAAATTCACTTTTGCGTGAAACTAAAAGTGCTTCCAAACTGTATAACTGTTGAGTTGTGGTTATTCCTCTCTGACAGTACATTCATTAAAAAAAAAAAAAAAAACCAGAAGGACTACTCTCCCCAAAAAATCTATCCAATGAGGAATTTTGTTAATTGGGAAGATTTTTCCCCCTTTCCATCTGAATATTTAACATAAAAGTCCTGCTCTATTTTTCAGCTGGAATCACAGCAGTTTCTGTTTCTAACCTGGGAAGAATGTGGTTGGGCCTGAAAAGCCCCCTGTCCTATTGTTAGATTCCCGGGCACTGATCCTTGCTTTTAACATCATAATGAAGGATGCTCTTTAGTGGATTATCTTGAGAAGGGATTAACTCCTTCAAGTCTTCTAGGGGGCAAGGTGTTTTGAGCCCTAAATACACACCAATTGCCTGCTTAACTTTTCATCTTATTTTGAAAACCGCCCAGCTGGAATTCAAATTCTTTTCCATAGAGCTGAATTTTATTAGTAGCAAAGTTGGAGTTGGGGGCAGCAGATGCTAAATATAAGCACTGTTCTTTTAATCTCGTGGGGCCAAATGCTTCAGATATTTCACTGAGACAGGCACGTCAGGATAAGACTCAATCTAAACTTTGCCGTAAACTCTGCAAGTGCCTAAATCCTCACCCCATCTCCCAGGCCCATGCCTTAAGCCTTCCAGAAGATCCTACTTTTCCTAGGACCCTACCTTTAACCTCCATTGTCTACGTGGCCCTCGTACCATAGCTTTTAACTTTATCATCCACATTTTTTTTGAAGTCACTCTCAAAGTAGAATTCAAATGCCTAGTAAACAGACATACACACACTTGAAAAGAGGGCTAATTGCTCTATAATTTATAATCAAGTGGTTTCTTTAGCCTTTGCTTCTTTATCTTAATAACCACTTATTTCTATCTGCCTATTACATTAATACCGAAATCTTGCATTTGTTTCATATTCATCTTACCCCTTATCTAACCTCACTTCTGTTATTAACTATCCTATTGTATTATCACAGGATTTGCTAGATAGCTCTAAACTTGTTCTTTCTCCTACCTTCTGTTAATTCAAACCTTTTTTTTCTGTAATAGCTTAAAAAAAATAGCTTTTCTTTTGTTCAACCCAAAGAATATTTTTTACCACTGAACACATATATTAATGGTGTTTGTTAGATGTAGAAATTTCCTTTTAGACACATCCACAATAAAACTTTTTTCTTGGAACTTTGTCTTTCAGGCTGATTTACTTTTTTAATCAAGTAGCAATTCACATCACCTGGAGCTTAAAACAAAGTAAGGTATCAATGAATTAGAAAATGCTTTATCGATTGTGTACAAAGTTTTAAACATAAATATCACCAGAACGACCATAACAAGCTCTTGAGAAAATGAAGTTTCATAATTCGTTCGAATACCAGGTGCATTTTCTTGTGAACCCAATGAAATGAACTCTTATTCTTTGTTTTAGATATATAATAACTGTATTCTAGAGGCTATGCTTTAATTGTAAATAATCCTCCACATTCTTTCAGTGTAAACTCTTTAAAGAGTCATGAATTTTATTTATACTCTCTCTGTCTTTGAGAGTCTTTTGTTTATTTGCTGTTTCGTTCTTTGTGAAATAACACTCCCAGAGGAAAATCCCCCTCTCTGCTTAAGGAATTAGGCCAGAGACAAAAGCAGGGAATTCTTTAAGCCTTGTTTTGTGCTAAGAGAAATGTTTGACATTTCTGTGGAGAGGTGTTTAGTTTGGATTCATTAGGTCTTAGGAACTCTTTTCTCTTTTCTGGCCTTTCAGATTCTGTCACTGTTTTTTTCTGTGTTTGGTAGACTGAAGAGAATTTACCAGGGTGTAATTAGGTTTCCTACATTCAAATAGCAAAAATCCAGTTTTAAATAGTTAGACCAAGTATTCCTCTCATTCAGCAGGCCCAAACCTGAATCCCACTTTCTGATACCCATCTGGGTAGAAGAACAGGCAGCAGCGGAAGCAAGGAAGAAAAAGGCTTTCACAGAATTTTATGCCCTGGTTGAAATAAATCCCTCTCCTAAGCATCTTTGAGCAAAGTTGCTTGACTGTCACTCCCATAGTTCTATCCAGGAAAGCCAAGACATTTGGTTTTCCAATGCTTCATCAAGGAACACTAAATAAATTCAGCTTTAACATCATTTTTTTGATGTTAAAGCTTTTGATAACTTTAACATCACAGGGCTTCCGTGGTAGCTCAGCTGGTAAAGAATCTGCCTGCAATGCAGGCGACCCTGGTTTGATTCCTGGGCTGGGAAGATCTCCTGGAGAAGAGATAGGCTACCCACTCCAGTTTTCTTGGGTTTCTCTGGTGGCTCGACTGGTAAAGAATCTGCCTGCAATATGGGAGACCTGGGTTCGGAAGATCCCCTAGAGAAGGGAACGGCTACCCACTCCAGTATTCTGGCCTGGAGAATTGCATGAACTGTACAGTCCATGGGGTCACAAAGAGTCGGACACAACTGAGCAACTTTCACTTAACATCACTTTTAATACAAAAGGAAATATATGTACTTACTTTTTATTTTATAACACCTTGAGTGGCCCCCATGCCTTCTCAAGATCATTTGAAAGATGTGTATTGTCTAGCCTTGGAAATGGCACAGTCTTGACAGGGCATCACAGCTATATATTTTGTCTTTACAAACAACAAAGATACTTTGCTAGATTATCGGTTTCATTAGCAGAATTAGTAGAAGCTCAAATACTTGGCCATTCCCCAAATCCTCGAGCCAGAACTAGAGCTTGGACATAGGTATCCTTTTCCTCTTGCGTGTGACTTGAGTGACCAAACTCAGGATGATTTGCTTTTGAATTTTTGCTGCAGGAATGGAAGCAGAAAAAGGTGCCACTTGAAAGTGCCACTCAAGAGCAATTCAGAGATTAGCGAGCACAAGCCACACAGACAGTGTAGGCTTCTTTCCAGCTAAATCCCAACTGATGTTCCAAAGCCCGCCTCAGACTTGCAGTTTAAGAAATATGCCCTCTGGCCACTTCTGGGTCTTATGTTCCCCATACACACCGCACCTAGAGAGTGATGAAGTTCACAGGGCAGCTGAGGAGCCATGGGCAAGCCCCCACCAGTGACAGTCTTACTGGAACACAAGCTTTCTTTGGCTGGCTGACAATAACCCTTTGGCAGATCTGGCAGGGAGAGCATTAACCAAAAACAAAAGAAACACCAAAGGAAGGCCTAGTGCCCATGATTAAATAGGGAAAGACCAGATAATAACATCTTCAGTGGATTGCACCATTGTCAAGGACACCTCCCCAAGCCTCCCACAGCCCCTGCAAAAGTACCGATTTGTCTTCATCAAAATTGTAGAGAACCTGTGAGTCATGTCAACCAGCCCCAGCAACAAAGATGTGTACAAAGTACTAACTCCCTTCAGCCTACTGACTCCAGGAGAGCTTTCATGGTGTACCCCAGTGGATTTTCTTCTGTCATTGAATGTTAAACTCCTATCATGGGTGTTAAAATTAATTCTAATCTTAGACTTATTTAATAGAGTGAAAACAGACTGTTTTGCCCCTTCTTTTTGAAACTCTAAACTGTACATTGTAATTCAATTTCTGTGAGGACCTAGAAGTTCACAGCAAAAACCTCTGGGTTTTTGTAGTTCTGTGTAATTGAGAAACCATTGAAAAGACATGTAAAGTTAACAAAAAGTAATGGTTGTAATCACTGATTCTTTAAGAATGTGAAAGATAAAACTATCAGACTTTATTCACTGAAGAATAAGTAGGAAGGGAAGAAGGGATAACACAATGAGCACGAATATCAATAAATAGAAGTAATTATTTAGACCATTAGAAGAAAGATTTAATAATACAAGTGGAAACCATAGGTTGAAATGTAAAAGTGTCCTATCCTAAGAGAAAGGACATAATGGTCTCTGGGGAGAAAATGGGATCAAAAGAAAAAGAAGAAATGTCAAAAACTATACTTCATTTAAGTATATGCACTGCTGCTGCTGCTGCTGCTAAGTCGCTTCAGTCGTGTCTGACTCTGTGCGACTCCATAGATGGCAGCCCGCCAGGCTCCCCCGTCCCTGGGATTCTCCAGGCAAGAATACTGAAGTAGTCCCCCAAATGTCTTCCTTTGAATCAAATGTTAAAAAAAAGACTTAGGGATCAGACAGGAGATTTGCAAAAATGGAAAATGTCCCCAGATCATTATAGAAGGATGGCATGCTACTTACTGATCAGTCTCTTTGGGGAACATCTGTCATTCTTGACCATGAGCCCATCCTTAAGAGAAGCATTGCCATCTTCATCCTCTGCACTGATTCTAGAGCAACAGGAGGAGTAGGAAAGAGAACCAGCTAAGGAGTCTCAATTTCTTCTATCTGAAAGAGCAGAGGGAAGAAAATAAATGTCATAGTCCTTAAAGTAACACTACTTTGGGTGATAATGCAGAAGGATAAATTTGTGAGATACATAAACTTATTTCATCACATAGAATAAGTTTGAGTTGACCAGATATATTTTAATAATTGTATTTATCATTTTCTCTCTTGTTAAAAAACTCAAAGACAGAGACAAGGGAAGCCCTTCTTGAATACGGAAGAAACAAAGTTTGCCTGAAAGATGCCTTGGCATATTAATTATTCAATGGCAAGTAGATTGGGCAGAATGCCATTGAACAAAAGGCCAATGATAAGGACATAATGACAGAATTTGCTCTGCAAGTAGGCATCTATTCATACCATATAAAATCAATTACTATAATTCCCACAGGACTTTCTCCCCCTTAAATCTACCAAATATAATGTGTTCTAACATGCAAAGAAAGCTAGAAAGAACAGTCTCCATCTTAACCCTGAAGCTCTTGGGCCTCAGCACCTCAGTGTGAAAGTTTAGCGTCTTCATTATTTGCAATTACTTAGAATGAAATGTGCCTTTATATTTTAAATTTTGTGTAAAGATACTTCTTATATTCCAAACAAAAAGAGTTGCTTCCCTTGAATAACATTCCTGAGATTTGTTCATTACTGTGAAGATAATAACTTTAAATAAACATGATCTTTAAACTTCTTAATAAAGACAAATTGCCTTCTTTAGCCATTATAAAAAATAGCATATTTTGTAATCAGATGTGGTTCAGAGTTTTGAGACTGTGCAAATTAGCATTTCTTTTTGACAGTAGCTTTGCTTTTCTTACGATGATCAAGCCATGTTCCATCCTCCCTGGCCTACTGGCAGATAAGATAGCATGACTTGAGGCATGAAAGATGTGATTAAGTCCCATACAGTCAGTTAGTTCCTAACTCTTCTCTCTGTGTGAGGTCTAAGATGCACAGGTCCATACCGCAAGAAAATATGATTGATTTCCAAAGGAAATTGTGGAAGCCCAACAACACCTATTTGGAAATGGTGCTTTGTTGAACTGTTTCTAGAAATAAGCAAACAGTCTCAGAAAATTAATATAAGTAATATTGGTTCTCTACAGAATGGATTTCATTTAGACTCAGATATTTTGTGTCATACCATTTAACAGGATAGCATGAAAGTTCATGTTACCTTTCTAACAACTGCAAACATGGGCTCTGGTTTCTCACATTGTAAGTACAGCCCTCTTCAAAATTTGAAGAGGTTTCTATAGAAATTTTTTCTCTAACATTTGGATTAATATAAAAATCAAATTGCTTGCTTACAGGTGCTAATAGTAAGTTTTGGTACAGCATTAAACAAATTCCCGCTATAACAAGATGACTTTAAATGTGATAGGATATTGTTTTAAATGTGATTATCTCAACTCCTTTTTTATTGTTACAAAATAAAGACTTTTTTCCCTTAGGTTGCCTGTCACTTTTGAAGCAGGAAACATGATGAATTTCAGCACATTTGCCTTGCTATGCTTTATCAAGCTCATTAGAAATGATGCATGATCTGAACTTTACAGCGGAAAAAAATACATGGACACTTTCTTTTTTATCTTCTGTTTACCTCTGAAATCATGCTGCTTTACTTGTTGCACCAACTAACTGCCTATTAAGAAAAAATAGTCTTGCCTGTAAAACTCATGACTTTCCTTTACAATAGCCGTAAACTTTAGGTGTTCATTCTCATTTAGGTGACATCTCTAAATTTCTATCTCAGAATGCTTCATTTTATTTTTCCATTGTCATGCAGTGCTGACAAACAACTTCATATATGTCTATAGATTTGATGGTAAAGGTTATTTCTTTAATCGAATTTCCCAGTGTGATACACTTATAATAAAAACCTTCACTGAGAAAGCTTCGGCTTAATGAAATCAACTTTCATCCATAAATTTAAACAAATCTTATTCTCGCTTAGAATTATATGGCATGCTAAAAATTCATTTTTAAAGAAAAATTTAAGACTGAGTTTTAAAATGATTGATGCCAAATAAGTTTTAAATAAGTCTTGAAAATCCAAAAATTATTACAGAGATAAAATGTCATATCTTCTTACTTCTCTCTACTGTATTTGAAAATTTGATTTATACTAAAACCTAGACAGACTCACCATGATGAAGGTCATCAGATAAAAATAATGTTTCTCCAAGTTTAATTCAATACTTATCAGCTAGAACAATTTCTCTCTAATCCTTCAGATGTTAACTGCTATTGAGATGTAAAATGCAAATGAATATTATTTTTAAATGTTACATACAGTGTTGGTAAAAGCACTCCGGCTTAAAAAGAAGAAAGGTGGCTTCTTTGATAGCAAATAAACATATTATCTGAATTTCATTTTCATTAATATGTCTTTTATTTCTGGCACTTGTGTTGATGAGTTTCCTTGGTAATAGAATGAACAGTGAGGCACTTACATTAAACGTGATAACCAAATTCCAAAATCTTGGAGAAATGTTCTGTTATTGTTTAACATGTTGCCTGGGAGAAACTTGTAGGCAGTCCAGGGTCAATCTCTACTTGCAAGCATATTTTCAAACTGAATATCTATACTTTTGTGTCTGTAGTTAATCAGCTCACACACAGAAAGTTCATGTTTTATGTGTAATAGTTGCTTTACAGTTTCAAGCTGGTTATCACCAACATCAGTGCATTTTCTTCCTTTATTTCCCTTGGAAATGTTCTGTGTCAGGTACTTTACTGAGTTCTGGAGTACTGTGTCCCTGAACTGATGGAGATGACAGTCTGGTGGAAAGACCAATCTTAATCTATCATCACCCAATTAGATAAAGGATTAAGATACTTACAACTGAAGAGGCCTGAGAAGGAGGATTCATGAGGCTCTTCGAGCACATGTCAGGGATCCCTGATCTAGTATGAAATGTCAGGGGTCCCCAGGTGTGAGGGGGCCCCATACCTAGAGCAGGATGTCAGGGGGCCTGGACCTAGCCTGCAGATAACAGGGATCTAGCATGGGATTTAAAGGTTCTTTCCTTAGAAAGAATGTTAAAAATGAATTCAAGGTTCTAAAAGAAAGCCAGTGGGGCTGAAAGGAAGAAGGGATGAGGCTGACAAGGTGTTGTAACAGGGCCAGATCATGCCAAGTCCTGAGGTCATCATAAGGATAAGATTTTTGCTCAAAAACCAATGGAAAGCCATAAAGAGACAGAGCAAGTTTCAGTACAAGGAGAGGGACACAACTTGGCTTGTGTTTTTTATAGCTGATAAACATAGACACCCTACAAGGCAAACCCCACTGAACAAATGCAGAGACTAAGACCTAAATACGGACTTACTTGTCAAAGGAGGGGAGTGCAGTGAGTGTTGGTGTGTGCACTCGCCTGCGCATGCAGTGCGTACTTGTGTGTCTACAATTCTGTTCTTATCATTTCCATCAGAGAGTTCTGTCCACTACTGCACACATTCAAAATCAAGGCTATGCTTCTCATTAATTTTTTGGTGGTATTTAATTTTAATGGCAAGTGAGAAGATATAAATGAAGTAGTCTGCGAACTATAAAAGTCTAAGAGAAAAGTTATTTTTAATTATGAATTTTTCTTTAATGTGTGCCTATTGGTTATCTATGGAATTTACTGGATACATTATTTTTTACACAATTTTAGAAGCAGTTTAGCTCAAAAACTAGAGTGACATTTGAGTAGTAGCAACACTATTCATTCTAAAAAGCAGATTAAATAGAATATTATAAGCATACCACAGAATAATTCCATTATTACAGACTAAATAATAATTATAAATAGGTTTTCCAACATTAAAGGAATATAAACATCAGATCTGAGCAAAATATGGTCTATTATATTCTACTTAGTTCTGAAAAGTGGGCAAACACCACTTGAAGGTAGAAAGCCCGTTGTGGCTTGAACTAAAGTAGAATGTTTCTCCCTGCTGCTTCTTTTCTTAGCTCCTTCTGTGCTCAGGCCACATGCTAGATAAGAGACTAGCTTTGGCAATCTTTCCCAGAACCTGGTTCAGTTTAGTTCAGTTCAGTCGTTCAGTCATGTCTGACTCTTTGCGACCCCATGATTCACAGTACACCAGGCCTCCCTGTCCATCACCAACTCCTGGAGTTCACTCAAACTCGTCTCCATCGAGTCGGTGATACCATCCAGCCATCTCATCCTCTGTCATCCCCTTCTCCTCCTGCCCCCAATCCCTCCCAGCATCAAGGTCTTTTCCATGAGTCAACTCTTCACATGAGGTGGCCAAAGTATTGGAGTTTCAGCTTCAGCATCAGTCCTTCCAATGAACACCAAGGACTGGTCTATTTTAGGATGGACTTCTTGGACCTCTTTGCACTCCAAGGGACTCTCAAGAGGCTTCTCCAACATCACAGTTCAAAAGCATCAATTCTTCAACACTCAGCTTTCTTCACAGTCCAACTCTCACATCCATACATGACTACTGGAAAAACCATAGCCTTGACTAGACAGACCTTTGTTGGCAAAGTAATGTCTCTGCTTTTGAATATGCTATCTAGGTTGGTCATAACTTTCCTTCCAAGGAATAAGTGTCTTTTAATTTCATGGCTGCAATCACCATCTGCAGTGATTTTGGAGCCCAAGAAAATAGTCTGACACTGTTTCCACTACTTCCCCATCTATTTCCCATGAAGTCATGGGACCAGATGGCATGATCTTAGTTTTCTGAATGTTGAGCTTTAAGCCACCTTTTTCAATCTCCTCGTTCACTTTCCTCAAGAGGCTTTTTAGTTCCTCTTCACTTTCTGCCATAAGGGTGGTGTCATTTGCATATCTGAGGTTATTGATATTTCTCCCGGCAATCTTGATTCCAGGTTGTGCTTCTTCCAGCCCAGCCTTGCTCATGATGTACTCTGCATATAAGTTAAATAAGCAGGGTGAAAATATACAGCCTTGATGTACTCCTTTTCCTATTTGGAACCAGTCTGTCATTTCATGTCCAGTTCTAACTGTTGCTTCCTGACCTGCATACAGATTTCTCAAGAGGCAGGTCAGGTGGTCTGGTATGCCCATCTCTTTCAGAATTTTCCACAGTTTATTGTCATCCATACAGTCAAAGGCTTTGGCATAGTCAAGAAAGCAGAAATAGATGTTTTTCTGGAACTCTCTTGCTTTTTCGATGATCCAGCGAATGTTGGCAATTTGATCTCTGGTTCCTCTGCCTTTTCTAAAACCACCTTGAACATCTGGAAGTTCATGGTTCAAGTATTGCTTAAGCCTGGCTTGGAGAATTTTGAGCATTACTATACTAGCATGTGAGATGAGTGCAATAGTTTGTGTGGTAGTTTGAGCATTCTTTGGCATTGCCTTTCTTTGAGATTGGAATGAAAACTGACATTTTCCAGTCCTGTGGCCACTGCTGAGTTTTCCAAATTTGCTGGCATATTGAGTGCAGCACTTTCACAGCATCATCTTTCAGGATTTGAAATAGCTCAACTGGAATTCCATCACCTCCACTAGCTTTGTTCATAGTGATGCTTTCTAAGGCCCACTTGACTTCACATTCCAGGATGTCTGGCTCTAAGTGAGTGATCACACCATCCTGATTATCTTGGTCATGAAGATCTTTTTTGTACAGTTCTCTTGTGTATTCTTGCCACCTCTTCTTAATATCTTCTGCTTCTGTTATGTCCATACCATTTCTGTTCTTTATGAAGCCCATCTTTGCATGAAATGTTCCCTTGGCATCTCTAATTTTCTTGAAGAGATCTCTCGTCATCCCCATTCTGTTGTTTTCCTCTATTTCTTTGCATTGATCGCCGAGGAAGGCTTTCTTATCTCTTCTTGCTATTCTTTGGAACTTTGCATTCAGATGCTTGTATCTTTCCTTTTCTCCTTTGCTTTTGACTTCTCTTCTTTTCACAGCTATTTGTAAGGCCTCCTCAGACAGCCATTTTGCTATTTTGCATTTCTTTTCCATGAGGATGGTCTTGATCCCTGTCTCCTGTACAATGTCACAAACCTCCATCCATATTTCATTAGGCACTCTATCTATCAGATCTAGTCCCTTAAATCGATTTCTCACTTCCACCATATAATCATAAGGGATTTGATTTAGGTCATACATGAATGGTCTAGTGGTTTTCCCTACTTTCTTCAATTTGAGTCTGAATTTGGCAATAAGGAATTCATGATCTGAGCCACAGTCAGCTCCCAATCTTTTTTTTTGCTGACTGTATAGAGCTTCTCCATCTTTGGCTGCAAAGAATATAATCAATCTGATTTCAGTATTGACCATCTGGTGATGTCCATGTGTAGAGCCTTCTCTTGTGTTGTTGGAAGAGGGTGTTTGCTATGACCTGTGCGTTCTCTTGGCAAAACTCTGTTAGCCTTTGCCCTGCTTCATTTTCTGTATTCCTAGGCCAAATTTGCCTGTTACTCCAGGTGTTTCTTGACTTCCTACTCTTGTATTCCAGTCCCCTATAATGAAAAAGATATCTTTTGGGGGTGTTAGTTCTAAAAGATCTTGTAGGTCTTCGTAGAACCATTCAACTTCAGCTTCTTCGACATTACTGGTTGGGGCATAGACTTGAATTACCATGATATTGAATGGTTTCCTCGGAAATGAACAGAGATCATTCTGTCATTTCAGTACATAGAATCTATTCACTTCAAGCAATCAGAAGGAAATATTTGGACCTAGCACTTCTCCTTTCAAGAAGGAAGAATGGAGATGTCACAGAAGCGATATCTCATTTTTTCAAGGTTGAATTATTGCAAAGAGCAGCCAAGTAGCACAGCCTCTGCAATGGCTGTGGTTGTTGTTTGGTCACTTACCCATGTTCAACTCTTGTGACCTCATGGAGGGCAGCCCACCAGGCTCCTCTGTCCACGGGATTTCCCAGGCAAGAGTACTGGAGTGGGTTGCCATTTCCCTCTCCAGGTCATCTTCTCGACCCACAGGGATCGAACCCACATCCCCTGCTTGGTAGGTGGATTCTTTACCATTGAGCTTTGGTTGTAGAACAACCAGTAACTTCCATTTGCGTTATAAACTTGATCAAAACTGCTTGCAAATTAATTGGCTAATGATTCTGATGTAGGTAGAAGTTGGAACTTACAGTCACACCTACAGACTCGTAGTGTCTTAGTCAGTTTAGGCTGTTACAAGACAGTATAGTCTGAATGGAGACCTCCATGGTGGCTCAGTGGTAAAGAATCTGTCTGCAATGTAAGAGATGCACGTTTGATGTTGGGTAGGGAAGATCCCTTGGAGAAGGAAATGGAAACCTACTCCAGTATCCTTGTCTGGGAAATCTCATGGGTAGAGGAGCCAAGTGGGCTACTGTCCATGGGGTCGCAAAGAGTCAGGCACAACTTAGCAACTAAACAACAACACCAACAATAGACTGAGTGGCTTAAACAAGCAATGCTTATTTCTCACAATTCTAGATGCTTGGAAATCCAAGATCAGGGTTCCAGCATGGTCAGGTTCTGTTGAAGAACTTTCTCCTGCAAAGGCTCCCTTCATGTAGTTTCCTCAAATGGCAGCAAGAGAGATCTCTTTTTAGAAAGGCATTAATCTCATCATGAAGGCCCCACCTTCATGACCTAATCTAACCGTGATTATCTCCTAAATGCCTTACCTCCAAATATCATTGGGATTAGGGTTTCAACATATGAATTTAAGGGGAACACACTCAGTCCATGACAGATTGATTTGCTTATGCTATGAATGAATACTAGGTCTCTTCAGTCATGTCCAACTCTTTGCAAACCTATGGACCATAGCTCACTAGGCTCCTCCGTCCATGGGATTTTCCAGACGAGAATACTGGAATGGGTTGACATTCCCTTCTCCAGGGATCTTCCTGACCCTGGGAATGAACCATCTCCTGCATTCGTGGGCAGGTTCTTTACCACTAGCACCACCTGGGAACCAAGGCTGAATTACTCCCAAGAATTATAGTAAGATACACCTCACAGCACAGAGTAAAAGAGAAAAACCTACCATCAGCTTTGGGTACTCTTGTCATTTTGGGTCTTCAGGTGGAATTGTTTAGGAGGAAGCTGTTTAAAAAAATATAGAAGTTAAGGGATTTGGAAGCCAGCAAAGACTATAGAAGAGGAACAGGAGCCAAAGGAAAGGTCCTGAGGAACATTAACTCCAGTTGCATTGATTGAGTCCCTCTGGTTTGCATAATTTAGCATCAAACTACACATCAGCTCATGTTTCTAATTCCTGTTATAGACGACTGAGGACAGTGTAACTTCATGCTCTTATATCCGATCATTCACCCAAAATAGAAGCCAGGAATTGAGAGGACCATCTAAATTCTACCACCAAAACCCAAGCAACAAAGCAGCAGTGATCTAAATATTCCACCACACAAATCAATTATTCTGTTTTGTTTTGTTTGCTAAACTGCCTGAATCATAGTCCATTTCTTAAAGGAGGTGAGAAAAGTGATTCTTCATAGAGTAGGCTGGGGTAAAGAATAAGCAGGTGACAAGAGAACTTCTCTTGGATGTCCTGAAATTCAGGTTCCCAAATGCAAGGAGCTAGTTGGGTGAAAATTGTGTTTCCTGAGACAAGCTGACTCATCACACATCTGAAAGAACTCTGAATCCCCATAAGACTGGTACATCTTCTCATCACTACCTCATAGAACAAAGCAGCCTTCTGTTGATTGATGCTAAAATCAACCTTTGGTTGAGCTTACAGATTAAAAAAAAATTGTATTTACAAGGCCAGTTTCAAGTTCTGGTTATATTTGTTCTTGTCATCATTGTCTTTGTTTGAATCTGAACAGTCATCTTAACTTATACTATAGATAGTGTCTCCACGTGCAAAAAATTCATCTGCTGAAGTCCTAAACCCCCATGTGTGGTTTTGGAAAATGGAACATTTGGGAAGTAATTGGTTTAGATTAAGTCATGAGGGTAAGATCCCCTGATGAGATACATATCCTTATAAGAAGAGAGTCCAGAGGACTTGCCTTCTCTCTCCTCCATGTGAGAACACAGTGAGAAGGCAACCATGTGCAAGTCAGAAGGTGAATCCTTATTGAGGAAGCAAATTGCCTGACGCCTCAGACTTTTTGAATTTCCAGCCTTCAGAACTGTGACAAATGAATTTCTGTTGTTCAAACTGCCCAGTCTATGGTATTTTGTTATGGCAGCCCAAGCAGGCTAACACAATGTGTCCCCCAACGGGACATCAAAAAACCTTTGCAAAACTCTGGAAGCTTACTTTAAGGTAGAATGAAAGAAGTCCTTGAGATTGAACTAACATGGAACTTTTAAAATATTTGATCATTTGGAGGGATTTAGAGGATGTTAAAGGCTTCCTTGGTAGCTCCGCTGGTAAAGAATCTGCCTGCAATCCAACCCTGGTTGGATTCCTGGGTGGGAAAGATCCCCTGGAGAAGGGATAGGCTACCCAACTCCAGTATTCTTGGGCTTCCCTGGTGTGTCAGAAGGTAAAGAATCCTCCTACAATGCAGGAGACATGGGTTCGATCCCTGAGTTGGGAAGATCTGCTAGAGAAGGGCATGGCAGCCCACTCTAGTATTCCTGCCTGGAGAATCCCCTTGGACTGAGAAGCCTGGTGGGTTACAATATGACTGAGTGACTAAGCAGAGCACAGCACAGAGGGATTTATAGTGATACAATGAAAGAATATGTTCCATTTAACATAATCAATTTCATTTTGTAGGAATTTTGGGTTACTTGGTAATGCAACCCACTTCTTCAGATACTATTCCACAACTTATTTGAAGAAATTTTGCATCTGATACAAATACATAGATTTCTTTGATTAAACCAAATGGGGTGAGAGAGTTAAATGTTGTGCCAAGAACATCATATGGTATTATACCTTCTACATTAAAAAATAAATGTTTCCAATTTAGAAAAAGAAATCTTTTTAAATTCTTGAAATTTGAAAGTTGATTTCACGTTCGGATTCTCAGTGGGACACCCGATAACGTTTCCCTGAAGCCCATGTATGTTGGTATATTGGTATGACCATTTCTTTTAAAATCTGCTTTGAAACACTGAAGAGGCATGCTGTTTAAAAGCTGGTGAAAGGTGATTGCTAGCTTTGAAATAAAAAAGCCGAGTTTCATTTTGAAAAGCAAGACCTTTCTCAGTTTGACTGAAAAGCATTAAACAGGATAGAGTGACTATCTCTTATAATTGTCAGCAGATTGGCAATCTGACATATAATTCTGGCAAACCTGTACTTAATTGCTAAAATATGACTTCCTAGCAACTACAAGTATGTTCTGGCAATGTCAAGTTATCCCAAACCACATGACTTGACTTCTGCTTTAGAATTAAAATTGAAGATTTATCCCAGGTTGAAGCTGTGCTTCGTGCATTCTGCAAGAACTCTATAAACTGCAGACAGGAAAACGGGATATCGTTAAAGCATTTTGGTACCCCAGGGGTCAATGTCAGATACAATCTAATTTAACATCTTTATTAAGGATCTCGAAGAGGGAGTAAGCCACATATTAATGAAATGTGCAAATGATATTAAACTGGGAGCTTGTGTAACCACCAGTAAGGACAAAGAAATAATAGAAGCGCACCAAAAGAGGTTAAAAGTATGAGCAGAAAATTATTACATGAAAATCACCTTCTTGGGATTGATAGTTTTGGAGATGAGCACTGGGAGTCAGAAATCTCAAAGTTTGGGAATTAAAAGGAAGAAAAAGAGGGCAACCTTTAGCCAGTATCTAATTAAGACACCAACGTAAACATCTTACATTATGTAAATTTATACAGTCTTAAATCAGAAATATCACCAACTCTAAAATTAGATACAAGCCAACTCAAATGTTGTAACTTAACTAAATACAACATATTATAGATGGCTGTTAAAAATGACTAGTATACCTGAATAATATCGACAATCAGAACATATGAAATAGTACAGAGAGGAGAAATGGCAAAGCATAAAATATGAGCATGATGATAAAATATCACACATCATAAAATACAAGTTTGCTTATTAAACAAACTCCAGAAGTTCTTCACTCAGAAACCATGTTTCCAATAGACAGTAATTTGAAAAAACAGACAAATGTGTCTTTTTTAAAAAATAGTGAAACAATTTAAAAGCCCTGACCTTTTACCCTATGACTCCATGCTTTCCCATTTCCACCCAAAGAGTTGAGACATGGCCAAACCTGTTACTAAAATAGGATGCCCTTGGGGCAGCATCTGATAACCTGTCAGTCTTCAGGTAGCCTCTCTTTACTCCCTATAACTTCTTGAAATCACTCTCTCTCCCTTCTCCACCTCAACTTGTTCTTCCATGCCAATGATTTTGGTCGCTCTTAGTTATCTAGTTATTTTGACAAGAAATTTTAAATAAGCGCATATCCTGAAACAATGGTTTGCATTTTAGGGTCATTGTCCTTTCCTTCCATCCCTTAGACTTCCCCAGAGACTGTCCTGAGCTGAAGTACCACAATGGAATGCACACAGCATGGAGCTGGAAAGAAGACCTTACATAACCCATCCTGGAATATTTGGTTTTATCACTCTACCTTTGGTGCTGACTCAATAAAACGTAGCTTCTACTTGTTTTCCAAATCCTTCCATGATTCATTACCTCTCTTCAGGTTCCAGGAGGAAAAATAAAAAAGGAAAATTCCTTGGTGCCCCAGAGATACTGAAATATAAGGTAGATTCAAAGAACTGAAGATGTTGAGGTTCTGGTGAAGGTACTAACATAGTAGAAACAAATTCTTTTATTTGTGCTGTAAAGAACCTAACCAGTATCACATAGACGTGGGGTTTAATACCTCTCTGTCAAAATTCTCAGAAACATTGGGGGGCAACCAGACTCATGGGAAGGGGTAACTGGCATGTGGGGGAAGAATATAAACCCAAGTACAGGTTGCAGCTAATGTGTGGTGGGTACACTGAAACCTTCAAAGATATGCTTGCTGGTGAGGAAGAGGGATTCTTTTAAATATACTAGAAAGAATTATTAGAATTATGTGAATAAAATTCAAGGAGAAATAAGTAGGCTAGGCCTTTTTACTACACCTTAAGAATTTTATTAAACCATAAGCGTTTTCATGGGTTTAAGATACATAAAGGCAATAAACACAGAAAACACATACTGAAGGAAAGTTTCATTAATGGTTCCTAAATTACAATGAATTAGGATGAGTTTCTCTATAAGACCAGTAAGGTTTCCTTTAGCTTACTACACAAGTTCATTTACCAAGTAGACTCTCCATGAAACTACCTCACTCTATTAAGCACCAATGAACTCCACTCCACTTCAACAGAAACGTAAAAATGTTTTCAGAAAGTCATTTCATTTTCTTGGATATTTCCGGACATCACCAGATGGTCAACACCGAAATCAGATTGATTATATTCTTTGCAGCCAAAGATGGAGAAGCTCTATACAGTCAACAAAAACAAGACCAGGAGCTGACTGTGGCTCAGATCATGAACTCCTTATTACCAAATTCAGACTTAAATTGAAGAAAATGGGGAAAACCACTAGACCATTCAGGTATGACCTAAATCAGATCCCTTATGATGATACAGTGGAAGTGGGAAATCGATTTAAGGGACTAGATCTGATAGATAGAGTGGCTGATGAACTATGGAATGAGGTTCATGACATTGTACAGGAGACAGGGATCAAGAGCCTCCCCATGGAAAAGAAATGCAAAAAACCAAAATGGCTCTCTGGGGAGGCCTTACAAATAGCTGTGAAAAGAAGAGAAGTCAAAAGCAAAGGAGAAAAGGAAAGATACAAGCATCTGAATGCAGAGTTCCAAAGAATAGCAAGAAGAGATAAGAAAGCCTTCCTCAGCGATCATTGCAAAGAAATAGAGGAAAACAACAAAATGGGAAAGACTAGAGATCTCTTCAAGACAATTAGAGATAGCAAGGGAACATTTCATGCAAAGATGGGCTCAATAAAGGACAGAAATGGTATGGACTTAACAGAAGCAGAAGATATTAAGAAGAGGTGGCAAGAATACACAGAAGAACTGTACAAAAAAGATCTTCACAACCCAGATAATCACGATGGTGTAATCACTCATCTAGAGCCAGACATCCGGGAATGTGAAGTCAAGTGGGCCTTAGAAAGCATCACTACAAACAAAGCTAGTGGAGGTGATGGAATTCCAGTTGAGCTATTTCAAAGCCTGAAAGATGATGCTGTGAAAGTGCTACATTCAATATGCCAGCAAATTTGGAAAACTCAGCAGTGGCCACAGGACTGGAAAAGGTCAGTTCTCATTCCAAAGAAAGGCAATGACAAAGAATGCTCAAACTACTGCACAATTGCACTCATCTCACATGCTAGTAAAGTAATGCTCAAAATTCTCCAAGCCAGACTTCAGCAATATGTGAACCATGAACTCCCTGATGTTCAAGCTGGTTTTAGAAAAAGCAGAGGAACCAGAGATCAAATTGCCAACATTCACTGGGTCATCGAAAAAGCAAGAGAGTTCCAGAAAAACATCTATTTCTGCTTTATTGACTATGCCAAAGCCTTTGACTGTGTGGATCACAATAAACTGTGGGAAAATTCTGAAAGAGATGGGAATACCAGACCACCTGACCTGCCTCTTGAGAAATCTGTATGCAGGTCAGGAAGCAACAGTTAGAACTGGACATGGAACAACAGACTGGTTCCAAATAGGAAAAGGAGTACATCAAGGCTGTATATTGTCACCCTGCTTATTTAACTTATATGCAGAGTACATCATGAGAAACACTGGGCTGGAAGAAGCACAAGCTGGAATCAAGACTGCCGGGAGACATATCAATAACCTCAGATATCAGATGACACCACCCTTATGGCAGAAAGTGTAGAGGAACTAAAAAGCCTCTTGATGAAAGTGAAAGAGGAGAATGAAAAAGTTGGCTTAAAGCTCAACATTCAGAAAATGAAGATCATGGCATCTGGTCCCATCACTTCATGGGAAATAGATGGGGAAACCGTGGAAACAGTGTCAGACTTTATTTTGGGGGGCTCCAAAATCACTGCAGATGGTGACTGCAGCCATGAAATTAAAGACGCTTACTCCTTGGAAGAAAAGTTATGACCAACCTAGATAGCATATTCAAAAGCAGAGACATTACTTTGCTGACTAAGGTCCATCTAGTCAAGGCTATGGTTTTTCCAGTGGTCATGTATGGATGTGAGAGTTGGACTATGAAGAAGGCTGAGCATTGAAGAATTGATGCTTTTGTACTGTGGTATTGGAGAAGACTCTTGAGAGTCCCTTGGACTGCAAGGAGATCCAACTAGTCCATTCTGAAGGAGATCAGCCCTTGGATTTCTTTGGAAGGAATGATGCTAAAGCTGAAACTCCAGTACTTTGGCCACCTCATGCAGAGTTGACTCATTGGAGAAGACTCTGATGCTGGGAGGGATTGGGGGCAGGAGGAGAAGGGGACGACAGAGGATGAGATGGCTGGATGGCATCACTGACTTGATGGACGTGAGTCTGGGTGAACTCCGGGAGTTGGTGATGGACAGGGAGGCCTGGCGTGCTGTGATTCATGGGGTCGCAAAGAGTCGGATATGACTGAGCGACTGAACTGAACTGAACTGAATGTATATTTAGAAAAATATACCAGAAGTTCAACTATAGAAATTTGTTTACTACTTCCTACTATGACAAAATAAAATTTTTTTCTCCTTAAAGAAAAACAAACTCAACTTACAGTCTCTGCCTTCTTCCAGGAGTATATGAAATACAAATTGTTCATGTCACAAGGTATCAGAAGATGTATGGTGCCTGATCTGCCAGTCAGTCTTCTAGATTATTGTTTTTTAGTCACTAAGTCATACCCAACTCTTTGCAATGTTATGGACTGTAGCCCACCAGGCTCCTCTGTCCGTGGAATTTCCCAGGCAAGAATACTAGAGTGGGCTGCTATGTCGTTCTCCAGAGAATACTCCCCAACCAGGGATCGAACCTGGGTCTCCTGCATTGGCAGGCCAATCCTTTACCACTGAGCCACCAGGGAAGCTATTCTACAGTGTGGGAATGCTGAAAAAATAGGAATGCAGACCTAGTCCCTACACTGAAAAATTTTACCATCAGGTGAGAGATATTAACCAACAAACAGTTGTCTATCATAGATTATATTTAGGCAATGAAATTTATAATATCAGAAGGATTCCAGCAAGAACACAAATAATAGGCTACTTGATTTTCAAGTATCAAGATATAAGATCATTAAATGGAAGTGTGCAATTTTTTTTCAAAGAACAAAATATTAACTTTCAAAGATCATCAGAAAAGCCTGAGGCAAATGTTATATTATTCACTGATATTTAGTTCCCCTCTTCGGGGAACATGGAAGGATGATAATTCCCTGTCTTCTTGAAATCAGGCATGACAATGTGACTTGCTTTGGGCAAAGACATGTGAGGGGAGGTGAAGAGTGTAACTTCTCATTGGAAGTGTTTAATTGTCAGTCCTGGAATTCTCTCTTGCTCTTCTCTGGCAATCATTGAAGGATATATTGATGGGAAGGTAGAATTCAGAGCTATCACCTGGAAGATAACGTCTGGAGAGTCATTTAGGACTGCAAAGAACTTTGCATGAGGCAAAATTAAACCTTTGTGTAAAGGTCACTGATACTTAGGAATGTTTGTGATTGCAGCATAACTTTGCCTATTCTAACTACATACACATTAAACTTAAGGATAAATATGATGTCTTCACTATGAAACAAGTGTCATTCAAAAATATGTATTAATTCTAAATGAGCTAATTGCATGCTACTCAAGAAGAATTTATTGTATGTTCACAAGGCACAGAATAGTTTAACCAACAACATGTCAGGATTTTAATTTTGTAGAATAATTTGAGTTTTGACTTTTTCCAGCTCACTACTATCCATGAGTAGTGGCAGAGGGTAGCTGTGTTATCAAGTGGACCTTCCTCTTCCATCTTACAAGTGGCCTGTGGGTCCACATCTATACATACCTGAAAAACATTTGTAATCTTCTAAAAAAGGCAAAGTGGTTTTAATATTTTCATTGTTAGACACTTAAAAGAGATTTTGACAAAAAAAATACAAGTGATCAGGAAACTGTTCTTCAAATTGACTATATATTTATAATGACGGGTAAAAATTAAAAATAAATATGTCCAACCAAAGAATAATTTATCATGTGAAACAAAAATGAACACTTTTCTGCATTGAAGATCATTCTCTTGTATCTAATTTGGAGAGATACTTAACAAATAGTATAACAAAGGCCTTCTTTCTATTATAATAAGTAATTGATGTAGACTTAACCATTTTGCCTGATGGATTTCAGAGCTGAAGAATGACAGTTGCTCACTGTACCATCATTGAAAAGCTGCATTCTAGATGATTTGGATTTTTTTTTTAAAGACATTTGTCTGCTTCTTGAAATGAGGATTGTTATAGCTCTTTTCTTGAATTACCACATTCAGAATTTCAAAAGAACACTGGAGCTCTAGTTTATAAAATCATCAAGAATGACCTAGTAATTGATCTAGACTTTGAGTCAGAGACCTGTTTTCCTGGTCTCTGGACTCAGACCCATTTCGCATCCAAACCATCTTATAGTTAGTCATCAGAGTTACCTTCTAAATATGAAGCTGACTTCGTTTCTTCTACTTGAACAACCTCTGAAGCTTCTTAACTGCCTCGTGCATAAAGTTCATACTTCTTAGTCTACTCCTCTCTCCAAAATACCTTTGTTCCCATCATACCAAGTGGGTCTCCCTGCCCAGTTTTATCATGCTCTTTCATTCTCTTATCTAAGATATGTTTCCTCAACTTTATTTTCTCTACTGATAGACTCATCGCTCAAAACTCACTCATATGACATCTCTTTGATAAAGCCAAAGTCACTCGTTTCTTCTGTGGTGCTTTTACTCTGGATGTACGCTGGTTTGTATTACTGCATCGTATGATATGCTTCCTATATTTTATTGTAATTATTTGGCTGCTTGTCCAAGTGGACTAACCCAGTCTTTTCAATTGCAAAGAATATATTTTTATTTCACTTAGCATCATGCCACCCTCTATCAAATGGCTCAAGTATCTGGCATATAATTGTGAGTAAATATCTAATGAATGAGCAAATGAGTGAATGAATGAATCAGACCTGAACTCAGCTGATGATTCTACCAATAACCTGCTGTGTGACCTTGGCCAGATCCATTTATTTCTCTGTGCCCCAGATTCCTGATATGAAAAAGGGGGATGATAATTGCTACCTGCCATAGAGGGCTGCTGTGAGGATTAATGAAATAATTTTTGTAAAGCAGTTTGAGCTCCCTGGAAGAAAGGCACTATGTTGGAACAAAGTGTTATTATAATTATTATGTAGCACCTTTCATCTGAGAATCTCAAAGCACTTCAGAAAACATTAACTCATTAATCTTCCCAATGCTCCTGCAAGAGATTTCCATTACCTCCATGTTAGAAAAGAGGGAAAGCAGACAGTGAAAGGTTAAATGCCTGGCCCATAATGCCATCCTGTTGAATGCCAAATTTCAGGACTCCTTGCTAAGAGACAGACCTTTGAACCTCCAGGCATCCTCCACTTGCCTATACAGAGACGGCCATTGAGAAGCCTCCATGGCAGAGATCCAGTTGGAATGAGAGCTCAGGTTAATACCTTCCACAGAAGAAGGGGTGGGATGGGGCAACAAGGTGATGACCACAATCCTTCCCTCAACTGTAACAGTGAGAAGAAAATGTAAGCAACGCCTGCAATCAATCGCTCACCCTCCTGCAAAGGCTTTGGCTCCGATCTTTTCATCAGTCCTCTTTTAACTTGACACCTTTCTGAGATGCCTGTCTCTCAGCCAGAAAATGTCTCATCACCTTTGAATACAAAGGTAGCAGTTTAGCAACCAAAGAAATAATCCTAAAATACTGCATTCAAAGGAGCTTTCCTCTCCTAATACTGTTTTTCCTGCTGAATCCCATGAATGTTAGCTAAGACAGGTGGTACTAATCCGCCTTCTAAAAGGAAAAGGAAGAATGTTAGCTATTCTGCATATACTTGGGGCGGGAGGGAAAGCTATAGTTTGGATAAAGATGCTTTACATCAGGAACAACTAGCAAAGTGGAGCCACTTCTATTCATAGCTAACCAGAGAGGCGACATTTGTGCTTTTCTCACAAATGTTCAGTTCATACTTCCTGGAGGTTGTGGTCAAGATGACTGGCACAATCGGGTGGGCAAATTTGCCACAAAGATACATAGCATATGTGTCTTGACAACCTGGAAATAACATGATCCTGTCTAGAGGCCAGGTGAATTCGTCAATCACTTTTCCAGTACAGATTCTTTCATAGCACCCATTTCTAAAGGAAGCATGACATTTTGTCTTGGTTATAAGTCTAGAAGAGTGGAATTAGTCCCTTATGATGAGTTTCATGCTGACAACTCCTCTGAAACTTTGTATGAAAAATCCCTCAACGTCCTTCACACTTATGACCTTTCTCTCTGCCCCATTCATGAGCAAGTCTACCCCTCTTGAGGTTCATCACTCACGCACTGTACCACCAGAAAGATCTGAAACTCCGTGCCTACTCTTCCTGAACGCAGTCTTCGTCACCTCTCTCACTTCCTCATTGGAAGCCATCTGTACTTACGGAAAGAGACTGAACTTTGAAATCAAGCCAATCTGACCATCAACCCTAGTGCCTGTCTATGTACTTCCTAGTTGTGTGACCTTCAGCAAATGTCTGAATCCCTCTGAGCCTATTTTTGTGGTCTGCAAAATAAGAATTAGAAGCCTACGTTGAAAACTGTTTGAGAGATAATTGCAACACACAGTAGTTTCCTGAAAAGGTTGGTGCACTGAACCAACAGGACCTCCAAATATTAAGAAGGTTGAGTGTAAATTCACTCAACAAGCACCAGAAGACAAGAGGTACCCACGGTGCTAGGAAAGTCATCCCAAAGAAAGTCCCAGAAACAGAAATTAGTCCTAGGCAAGGCATTTGACAATGGGAATCCAACAAATGAAACCAAGCAGGGATCAAAGGGGGTCAGGGAAGAGGTAGAACAGACCAAGGTCAAAGCCTAAACTGGGAGGTAGTAAATGCCAGGACGACCTGAAAATTAAGGGTCAAAAAGTCACCAAATGACCAAAGATTCATGATCTTCCTCCCTGTCAGAAACCTAGATTTGGAGGAGTTAAGGAATTAGGGGATTGGATTAAGAGTTAGACCAGGACTTATGTAAGTAAAGTGAGTCCCGGCAATCAGCCAGAGAAAGGACTACCTCACAGAGCTCACATTATAACCCTCCTCCCCACCATTCACCTCTTAACTACTTATCAGTTTCCATAGTTAACAGCCCTCTTGGACTTACCATTTGCTCTTCTTCTACCATCTTGTCTTGTACACACTCAGAGGTTGAGCTTGAACTGGCTCATCAATGACTGACTCAGAAGTGTCATGAAATACAAGACTTATATTTGCTTCCAGGCCCCATTGACACAACACTGCCCAGTCACCATGCTCACTCTGGTTCCCAGGTCACTGTGAATCCCTTCTCCAGCCACCTTCTGCTTCCTATGGAGAAGAACGTCACACATGAGTAGGCCAGAATGGAAATAATTTACCAGAACTCCAGGATACCATTTCATCAAGAAGAAGACAAAGCAGGAAGTCCGAGCATAGTCATCCTACCCAATCCTCTTGATAAGGATGGCATGCTAAACTTGGGGTGTGGTGGACCTACAGGCAGAGACAAGTTCCTCTAACGAGGAGTCTGGAAGAGCATCCCCCCACCCCTCCACCCTCTGACACTTCACTGAAGATCTTCCCTGGTCCCCTGGCTTCAGGTGCCATCACTGAACAGAGTCTTTTCAAATGTTCATCCCTCACTTTTAGCTTTTCTCTGGAGTTCCAGGCCCACATTTTAGAAGGCTAGCAGGCATTTTTACCTAAATACCTGATGGACATCTCAAATCCATTAATGTCTCTCGTCACTTTTATTAGTGGTGTCAAATATCTCTTATATACCAGACTCAAAAATGGTGCTTGGACCTTCCAAATTGCAGATTGAATAGCCTCACACCTAGCCCTCGGGGCAAGCAAGAATAGAGCTAAATGCATTAGCCATGTTGGAAAAGTCTTCTTGGCCCCAACCAGAGACAGTTCTACAGCATGTAGGATAAGGGCAGAGGTCTTCACTCAAAGATGACGTGGAGCAGGATTTCAGCTGTATCTCTGAGAATGAGCTCTTGCCCAGGAATGTAGATAAATGGCCCCCAGGGCGCCTCTGTACACAGACTGAGTGAATTACAGGTGACTGAACAGAGCAGAAGTGGCTCAGTTAGCTTTAGGACATTGAGCTGGTTCTAAAATTTAACCATCATACTGCTGCTAAGTCACTTCAGTTGTGTCCGACTCTGTGCGACCCCATAGACGGCAGCCCACCAGGCTCCCCTGTCCCTGAGATTCTCCAGGCAAGACTACTGGAGTGGGTTGCCATTTCCTTCTCCAGTGCATGAAAGTGAAAAGTGAAAGTAAAGTCACTCAGTCACATCCAACTCCTAGCGACCCCATGAACTGCAGTCTACCAGGCTCCTCCGTCCATGGGATTTTCCAGGCAAGAATACTGGAGTGGGTTGCCATTGCCTTCTCAACCATCATACTACCTTCTAGCTACTGAGAAGGAATGAGGACTTCTAAATTGAGTTCAATTATAGAGGTGAGGCTAGTGGTAAAAAAAAACATGCCTGCTAATGCAGGACATATAAGAGTTGCAGATTTGATCCATGGGTCAGGAAGATCCCCTGGAGGAAGCAACAATCCTCTCCATTATTCTTGCACAGAGAATCAAACGGACAGAGAAGCCTGGCAGGCTACAGTCCTTAGGGTCACAAAGAGGCAGGCACGACTGAAGCGACTTACCAGCAGTAGCAGAAGCAATATAAAGAAGAAAATAAAAAGTATTAATAGTAACTATAACTTTTAAATCTACTAGCCACATATCCCCCACAGGATCCAGCACATGTTATATAATTACTTATTTACTGAACAAAAAACAGTACATCTCTGATTTTTAGCTCCAGCCTTTTTCTTTTTCCCTCTGAAGTATTTTGTTTCCTGTGAGATTTTACCTTCTAAGTAGGTTTTGTTTTCCTCTCCACTGTTTAGAACTCTACATAGCAGTTGATATTCCAAGTGGAAAGTACATTTCATACAGTGACCCAGGGCTATGAACCAGGCTGCTTTGTGTAAGCACTTACTTAAATGATGGATCTGTTTGGGGTACTTCCATTCCCAACAGAGAAATTAGAATAGCCCCAGATGAATTAGGGCAAATGTATCCTAGACTGCTTGGCCAATAGGAAACAGTAATAACACTCCCCTCCATCTGTGATGAGCCAGGCACTGTGCTAGACCCTTCATAGATGCTAATCTTCACACAATAAGCAAGCCCATATAAGTCCCCCTTTTCCGTGGAGAGGTTAATCACATAAGAAGGAAGTGGCTGCTCTTCAGTCACTCAGTGGTGTCCAGCTCTTTGCAACCCCCCTGGACTGTAGGCCACCAGGCTCCTCTGCCTATGCAGTTCTCCAGGCAAGGATACTGGAGTGGCTTGCCACTTCCTTCTCTAGTAAGTAGTTGAATTAGGCTCTAAACACAGATCCATCTGCTCCCCAAGCAGGGCTCTTCCCACCATGCAAGTCACCCCCCAGAGAAGTATGTGCAATGCTCTCAGACCCTTCTGCTCTGTCTCTTGGGAAGATCTCCGCCAATGTCCCCAAAGTTCTCAGAAATTTCATTCCCAACTCAGATTCCACAGAAGACACATTTCTTCCATTATAGTTTACAAACACTGAAAATAGAAATTAAAAGTCTGTATATGCCAGAAAGGGTAATAAAAGAGTCTTCCTGGCTCAGACAGAAAAAAAATCCAATGAAAAGACCACATCATTTTTAACTTTTGAATTGATTTCTTAAACATTAAATTTACTCAACCAGAATGAACATGTCAAAATAGAGAATTCTCCTTGGCACAGATTTGGAGATTCAACGTGTCATTGAAAATTAAGATGTTTCTGAATGAAATAACTCTTCTGGTAAGTTATGTCTGAACATGACCACTGGAATCTCAGAATTGATGATAGGGAGATAAAAAATGTAAGTGACACCTGCCCGTAGCATCCCAGACTGCAGGGTTTTCTGGAGAGAGTGATAGGAAGTTGAATAGCTATGGTTTCGTCTCAAGCAAATTAACCTTTCCTTAAGGGCCAAACTTCTTATTAATGCCAAAAAGTACCATCAGATGTTTCTAGAATTCAGCTATTTCTGAAGAGTGGCATTTTATTTAGGGAAAAGATGTTCTATGATGTTTGCCAAACACACCTAGATTATTAACATCTTCTGCTATATGTTGTTTTTAGACTGACAGGTTTTCTTCCAAAGTTGAGAAAAAAGAACAATGATGCAATATTTCTGGGTCAACTGTTATTGACCTATGAAATTCTGGCCTCCATTTAGAGACAGTTTTAATTGGACCCTAGATCTCTCTCACACCATCTGTTCCAGAAGATTCAAGAGAGGCTGCAAATCCATCCAGGTTCCTTCAACAGAATGACTGGTCATTTCTGAAAGGGAAGGTTTGCTGCCGCTTCCTTGGCTTTCCAAGTTTAGAGTTACAGCTTTAACTTACAGACAGGTCTGTGTGCTCAGGCGTGCTCAGTCATGTCCAACTCTTTTGTGACCTCATGGACTGTAGCCCCCAGGCTCCTCTGTCCATGGAATTCTCCAGACAAGAATACTGAAGTGGGTTGCCATTTCCTTCTCCAAGACAGGCAGGTCTAGACAACTGCTATAGTTACCCACTGATGCTGGTGGCAATATATAGGACTGAAATTATGCCTGGAGGCAAGTAAGGCTCACACCCAAGGCCACATAAGGCCCAGGACAGAGCTAGGTAGAGCAAGAAACAGGCAAAGGCAGTGAATTCTTAACTAAAACTGGGCCTTGGAGACAAAAATACAGATTGCAGTATCAGCTAGAACTGAGCCCTCTGGAATGTCCTGTGATTCTGTGTAAGACAGTCAAGAGGTCATAAGAGCTTTTCCTATTAGATCTCATACCATTGGACACATGGTGATCACTTGCTTACTAGTCTGTCTTCCCTACTAAAATCTTTGAAGGGCAGAGACTATATGAGTCCCCTTCATCAACACACCCCCAATACATAGTAAGGTACCCACCTGTGGGGAAATTAACAAGATGGCCCCACACCCTCATGCCCTCTCACCCCATATTCTCTGAACAATGACTCTGCATGGTTGTGTAACAGCTGAGATCACTTGTGTCACTAGGAATTTGCATCACATTGTACCCGCTTAGCCACGAGCCTCTTTTGCTCTGTATAAGAGTATACAAGTCCCACCTGAGAAAACCCCTTGTGCTGTTGCCCAGAGAGGGTAAATATGCCTACAGTTCCTACAGCTCCTCAAGTTTTCTTCCAGCTTCCCCACTTGTGCCTTGTATACCCTGGGTTCAGCGAACAGTGTGAGAAGCAAGGCACCACCAAAGGGTAGGCACACAAAATCATTGTCACATATCAAACAAAGAGCCAGATCACCAGTTGCATGTCAACCGGTGATCTGACTCTGTCTTCTGGATAACAGTCATTCATTCTGCAAGTAAATATGAAGTCCCAGCATTGGTGGGATGAGTTTAAATGACCCATGGATGCTAATGAAACAGGTCAGGCTCTTTCTAAGCTCTCATCACAGAGCAAGTGGTCCAGGCTTTAAGTTAGCAAACTCCATTCTAAGACGCAGAGAGGCAGAGGAGGGAATGATTAGATCCTAGGCAAGAAAAGTGGTAAAATGCCAAGGAAGGCAAAAACAAGGACTTTTCAAGCATGTGGTCCTAGGAGGGGCTCTACCTGAGATGCTCTGGTTTGTTGCCTGGATCTGAGTGTGGAAAGACAGTGGCTGACAGGTGTGCTGGCCCCCGGGTGAAGTGGGGCTCCACAGGTGTTCCAAGTTCTTGATTGCAGGGCTGACGGAGATCAGTGTCCCTGGGGAGATCGCACAGCCCTAACAGCTGATTCCTTCTCATTGCCCCCCAGGTCAATGTCAAGCAGACAGCTGCTCCTGGCGTGTAACCCTTTGTTTGTCTTGGCAACGAGAGTGAAAGCCCATTCAGGAAAGACCACACTCACCCTGGGACTGCAGAGTCTTGCTTCAGTCCCATGGGACCTTTTATTAGTTTAGTGACATTTTTAAAAACCCTTCTCTGAACCTCATTCCTTCATCTAGACCATGGGGATGGTGATTTCTGCTCTTCTTTGCCCCCTGAGTTTCTTGAGGATAAAAGTTCCATAGGTCTTAGGCAGAAGTGAAATGCTAAGGGAGAGGAGAAGGTGAAGAAAGCAGTTTTCCTCCTAATTTTCTTTTCACAGTGAAGATGGTGATGCAAATGAAAGCATGGTGGTGAATAACTAAACATATGGATTCAAAAGGATGTAATTAATTTACTTGTATATTCATTCAGCAAATTATGAATTACTATAATAAATTTTTAAATTGAAGAATAGTTGACTGGCAATATTGCATTAGTTTCTGGTGATTCAGTTATACCTATGTATACATCTATTTTTTCACATTTTTTCCCTTATGGGTTATAACAAAATATTGAGTATGGTTCCCTGTGCTAAAGATAGCAGGTAATTGTTCGTTATCTATTTTGTATATAGAAGTGTGTAAATGTTAATCTCAAACTTCTAATTTATCCCTCCCCCCACTTTCCCATTTGGTAACCATAAGTTTGTTTTCTATGTCTGTGGGTCTATTTCTGTTTTCTGTGTAAGTTTGTTTTATATCATTTTTTTTCATATTCCGCAGATAAGTGCTATTATATGATCTTCCTCTGACTTACTTCACTTTAGCCTGACAATATCTAGGCCCACCCATGTTGTTGCAAATGGCATTATTATTTTTTATAGCTCAGTAATATTTCATTATATATATAAACATACCACATCTTCTTTATCCATTCCTCCATTGCTGGACATTTAGGTTGCTTCCACGCTGTTTTAAGTAGTGCTGCAGTGAACACTGGGGAGCATGTATCTTTTCAAATTATACTTTTCTCCAGATATATACCCAGGAAGGAGTGAGATTGCTAGATCATATGTTAGGTCTATTTTTAGTTTTTTAAGGAATCTCTATACTCTTCTACATAGGGCTTCCCTGGTGGCTTAGTGATAAAGAATCTGCCTGCAATGCAGGAGACGGGTTTGATCCCTGGGTAGGGAAGATCCCCTGGAGGAGGGTATGGCAACCCACTCCAGTATTCTAACCTGGGAAACCTCATGGACAGAGGAACCTAGTGGGTTACAGTCCATGAGAGTCAAAGAGTCAGACACGACTGAAGTGATTGAGCACACATACTGTTCTCCATAGTGGCTGTCCCATAAAATCTTTTTTTTTTTTTCATTGTGCCACACACCATGCAAGATCTTAATTCCCCAACCAGTGATGGAATCCATGTCCCATGAAGTGGAAGAGTCCTAACCACTGGACTTCCAGGGAATTCCCTGTCCCTTAATATTTTAAACAGAACCTCCCCCTGCTGTTTGATGATGATTTCTCACCGCAAATAACACTCTCCCAAGTGAAGCATTCAAGCCAATAGCTGGATATCAACAAAATCACTTATCGGAAATGACACAAATAAGGAATGTGTAACTTAATAAGAAAGCGGTACCTTAGTGAGCAATAATCACATCTTTCTGCTGTATCAGCTCTCTCTTAAAACTGTGAGGTTGATGCACATGTATTTGAATAAAGTAAAGCACATAAGAATACAAAACTGAAATTCTTCAAAGCAATAGTTCTCAAGGTGTTCCTGGACTGGCAGCTTCAGTATCAACCAAGATCTGACCAGAAATATAGATTCCCAGCCCACCACAAGACTGCTGAGTCAGGAACTTTGGGGGTGGGCCCAATAACCTGTGTCCACCCTGTGTAACAAGCTCTCCAGGCAGTCCCCGTCCTGATATACCTGCTGTAAAGCTGCCAGATGCTGCTAAGAGTCTTTAAACTAGGTTGAAAGAAAGTGAAAGTTGCTCAGTCGTATCCAACTCTTTGTAACCCCGTGAACTCTACAGTCCATGGAATTCTCCAGGCCAGAATACTGGAGTGGGTAGCCTTTCCCTTCTCCAGGGGACCTTTCCAACCCAGGGATCAAACTCAGGTCTCCTACATTGCAGGCAGATTCTTTACCAGCTGAGCCACAAGGGAAGCCCAAGAATACTGGAGTGGGTAGCCTATCCCTTCTCCAAGGGATCTTCCTGACCCAGGAATCAAACCAGGGTCTCCTGTACTGCAGGCAGATTCTTTATTGGCTGATCTATCTGGGAAGCCCTAAGAAGCTGAAGCAGGGTGCAAAACTCAAATGGAGTAGGAAGTGAAATACCCAAGGGTGGATGAAGAAAGAAAAGGCTTAATTCCTCATGCTGTAACAGGGAAAGTTTTCATAATTATTTGGAAGCATTTCACATGTCAAAAGGGGCTTCCCTGATAGCTCAGTTGGTAAAGAGTTCGCCTACCATGAGGGAGACCTGGGTTCAATCCCTAGGTTGGAAAGATCCCCTGGAGAAGGAAAAGGCTACCCACTCCAGTATTTTGGCCTGGAGAATTCCATGGACAGTCCATGAGGTCGCAAAGAGTTGGACATGACTGAGTGACTTTCACTTTCACATGTCAAAAAAGTCACTTTGATTACCAAAGACTGTTGTAAATTTTATATTTTATATGTCTTTAAAATTAATGTGATACCAAAAACTCTGGTAGTGCCTGAATGAGCACAGAGAAAGTAGTCATCTGAAAGGGCAGCTTCTTTTCTGCATCTCTCTCTCCTTAATTCCTAATTCAGAGATCATCCAAAGCACTTTGATCTAAAGTGTTGTGCCTGCATGCTTCAGTTGCTTCAGTCATGTCTGACCTTTGTGACCCTATGGACTGTAGCCCACCAGGCTCCTCTGTCCATGGGACTCTCCAGGCAAGAATACTGGAGTGGGTTGCCATGCCCTCCTCCAGGGGATCTTCCTGACCCAGGGATTGAACTTGTGTTTCTTATGTCTCCTGCATTAGCCAGGAGGGTTCCTTACCACTAGTGCCATCTGGGAAGCCCCTGAAGTATCATAATCTTATTAATAAGGAGAGAGAAATCGAAGGAAATGACTTAGCAAAGATCTAAGAGCTGAGATTTCCACGTTCTCTATTCAGTTGTTACCTATGTCTAATGGTATTCTCATTTTTATTGTCTTGTAAACATTGTAAATAATCAAATCATAAACTTGTTGGCTATGGAAACACAAGTGATAAATAGAAATTTTCCTAAATTTTTAATACAAATTTTGATAACTACCAACCTCCCACAAACTCTAGTCAAAAGCCAAAAAGAGCAGGCTAACCCCTCTGGAGTTGTACTTAAAAAGCAAGGTCGTGATATTCGCCGTTTGAACGAAATGCCCTCTCTTTACATGAGTCCATGTAGCCTTGAAGTCATACCCAGGACTGACATTCAGGGTCAGCCACCAGGACTGCAAAGTCAGAAGGTGGTCAGCAGTGGCTGCTTGGGTAATTTAGGACTTCTGAAAGCATCCATCCTAAAACTGTTCTGAGGTTCTCTGAGGCATCCCTCCCCCCAGCTTGTTTCATCTGTTAGAGAACTTTTGTGAGGACAACTTTCCATGACTTTTAAGATATATCCTGGTCTATTAATATGGCTCCTTACCCTACCATGTCCGCATCTAAGAGCACTCCACTAAATAGATACCCATTCAATATCAACTAGCGTTAATACCTCTAATTCAACAGGTGCTAATGTGGAAATGATGGTGGCCACATATGGAACAGCTGGCGCTGCACCTACATCGTTGCTTTTTCTTTTTTTTTTTTTCTCTTAATGTGACTATAAACAGATCTGTGCTAATCAGATGGGGTCTGTATAAAACTGTTCTTTGGGGCATCGATAAACATTCACTCACAATCTTGGATTACAACTATTTTCATTTCACTTTCTCTAATTCCCATTCATTGTTTTCTATCAAATAAATCTACCTTGAAAATGATGGCATAGACGGCTGAAGAGTGAAAAATTCAGTACGTTTGGATGCTAATTTCACTGAATTAACAGTGACCAGGAGTTCTGCTCTACAGTTCCATTAGTTTACTCTTGTCCAGAAAGGATTCCATAAGGAACCTGAAATACAATTTTGTCTTCAATTCCATCTGCCAAACTCTCATTGCTCTTCTACTATAGGCAATATTATATTGCTTTATGTCTTTACTAACATTGCATCTAATAATTCCTCACTCAAGTTGTTAGAAGGGCAATGAGTTTAGCCCCTAACAGGACTTACTTGAGAAATTATTGGAGAACTGCAGACTTAACTGAGAAAATTAATACAAGGACTTTTTTCTCGTTTGGCATCTGAGAAATGAAAGCCTGCTGCTGACCTGTGTCTTCTGTCAGTTAGCACTTTCTGTCACACATAAGGCAGGATGAGATTGTAAGCTATCCTAAGAATTTAATGTCTTCCCATTTAAGAGGGGAAAAAGATAACATCACACCCTGGTTTGAACAGTTGTTTCTTCCCATTGACTGAAATAATTAGGCGTTCTGGCATCTTACCATCTAAATTTTCCAGACAACTTTATCAGACCAGTAGATTTAGAAAACCAATGTCACTTGTTCAAAATAATTTATTTTTCATCACTAATATAGTTAAATTTTTAATTGAAATATATTTGACTTATAACATTGGGTAAATTTAAGATGTGCAATACATTGACTTGATATATTTGTAAATTGTAATGTGGTTTCCATTGTGGCAAATAATTTCTAGTCTCTTGGCAAGTTTAACATTTATATAGTTCCCTATATTCACCACAATATGCATTAGATCTCTAGGACTTTTTATTTATTTCAAGTTTGTACCCTAAACATCATCTTTCCCATCCTCCCACCTTCCATCCCTTGGTAACTATCATTTTATTCTCTTTTTTATGAGTTTCACTTTTTTTTTTTTAGATTTCACATATAAGTGATATTGTATAGCATTTATCTGAATTAGCATAATAAACTCAAGGTCAATCCATGTTGTCACAAATGTCAGGATTTCCTTCTTCCTAATGTCTGAATACTATCTGAGTGTGTATGTGTGCGCGCTGCAACTTCTTTATCCATTCATCCATTGGTGGGACCTAAGATTGTTTCCATATCTTGGCTAGTGTAAATAACGCTGCAGTAAACATGAGAGTACTATCTCTTTGATATAGTATTGAAAATAATTTAAATACCTGATACTTTCTCTTCCAAAGTATATAAATATACTTTAATACAATTGAATTACAAGAATATAAAGTTGTGAAAATTTAACAATAACCAAAATTCCAAAATGGAAGATTAGATTTTAAAAAATACTCCACCATAAAACAAAATACTATACATTTTTACTTTAATCATTATAACATACGTGACATGGAAAGAGATTTGTGCTTTATCTAAATAAAAAAAGATTACACTAGCGTATTTCAATATGATTCAATATTTCTCTAAAATATATGTGTGGTATATTTATACATGTCCTCTAAAACGTTAGAAAAGGTCAGTGTGGATGTTCGAATCATACTTTTGAGTCCATGTTTTCTTTGTATTCACTTTACTTTTGTAGTATTTCTTCACTGATGATGTATTGCTTTGTGACAAGAGTAAAGTGCTGGTTGCTCAGTCGTGTCTGACTCTTTTCAACCCCATGGACTATAGCCCACCAGGCTCCTCTGTCCATGGGATTCTTCAGGCAAGAATCCTGGAGGGGGTTGCCATCTCTTCTCCAGGAGATCTTCCCAACCCAGGGATCTAACCCTGTCTCTTGCACTGCAGTCAGATTCTTTACCATCTGAGCCACCAAGGAAGCCCGAAGAGAATAAAGCAGCACCTATTAGTTTTGGAGAAGGAAATGGCAACCCCCTCCAGTGTTCTTGCCTGGAGAATCCTGTGGACGGGGGACCCTGATGGGCTGCCGTCTGTGGGGTCACACAGTCGGACACGACTAAAGCGACTTAGCATGCACGCAGGCATTAGCTTTACATTTTTAATGAGGTATGTTTCTTAGGACATGATTGCAGAAAAGCCTAAAGTTTTGCCAAAGCCAAAGAAAATATCATCAAGAGTGATGTCTAAGTGGGTCTATTATTTCTTAGGAAGCAAGTTTCATGCATGGGAAAACTCCACATATATTGAGCAGAGTTCACTGTGTATGTCCTTCCAATGTTTACAGCTTCTCGCTTGGCATTAAGGAGACTGCTGTCATTTTCAGGATGTGTTCTTGTTTCTAGCTCTTTTTAGTCAGATGTCAGAGTATCTCTATTTGTGAATAGAGTTAAGCCCTACATGTTTATTACCGAGTTGATGGGTTGATCTCAGAGTGCATATCCCCATACAAACCAAGACCCACCCTTGTTCTGTTCCACGATCTATAAACCATACACTTGGAGATAATTACTGTTCTAATGCGTGAACAATTGATTGAAGCTTAGTCAACATATGGAATGTATAATGAGGTTTCAGAGAATTGGCATGGAAATACAGAAATGAGGGACTTCTCTCTTGCCTTTTCCTCTCCTAATTTTCTCCGCCTGTTTTAATAAGCATGTTGAGAGTGGTCTCTTGGGTGCTGGCAGGAACCTCATCAAACAGTACAGGGCAGGGGCTGGGCAGGGCACAGTGAAAAGGAAGGGGCTTGATGGAAGGGTGGCATCAGAGAAGGGCCCCCGAGGCCAAGGGCAGGACTCTGAAGATCAGAGAGAAGCTCTAAGAGCTGGCTCTAAGAAGATGTTTTGATCCTGAACCAAAACTTGGGAAGGATTCTCATTGTTAACTGGGCCACTTACATGACTTGAAGGCTTAGCTTCTTGAGGCTTACCACCGAGCAAACAGCAGCCGTCATCCAGGTACCCTCCTTTTGCTCCCCCAACCTAAATCCTTTTAGTTGTCTTAAGACTTCACTGCTCACATAACAGCTACGACAGGAACAATGACAACAATGCTGCTGCTGCTAAGTCGCTTCAGTTGTGTCCGATTCTATGCAACCCCACAGACGGCAGCCCACCAGGCTCCCTCGTCCCTGGGACTCTCTAGGCAAGAGCACTGGAGTGGGTTGCCATTTCCTTCTCCAATGCATGAAAGTGAAAAGTGAAAGTGAAGTCGCTCAGTCGTGTCCAACTCTTCGAGACCACATGGACTGCAGCCTACCAGGCTCCTCCATCCATGGGATTTTCCAGGCAAGAGTACTGGAGTGGGGTGCCATTACCTTCTCCGAATGACAACAATAACAATGCCTAATTACACTTCCCTACAGGCTTATGAATTGTAGAGCATTTTATAGACATAAGTTCATTTGTCCTAGAAATTCACAGACATTATGTAAGTTTCTTGATTGTCATTATTACTTTGGGGAAAGACAAAGTTATGGGTATGTGAGACATAAATCTTGTTTCAATCCTTCATGCCTTCAATGATTCATTTCCATGGCAAACCATCTCCAGACTTTCCTTGGCATCTTATCCAAGGCTGTGTGACTCTGCAGAGCAGGCTGGAGAAGGGGAGGGAAAAAAGACACTACGGATGTTTTGATGATGCTTCTGGGGCTGCAAGTGAGAAAATGGAAAATCAGATGGAGTAGCAGGAGAAAGAGGACAGAGAACTGTCCAGTAAGTAAGTCTCTCCCTTCCCATGGGACACGCTTCCCCAAATCAAAGACTTAATAGAAGGACCAGAGGAAGAAGGAAGATAGAAGAGGTCACTTAACCACCTGGCTAATGGATCACTGTCCAGGTGACCTTTTAGTATATAAAAGAATACGGAACTTCTGTATAGAATGGAATGTCTTTATGGTGCTAAGTCATTACAAGACACCTTACACTCCATTTCTTCTCCTTTTTTATTTTGCTCTGCTGGGTTTTCATTACAGTGGGTCAGCATTTTCTACTTGTAGCTTGTGGGGGCTTCTCTTGTTGTGGAGCCCAGGTTTAGTTGCCCTGAGATATGTGGGATCTTAGTTCCTGGACCAGGGATCAGACTCACATCTCCTGCATTGGAAGGTGGATTCTTAACCTCTGGACCACTAGGGAAGTACCAGCTTGCAATCCATTTTGCAAACATCTCTTTGGAGTTGGCCAGAAATATTTCCTTACCCTACAGAGTGCTGTCACTCCTGAATGAAGGACTCTAGATTCTGCAGTGTGTTCAAGGTGCTAATCTCTTTTTATTTTTTAATTTTATCATTAGTTTTAAGTATCAGTTCAGTTCAGTTTAGTCACTCAGTCATGTCCGACTCTTTGTGACCCCATGAACTGCAGCACACCAGGCCTCCCTGTCCATCACCAACTCCCAGAGTTCACTCAGATTCACATCTATTGAGTCAGTGATGCCATCCAGCCACCTCATCCTCTATCGTCCCCTTCTTCTCCTGCCCCCAATCCTTCCCAACATCAAAGTCTTTTCCAATGAGTCAACTCTTCGCATGATGTGGCCAAAGTACTGGAGTTTCAGCTTTAGCATCATTCCTTCCAAAGAAATCCCAGGGTTGATCTCCTTCAGCATGGAGTGGCTGGATCTCCTTGCAGTCCAAGGGACTCTCAAAAGTCTTCTCCAACACCACAGTTCAAAAGCATCAATTCTTCGGCGCCCAGCTTTCTTCACAGTCCAACTCTCACATCCATACATGACTACTGGCAAAACCATAGCTTTGACTAGACAGACATTAGTCAACAAAGTAATGTCTCTGCTTTTGAATATGCTATCTAGGTTGGTCATAACTTTTCTTCCAAGGAGTAAGCGTCTTTTAATTTCATGGCTGCAGTCACCATCTGCAGTGATTTTGGAGCCCCCCAAAATAAAGTCTGACACTGTTTCCCCATCTATTTCCCATAAGTGATGGGACCAGATGCCATGATCTTCGTTTCCTGAATGTTGAGCTTTAAGCCAACTTTTTGACTCTCCTCTTTCACTTTCATCAAGAGGCTTTTTAGTTCCTCTTCACTTTCTGCCATAAGGGTGGTGTCATCTGCATATCTGAGGTTGCTATGCAAATATGCTACAGGTATACAATATGGTAATTCACAATTTTTAAAGGTTATAGGCATTATAAAATATTGGCTAGATCCTCTTTTTAATCTCGTAGAATCTCTGTCGGGGGCTTTCACAAATTTGTTCTTATTATTTAGTGATTCTCATTATTATGATAATTCTCCCAGCATGTAAAGATCAATATTTGCTTTAAGAAACGGTGCTCCAAACAATCTATGTGCGTGGTGGTATTTGGGTACATGTGGGACTGGGAGGTCCTTCAGAAAACTCAATAAAGACAATTAGGGTATTTTTTATGGTGTACAATGAACATGAAACACAAAGTGAAATATACAGATTGGCATGTTGCCTCGAATTTCTACTTCTTTGTGCTTGTTAGAGTAAACATGGAGTGCTAAAAACAGGTGTACCACCTCGGTTATATTTGAAATATGTAAAGGCAAAATCATCTGCATCATCTCAGACCACTTTTTCAAGGTATAATCAGAAAAATTGCCTGCAATGCTTATAAATAACACCTCAGCCGCATCTCAAACTTTCTGAATCAGAATCTCTGAGGGTGGTTCCCCAAATCTGTGCTATTAACGAACACCTTGAGTAAATTTAAAGTATGTCAAAACTTGAGAGGTACTGACTGTGAAAGTGTACCAACATTTGAAAAGTAGTGTTCCTGACCATCATTATCAAGAATTTATAGCAGAGACACCCAAGTCCCTACAATTCATTTTACAGATCTTTCCTGTTTATATTACGAAATTTTTGTTGACTATTGCAGGCATTCCAATAGATACTGCCGTGCTTCTATTTTTTGCTTGAAATCTCAAGTAGGAAAAGATATGTCCTTTGGAAACCTACAATAGAACTCTCTTATTCTTGACATTTTTAACATTAAATCATTGCAAACACACAAAAAATATTGATAAGAATTAAACATTTCTATACAAACCTAGGTAAATTTGTAGCTATTAAATTATATTTTGTTACTAAGTGAAATTAAAAACAAAAATCCTTCTGTGTATGACGCCCTTAATAATATGCAGTGGGACTTAAAATTTAACAAGAATCAATGTAAATTGTGTGTATGATATGTACTAGAACACAAATACAGAATCACTTTATTAAGAATTCTCTAATGACAAGTTTGAAACTTTTAACTTTCTTACTTAAAAGAACACCCAGTTAGGCACATAAGTGAAAATAAAGCTGAATATAAGTGTACTCATTTACAGTTGATAGTATTATATATTTTTTAACTTTATGGCTAATGAAAAAGAGATAATTGGGAAGGAAAGGAAGAAGAGAAGAAAGAAATAAAAGTATAGTGGGAGGGTGTTCAATCTGGAATTTTTGATGACTATTAGTCCAATATGTAGTATTAGACTTAGTGTTGACTAAGTATTTGATTAATAATAATAATGAAAGCACAAGCTACCCATAACTTTCTTTTTTTGAATGCTCCCCTGTGCCCCTGAAAACCTGGTAATAGTCATCTCCATGCATTTCCAAACTTGGCACCTCATACTATCTCAATTCTTTTCTGTTTTCCTGAGCACATGCACCCAAAATAAATGACATTATTTTATTCTTTTTCATGTCTAAGTAGTCTTCCATTTTATATTTATGAGGCATATCATATCCTCTTTATCTGTTCATTTTTCAATGTACACTAAGGCTGCTCCCATGCCTTGGCTATTATAAACAGTGAACATTGGGGTGCATGTATCTTTCTGAATTAAAAATTATCATATTAAATGAAGAAAGTCAGAGAAAAGCAAACAATAACACTTTACATAGAATCTAAAATATGATAAAAATGAGCTTATTTTCAACACAAAAATAGACTCACAGACATAGAAAACAAGTGTATGGTTACCAAAGGAGATAGCGGATGCAGGTGGGATAAATTAGGTATTTGGAATTAGCAGATACACTACTATATATAAAATAGATAAACCACAAGGACCTACTTTATGACACAGGGAACTATATTCAGTATCTTGTAATAAACTATAAAGAAAAAGAAAATGAAAAAGAATATATATATATATATAAATATATGTAAAACTGAATGACTTTAATCTGCACCAGAAACTATTACAAAGTTTTAAATTAACTACACTTCAATTTTAAAAAATCACCCCCCGCCAAGGAAAAAAAAAAAAAAAACAATAAAAGGGACATGATAATATCCTGTTATACTCTGACTTGGAGTGTACCGTCTCGCTGCCATAGCTAGCACGGCTCAGGGCAGTGTCTCCTACCTTAGAGACACTCGTCATCATTTCCACAGGGCTCCCTTGGGTCCTCAACAGTTACAAAGGTGGAGGCTTCCTGATTATCTACTAGTTATCAATTTGCGCAAAAGTGGTGACTCAGACAGTAAAGAATCTGCGTGCAATGGGTTGGGAAAATCCCCTGGAGAAAGGAACGGCTACCCACTCCAGTATTCTGGCCTAGAGAATCCCATGGACAGAGGAGCTACAGTCCATGGGGCCGTCAAGAGTTGGACATGACTGAGCAATTAACACTTCAATTCTCAGTTTGGGCAGAGCAGGTAGGGCAGTGCCTGGTGAGATGTTTTGAAGCATTAGCATGATAGAATGCTAAAACCAGATGGTGGCTAAAAACAAGGACTTAGCCAATATCTGACACCCAAAATATTTTTACTGATATATTTATAAAACACTTGCTACATGTGAGGCCTTGTAATGTTTATTCTATGCAGTGTTAGAAATTCAACTCATAGCCTGGTCACATATAACAGCCCAAAATTAAAGGCCAGAAAATGAGGGGTCAGATGAGCTGGAGCATGTATGCATATTTACAAAGGGGATGAGTGGAGATTCTGGGATTCAAATCCAAATCTTCTTCTCACAAAAGGTTTTAAACTACCCTCCATATCTCTCTATTTTTCATAGAAAATATATGGCACTTACAGGCTCACCAGTTGCCATTTTCCTTAACAATCAATCTAAAATATTTGCTCAAATTAGGTCACCCCTCTAATTGTTTGGCTAGTCTGCTATGGCATTTCCATAGCACCTTCTTTTCTACTATGTCCCATTAATTATTTCATCAGATTTTGATCAAGCCCTTCTCACATGCTACACTGTCCTGAAGGGCCACGTAGTTTGGTCCACCAAGTTTATGAATATAAATTTTCATGAAAGCTCCATATCTGTCATCCGTATTCATCAAAAAATATAGAGTGACTGTAACTACTCTGATGCAAACTGTGGGTCGTAGCTTCCTATTAGAGATATTAAAGGTCTGTATAATCAAAGCTATGGTTTTTCCAGTAGTCATGTATGGATATGAGAGTTGGACCATAAAGAAAGCTGAACACCAAAGAATTGATGCTTTTGAACTGTGGTGTTGGAGAAGACTCTTGAGAGTCCCTTGGACAGCAAGGAGATCAAACCAGTCAATCCTAAAGGATATCAGTCCTGAATATTCATTGGAAGGACTGATGCTGAAGCTGAGGCTCCAATACTTTGGCCACCTGATGCAAAGAACTGACTCATTAGAAAAGATCCTGATGCTGGGAAAGACTGAAGATAGGAGGAGAGGGGAATGACAAAGGATGAGATGGTTGGATGGCATCACTAACTTGATGGACATGAGTTTGAGCAAGCTCCGGCAGTTGGTGATGGACAGAGAGGCCTGGCGTGCTGCAGTCCTGCTGCTGCTAAGTCACTTCAGTCGTGTCCGACTTTATGTGACCCCATAGACGGCAGCTCACCAGGCTCCCCCGTCCCTGGGATTCTCCAGGCAAGAACACTGGAGTGGGTTGCCATTTCCTTCTCCAATGCGTGAAAGTGAAAAGTGAAAGTGAAGTCGCTCAGTCATGTCCGATCCTCAGCTACCCCATGGACCGCAGCCTTCCAGGCTCCTCCGCCCATGGGATTTTCCAGGCTGCAGTCCATGGGGTCGCAAAGACCCGGACTTGGCTGAGCGACTGAACTGAATTGAGAGATATCAGTGTTGTGGTTTGTAACTAGCGTTTCCATTCAAAGTGAAATAGAATACAACAGAAAACAGGTGTGCATTGCTGGTAGCAAAATAAACATTACATTGATAACTTTTGCATTTGATTTGCAATGTAAAATCTACTACTTACTGTGGGGTCTCAGCAAAAGTAGTTTGAAAAACACTTTCCTGGTCTAAAAGATCCTGAGAACAGAGTTATATCTTTTGTTTTTCTGCCTCCAATTGAGCAAATGCTGGCTGCTCCTTTGGTTGGGTTAATACCTCTAATGTGGAAAGAAATTTCATAGCTTGTTGATTCTGAATACCGACTTTGAGAATTGCAAATGATGTTCTGATGTTCTTAATGTGACTGTCTATTCCTCCATTTATCAATGCATTATCGGACAATGGACTGTCTGAATAGCATAATACAGTGACTTTCTGTAATGGAAAAAAAAATCATTAGTAATGCACTCATTTATTCCTTTCCAAAACACTTTTCATCATGTGGACATGGTCTTAGCACCTTGAATGTTAATTATCCACTTAGATGATACTGGATATTCCTGTGGGGAAAATATATTTGATGAGTAAGTCTCGGGGAAAAAATGTTCAGAAACTTACTTTTCAGTGTGATTTATGCAAGGCCAATTATAGAAGGTCACATGAGATAGAAAACTACAGAAGTGTTGCTCTATTTCATGATTATAACCAGTTTTCATGAGTCTATGTCTATAGTTGATCAAGTTAGTATAGACATTTTCAACAATGGAAAAACATCTAGTTCAGTTCAGTCACTCAGTCATGTCCAACTCTGCAGCTCCATGGACTGCAGCATGTCAGGTCTCCCTGGCCATCACCAACTCCTGGAGCTCGCTCAGACTCATGTCTATGGACCACAGCACTCCAGGCCTCCCTGGCCATCAACAATTCCGGGAGTTTACTCAAACTCATGTCCGTTGAGTCAGTGACGCCATCCAACTATCTCATCCTCTGTAGTCCCCTTCTCCTCCCTCCTTCATATCTTTCCCAGCATCAGGGTCTTTTCAGATGAGTCAGTTCTTCGCATCAGGTGGCCAAAGTATTGGAGTTTCAGCTTCAGCACCAGTCCTTCCAATGAATATTCAGGACTGATTTCCTTTAGAATGGACTGGTTGGATCTCCTTGCTGTCCAAGGGACTCTCAGGAGTCTTTTCCAACACCACAGTCCAAAAGCATGAATTCTTTGGCGCTCAGCTTTCTTTATAGTCCAACTCTCACATCCATACACGACTACTGGAAAAACCATAGCTTTGATTATATGGACCTTTGTCGATAACGTAATATCTCTGCTTTTTAATATGCTGTCTAGGCTTGTCATAGCTTTTCTTTCAAGAAACAAAGGTCTTTTAATTTCAGTCTAACCATTCACTTAAAATTGTGCTCTGTGACTCCTTGCTTTAAAAAGGTCCTTAAAAAAAGTAAAAATAAAAATAAATAAATAAATAAAAATAAAAAGGTCCTGCTCTCAGTGCCATCTCTCCCAAATCAGTCTCAGATATCTGGATGATTCCCACCAACATTTGGTCTCAGAGTTGCAACGCACCAGGTGACCAACCCCTGATCTTTCAAGGGCCTTCCCCCAGGTTCACTTTGTCCTCTTACGAGTTAATATGTGAAACAGGGCTGTGCATGTTTGGGTAATTTACTTATTAAAGACATTAAAAGCTTCTGGCTCTTTGACATCCAAAGAAAAAGCAAGTGACTCCTGACCCTAGCTTATCAGATTATGGATGTCACCTTGTCAAGGCCTCATCACTAACTATATAAGGAGGCCACGTTTTATGGGTGTTTACAACAGTTTAAGGTTCGTGCTGCCAATCTGCGTCAAGCCGAGGGCATGCAGGGCAACCAGCCAGGTTAGTGGGGCCAAGCCCAGGAATAAAGGCACTGGACAGAAATCCTTATCTAATTAAATATCATATTTTAAAACAATTTTTAATCAAAGTAAAGCAGAGGAGAGCAGTCTTCTTTCGTAGCCTTCCCTACAGGTTTACCAGTAGTTTGGTGGCAATGGCTTCAAATACTTAAATACTATAGAGATGTCAGCTAGTCAGCCTGAACTCCACAAATACCTGGAAAATATGATCCCAATATTTTGCTAAATCAACAAACTATTTTTTTTTTTTTACCCGTAGTTTTCTAGGTGAAAATACTGTCATCTTGTTCCAGGGACAAACCTATGCAAGTTGTCTGAGTAGTTTTGTACAGGAGTTAATACAGTGCTCACGGTGTTAGTATTTCCTGGGTTTTGCGTCTGGGGGTATGTGAGCATGCGTGCATGCCACGTGCACCCCGGTTTTATCTAAATTGCCGGCAATAGCAATGCAGTATCCCCCATATAATTGCTTTCTGTCCAGAGTCAGTGAGTCTGGATTGAACACTGAAAGAAGAAAACAAATTCTTTTGGTAGCTTCAGAAATCAGCAGATCTGAAGTGCATTTGAATACTCCTTTTGATAAAAAGGATGCTGTGTAGCTGAAATGTCTAATGTCCCATGCTGGTGTTTTTATCTGGTACATCAAAAGAGGTTCTGAGAGCATCTGCATGAATTTCACATGCCTGAATGACTGGAAAGCACCTGTTCTCCGGGAGGCTAATTCTCTTGACCATTCAATTTAATCTTTTCTAGTTTCAATTTTAAAAGAGCTATCACTTGCTAACAAGATCTTTTGTATGAATGGTCTCTCCCTTAGGTCAAATCTTCAGAATGATATACAGCTAAATTCCACATTTAGACAGAAAATGTAAACTATCAAATAATTTGAATTTTCACTCATTTTGCAGCCTTATAAGAGTAAATGCAAAAATAAATGATTTGGTGTTACAAGTTTGGTTTTATGTCTGTACACACAATAGCAAAGTCATTCAAGCTATTTCTCAGATGCTTAATGAAAAAATTGGCGTCTTTATTTGCCTTAATTCCTCTAAGCCTTCTCAAGAGGCTTCCTCTCCTCTGCCACTCTCCTCCCACACACACCCACAACTCTGGCACATAGGAAGAGAGAAAAGTTACCTTGCCAAGTTTCAGAGTGAGAGTCTTTGCCAGTTGAAGTCATCGCTTTCTGGTAACTAACTCTCTCTCAGATAAATGCTTAGTCTTTTGGGGTTTCCCCTCCTCCTCCCTGCTCCCCGCTGGGATGGTATCTGGGTGTGAGGAGGTTCTCTGTGTCCTCAGGGCAGTAGGAAGACGTGGCGGGGGAGGGTCAGACTCACACAGGGACTGTGGATACATCCAGTATCCACATGAGGACTGGCAGCTCTGGCCCCATGACGAGACAAACAGTCCATTCTCACTTATTCATCTGCCATGCCTCTGGTCTCAGAGGTTTCGTGCACCATTGCATCCTTGTCCTAACTCTGGACCTCTGCAAGTTCACAGCCCAACCCAATACATCCATATCTCCTCATGGAGGATTGTAGGCAATTCTGAGACCCATAGCCCTCATGCCGAGCATGGACGTAGTACATACTCAGGGACATCTTTCAAACTCAGATACTATCCTGTGACTCCAGCATCAGTAGGGCCTTTCTAAGGGAAGTGAAACCATGCCAGGGAAGTTGTCTAGGCCCCCTGCCCTTGACTCCCCTAAATCTCTGGTCATTTTTGACACATCTCCAGATCTGTTCACCCCGCTCTGTTCCCTCACTATTGGTTGACCAGAATTTTGGCTTTGCACTTGAGTTCCACACACATAATATTTACATTTTCCACTTCCCTTTACATCTAGATGGTCAAATGACCAAGTTCTAGCTAATGAAGCATTGGTCAAATTGGGGAAAGTATCCTTAAAGTTATGGAGTATGGGCTTCTTTATCTGCTTTTGTCTTTATTGGCTGGGATGCAGATGAAGTGGATAGAGCTAAAGCGTCTTTGTTGGACTATGAAGCAACTTTGGAATGGGGATCATGGTAGAATATAAAGAAATCTGGAGCCTGTGTCCCTTACACACAGTGTCATCCTATCCTGAACTGCCCTTTTCCAGGCAACTGTACAGGAGGAAAATACATTTAAATACATCTTATTTCAATCACTGTTACTCAGAATCAAGCCTAATGCTTACACATCTCAATCTTCTCCTTCCTCTCTCACACATTCTATCTGAGCTAAAGGGAAGTTTCTTCTCCTTCTTGTCTGATTTGCAAAGGCTATCCTTCTTGATGGAGAAAGCAATGGCACCCCACTCCAGTACTCTTGCCTGGAGAATCCTTCTTGAGGAATGGTAAGCCTCATGGCTCAGCCTTTTCAGTGGAAGAGGAGGTATTTCTCCAGAAGAAATAGGTGAGCTCACTTCCAAGCTTGACTTCAAATAGATTAACAAGAACGTAAAGGAATTTTTATTTTTTCCAGTGACAGCTGCAGATACAACAAAATCCAAAGTCTGATGTTAAAAGCTGAATCTTGTCCTCCTTTCTTGCTTCAGTCCCATTAGAATAATCGTAATTTTCCTTGAGGCAACTGAGTCCTTTGGACAACAGAGCTGGCGGCGGTGGTGGTGGGAAGGTAAGTGGGAAATAGCGCACTAAGGAAGAGAGGAAATGGCCAAATTTAAGAAATATCACCACGTGCTCTCATACGCCTATGCATGTGTAGATAGATATGTATCTTATATAATGAAGTAATCCCTGCCCCACCAACGTGTAGACACAAAGGAAGTAACATTAACTTTGAGCTGAAAATCCTGCCTATTTGATATAAAGCCTCAGGAATTTCTCCCCCTAACCCCCACAGCAAATACTCCTTTCCCCAAGTTTTTCCTGGGCAGAGCCTTGCTGGCCAAAAAAGAAATCCAGGAGGCACGGCCCCTGAGCGGTCCCTGTCCGTGGTGCAGCCTTGGGTGCTAACAGGAGGGTGGACTGAACGCTCACGGTCGCTGTGTTGAGGTCCTCTGTAAGCTTCACGACTGCCCATGTGCACTCTGCGGCCGAAAGGCCGCTCCTCATCCCATCTTGCAGCCAACACCTTGCTTTTAGAAAGTGGGGCTCCTCCCTCTCAGTGTTCCCCCTCTTGGGGTTCCCAAATCTGTCAAATGCTTGAGATGTGACACTCCTTTTGTCCCTGCTGTGTCTCTCAGTCACTCTGTAGACGGCCCAGAAGGGCAGAGTCTTTTCTCCTCGGCTCTGGGTCACTCAAGGTTTAGTGCAGTACAGCTTGCACCCCAAATTTCATGAATTCTGTCATGAAAACACTCTGAAAGTCTCTCTCTCTCCAGAGTGACAAGACCTCATGCAACCATTCACCCTATTGCCCCCAGCATCCCCCAACCAATGACTCAAGCCCACAAACTCAGCCCCTGGGGGCTGCCCTCCTGTCCACCCGCTCTTGTCCTGTCCTGGGCTCCAGCCTGACCTCCCTTCAACAGCTGAAATGCACCGTGCTTCCCCTACTAGTGGCCTGGTACAAGCTGTCCCTTGCTTCCCATCTGTGTGTGTTTATCACTTAGTCGTGTCCAACTCTTTTGCAACCCTATGGACTGTAGCCTGCCAGGCTCCTCTGTCCATGGGATTCTCCAGGCACGAATACTGGAGTGGGTTGCCAAGCTCTCCTCCAGGGGATTTTCCCAACCCAGTGATCGAACCCAGGTCCCCAACATCACAGGCAGATTCTTTACCATCTGAGCCACCAGGGAAGCCTGCCCCCACCTCATAGCCCACCTCATAGCCCACCTCGTCTTCAGCCCTTTAAGTGAGTGGCCCCTGGTAACCCTTCACATCACACTGCAAGCATCCCTTACTCAAGGCAATCTCCCCTGCCCCCAGTAGGACTACACATTGCCCTCTCAGTTACTCTCGGTTTCCTTTTGAATACTTCACACATATCGTGCTCTTACATTTGTGTGTGCTACGTCTGTGTGTACACAGATCCTGAGAGGGGTGTGCTGATACCATCTCCCAGACGTCAGTGCATCAAGGCAAATAAATATAGACTAAATTCTTCCAAAGTAGGAGAAACCTAAGAGTTTGAATTTCTAGACTAAGTCTCCAAACATATAATGAGATTAAGTAAGATAATGATCTAAAATTATCGAGAAGAAAGAGAAAAGAAGACTATACTTTCAAAGTCACAGTTTTTAAGTGTTTCCATTGACATATCTATGTTGACACTTATGGAATTGTCCAAACACTTGATTAATTCATTTTCTTAAACTAGTATAACCATGACTATAGGCTGGATTATGAAAGGTTAGGCAAGCAAGCATGGTTGATGCAACTTGTCTATTTGAATTCTGTAAGCTCACTTTTCCTGGTGGCTCAGTGGTAAAGAACCTGCATGTCAATGCAGGAGGTGCTGGTTCGATCCCTGGATCAGGAAGATCCCTTGGAGAAGGAAATGGCAAGCCACTCCAGTCTTCTTGCCTGGGAAATCCCATGGACAGAGGAGACCGGCAGGCTATAGACCATGGGGTTGCAAAAGAGTCAGACGTAACTGAGTGCCTAAAAAACAACAAAGCTCACCTCTGCATAGACAAGCCATTGAGCTTTCTCCTCCAGGCCAGTTCTCTGGACAGTCCTGATGGTTGTCATGTCTCTAACCTTCTCTGGAGTCTAAGCAGAGCTGTGCAGGAGCTGGCTTGAATAGGTTTTTAAGAGCCCATGTGTGTCCTTCTTAACTCTGCATTCCATGGAGCTCACTGGTAGCTCAAAATTGGCTATAGTTGGCTTATTATGGAAATCACTCAACACCACAAAAAGGGCTTTATTTCGAAGGAGCCAGTTGTTAAATATTTACCATCACACCACTGGAGGTAAGGAAATGCATAACCAACCTAAGAATCCTGTCTTTAAATGAGTTAATTTAAGACCACTAGGCCCTGATCATATTACCTCTATTTCCTTGAAAAGATCATGTATAGCTGTTTACTTTGCATGTTATTTTTAAATCTTGCATGTCAAATACCAATCTTCGGTAAGACTGTTAAGCCACAGTAAGATAAAATGACAAAATAAGATTAAATGGAGCCTCTGATGTAGAAATGTCTCATTAAAGTATAGTTGCTCATCTACTCTGGCCTTATTGACATTGATTACAAAACTTCTATGCATTTTTTTCTCATTTGATTAAAAAATGAATGGCTACACCACTTTAAGATGATGCTCAAATATATAATATCACTTTTATAGAGACTCAAAAAAAGTGGTACAAATGAACTTACTTACAAAACAGAAACAGACTCATAGATGTAGAAAACAAAGCTACAAGGGGCGGGGGCACGTGGAAGAAGATAAAATTGTCCAGGAACCGTATTCAATAGTCTATAATGGCCTATATGGGAAAAGAATCTAAAAAAGAGTAGTTATATGTATATGTGTAATTAATTCACTTTGCTGTGTACTTGAAACTAAAACAACATTGTAAATTAACTATGCTCCAATAAAAAAATTTTTTTAAGATGTTGATTATAAAAAATAAAGGAAAAGGGATGGGTGGGAAGAGAAAGAGGTGGAGGAAAGAGAGGGTGTGTAGAGAAGGGGAAAGGGATACTGCTGAAATCCACAGGGCACCTCACATCTGTGTTCTCTGGACCCCACCCCTGTGTCTTCTTAGTGGGGGCTCTTGTTCCCATGACATTTTTTTCTCTCTGCCCACTGCAACTCTTCTCTTCATCCTACTGCAAAAGAGTTGTCTCATAATAAAGCCTTTTAGAAATCATTATTCAAAAAGAAATTGATATTTAATGAGAAGTAAGAAGCCTGGTTGAGATAAATTGACAAATTCTGTGAATAATCTCATAGTTACCCACACTGAAGTTTTGGAAATAGAGAAGCCTCCTTACATTTATTTAACCAGCTGAGGCCAACATTTTTCCTTCCTCTTCTTTTAAGCTTTGGAGTAAAACAACTCCAAATTTAAACTTACACCAAATCACATAAATTCTCCATCTGGAGCCCGATTCTAATAATAAGTCCTTTGGGATTGATCTCCCTCTCTGTCTTTACTTTATGTGAATTTATAAATTCATAATGCAGTCTTCTGGCTCTTTTAATGGAGAGGATTTCCCTGAGAGAGCAGAAGTCATCAATGTCTTTAAATACTCACACCTGCACTCCTAAACAGATATGAGCATTTTGTTCTATAGGAAGCAGTAGGACAAAAGGCAGTGTGACCTCCAGACAGAGGGAAAGGAGGTTGATGTTGAAGAACCTGGAATCAACAGGGTCAGAGCTAACATTTATATGATATATATGGTGTGCTAAGCATTGTTCAAAGTACTTTACATGTAGTAAATCCTGTAGTACATGTAGTACTTTACAGATTAAATCCTTTCAAGATCCTAAGAGGTAGTAACTGTTATCATCCCAAGTGTGTTAGTTGCTCAGTCATGTCCAACTCTTTGTGACCCCAAGAACTGTAGCCCACCAGTCCCCTCTAATCCATGGAATTCTCCAGGCAAGTCTACTGGAGTGGCTAGTCATTCCCTTCTCCAGAGGATCTTTCCAACCCAGGGATCAAATCTGGGTCTCCTGCATTGCAGTTAATCATTCTTAACTGACTGAGCCACTAGGGAAGCATTAATGGCAAAAGAGAGTTTAGGTAATGTACCTGGGAGGACTTACAGGTAAGGAATAGAGCTACAGTTCGAACTCAGCATTCTGGCTCTGAAATGTACACGGCTACACAGTTTCACCAAACATATATACAAGGCAGAATCACTCAACTACGACACAGCCAAATTGATGTGCTTCATTTGCTTAATTATCTTTTTGAACTAACAGGACCAGCCTCTCTGCGAGGCCCAAGGACCACCCACGTGAGCAGAGCCTTGGCACTTGTAGAGAATGCAGAGTCCCAGGACCCTGCACAGACCCAGCACGCTCCATGTCTCATGTGATACTGACGCTTCAGAACAGAACCAAGGTTGCATCTGGCCTGATTGGATCTTGGAGGACATGGTTTCTCTGAGCCACATTCTCCTTGTTTGCCATACACCAGTATCTTAATTAACAATCATTTACCACTGGTGCTGTTGAAAAGGACCAAACTGGATGGTTGGTGCTAGAACTACCTGTACTGTGATAAAGACGCCAAGAACAAAGAAAGAATCCAAAAGTCAGAAAGAGGGAAGAGGTGAGGTGAAAAAATGGCTTCTCTGTACTGAAGAGTTGGGTTTTTTCCTACTGTGAAACAATAGAACTCAAATTTTATACTTTGCATGTAGTTCAGTCAAATGGGCAGGAATAAAACTCTTGATGCTGCCAACTTGCAACATCTTGGGAATGCAAATAGAGATGACATTGAGAACCTACCCTGAGAAAAAAGGGCTTCCTTGGTGCCACATTGATGCTGCATATGGGGTCTGTTTTGCTGTAGTGTAAGCCTCACTGTGTTCAAAAAACAAAAATTGGTGTTGCATATATGTCAATGCCAAAATATAATGATAAGAAAATAACACTTTGAATTTCATTTATTCATTCAGCAAATATTTATTAAGCTCATATTATGAGTGCAAAGCCTTATGCTACAGGTTGTTTAGTCACTAAGTCTTGTCCGACTCTTTGTGACCCCATGGACTTCAGTACACCAAGCTTCCCTGTCCTTCACTATCTCCCAGCGCTTGCTCAAACTCATGTCTACCGAGTCAGTGATGCCATCCAACCATCTCATCCTCTGCCTCCCCCTTCTCCTCTTGCCTTCAGTCTTTCCCAGTATCAGGGTCTTTTCCAATGAGTCAGCTCTTCGCATCAGGTGGCCAAAGTATTGGAGCTTCAGCTTCAGCGTCAGTCCTTCCAATGAATATTCAGGACTGATCTCCTTTAGGATGGACTGGTTGGATCTCCTTGCAGTCCAAGGGACTCTCAAGAGTCTTCTCCAACACCGCAGTTTGAAAGGATCAATTCTTTGGTGCTCAGCTTTCTTTACGGTCCACCTCTCCCATCCATACATGACTACTGGAAAAATTCTGGCTTTGACTAGACAGATTTTTGTTGGCAAAATGATGTCTCTGCTTTTTAATATGCTGTCTAAGTTTGTCATAGCTTGTCTTTCAAGGAGCAAGCATCTTTTAATTTCAGTCACTGTAAGTTTTGCCAATAGCAAGCTCAGAGAAAAAAGGGGGAGATGTCACACTGTACTTTAATTAGATGAAGATTGGAAATACCCTATTAAAAGGTACTTTAAATTACTCCCTAAACTATAATAAACGTTTTATCATGTAACTTTTTTGGTCATTCTTATTTACAGAATCAAAGAAAGGTCCAAAAAGAATGTCTATATGCAGTCATCTAGACCTTCAAAACCTTCTGCTTTTGACATACCTATGCAATCTTCAATGAATGGAGGATGGTGAAAATTATTTAAATATCATCACTTACATACAGAGATTTATCAATTTTATTTTTAAATTCAACTTCTAAAATGTTTATAAGCTCCATAAACCTATATGACTTTCAATGGATTTGTTATTTTGAGATAGTATAAGTGAAAACACACAAGAGATGCTCAAAGCATAGCTTGAATCTAGATATGTCTGTGTCAGACTTAACTTACACAATATCTTTAAAATGTGGCAGAGAACTACCTCTTCTTATCTTTTCATTTCCTATTGAAGGCACGGTAACCAATTATATCTTTTATGGCTTTAGATCGAGTAAGTGAGGCCCCATCTTTCGTGGAGTTTGGAGCTTATGTTAAATGTGCCTGTGACATCTAGGTCCAAATTCTATACTAGAAGCACAAAGACAATGTTACAAGAGTATAGACTACAAGCTACCAGGAGTTGGAAGTGGGAAAAAGATGAGTTCTAGAAAGACTTCACTGTAAAGGGAGCATTCGCATTTTGAGAAATAACATAACTTATTAGGCAGAATAGGTAGAAAAGTATAAGCCAGATAGCAATATTGGAATGCTCAAATACAGGCAAACACAAAAGAACACAGAGTGACTGGGGAACCACGAACAATTCCCCATGCCCGGAGTCTACAGGGAGTGCAAGCTTTGAGATACTTTTGAAATTTAACAGAGCTAGCAGTGCAGGAATGCATTGGAGAAGGAAATGGCAACCCACTCCAGTGTTCTTGCCTGGAGAATCCCAGGGATGGGGGAGCCTGGTGGGCTGCCGTCTATGGGGTCACACAGAGTTGGACACGACTGAAGCGACTTAGCAGCAGCAGCAGCAGCAGCAGCGGCATCAATGCAGGAAGGAGTAGAGGAAGACAGAAGCAAAGTTGGCAAGAGTCTCAGTCATCAGACCAAGGATCATGGACTTGATCTTCTAAAGTCAGATGCAATCACTGAAATTTCAAACAAGGAAAGAATATCATATTTGTAGTTTAGAAAGTCACTTTGATCAACAACATGCTGAGGGGATTGCCCAGTTCAAGTCTACGGGAATTGTCCAGGTAAAAGAAGACCTGAGTAAGCTAAGAAAAGTGTGAGCTAGGAGGGTGATGATAGTGAAAAACTGAAAACTCTGTGTTAAGCAGAGTCGTTTGCCTTATGCAGCATTACCAAATATATTTAAGGTGCATCTCTCATTAATACAGCACTTCTTGCCAGAAGTTAGCACAATATTGTAAATCAACTATACTTCAATAAATAAATACATAAATAGTAATGCAGAAGAAAAAAAAGAATGAAAACAATAAATCCTATATCACATTAAAAAATATATACAGTACTTCCTGATTTGACTTAGCTCTCAAATTACTCCTTGGACTAGTAATCTTTTTTGAATCTTCTGGAAGCTTCCAAATAATGTAATGCAATTTCAAGATAAGTTTATTCATGTGTTAGTTTTTTTTAATTGTATTCTGGATGTGAACTGCTAGATTATAAAACCAAACTAATTACAAACAGATTGAATGAGTGGAACCATGCAGTGGACTCCACCAAACCAAATTTATAAATCTCATACCAGACTCTACAGCTAAGTCAAATGTAATTTTGTAAAACCCAGGAGGTTAACTGGAATCAAAGAGGGCTTTTGCTATTCAGAATTTCCATTTTCTTTGTTAAGTCCTGAGAATTTTATTTGATTTCTTTGATATAGCATAGATGTAGGAAAATGTCACTTTAAGAAAGGCCACTTTTCAATGATTCTGACCTCTCAAATCAGGGCATCTAATGGATTCAATAGTGTCACAGGATTTTAAAATTTTGCAAAATGCAGGTATCTTCTTATCAAATCTTGCTGCCACAAGGCCCCTATAGTCTCCTCTCTACAGCCATCCTACCCTATTCCTTGACTACAAAACCCCAATTTTCTTCAGGTACTGGGTACCTATATTCTTCAGGGGAATCTGGGTCCCACGGTTATGGAGAAGAATCCACCATAGAAACTCTACTCCCTTGGCAGATCTTGACTGTGGAATGAGAGTGACGAAATTCTAACCAAAGTGAAATGAAAGCAAGGAAAGTCAAGGTCCTCTGGGAAAAGCCTTTGCTCTCTGTCCCTCGTCTGCTCAGAGAGAAGGGCTAACTAACACTTAGAGCTGCAGCAGCTCTGTAGTGACAGCGGGGAACAAAATCATCACGTAGAACAAAAGAAAAAATGGAAACTCTTCAATTCTTGATGATGCTGTTGATCTAAGCCAACATGATGATTCTGGGTTGCTAAGTCAAACTCAGAGCTACCACCTTACCTCTAGACTTTTTATTATATTAGTAATAAATATATGGATAATAATTCAAAAAGACACATGCACCCCAGTGTTCATTTTACAATAGCCAGGACATGGAAGCAACTTAGGTGTCTATTGGCTGATGAATGAACAAAGAAGATGTCGTATATATACACAATGAAATATTACTCAGCCATTAAAAGGAATGAAATTGAGTCATTTGTAGAGATGAGCATGGACCTGCAGACTCTCCTACAGAGTGAATGAAGTAAATCAGAAAGAGAAAAACAAACAGCATGTATTACATGTATGCGGAATCTAAGGAAATGGTACAGATGAACGTATTTGCAGGGCGGGAATAGAGACACAGATGGAGAGGACAGACGTGTGAATGCAGGGCTGCGGGGAAAGGGGGTGAAAAGAATGGAGACATTGGGATTGACAAGCACACGCCATGGTGAGAATAGCTAGCTACTGAATAGCACAGGGGGCTCTGCTCGCGGCTCTGTGACCTAGAGCGGGGGGAGGGGACGGGTTGAGAGGGAGGTACCAGAGGGAGGGGATATATGCGTCCGTATAGCCGGTTCACTCCACTGTCCAACAGAAACTAACACGGTATTGTAAAGAAACCATACCCCCAATTAAAAAAAAAAAATCCTGATCCTGAGGAAACTGAGTTAGCATTTTCACTGGCAGCAAAGCACACCCCAATCAACAGGCCACAGACAGCTGACCTGTGGTTCTCTCACAGGCGCTTTCACTTCTACTTGGCTCTAACCCTGATTTGATGGCATCTTCCTCTGGGAGCCTCACTGCCCATCAGTACAATGCCCACTACATAAATGCCATCAGTGGTTTTTTTCCCCATATTATTCATAATATATTTCTAGGGAAACTGTAAGTTATATATTAGATTGTCTAATATGAGACAGAACAGGAAATTGCATCAAATATAACTATACCTCTCTGCCAGAGGAAGGAAAAAAATAAATCATTCCAAGTCCTCTATTGGATGACTCTGGGAGCAAGATAGGTGAGCTGGTTAGGCTCCATTTCCATTTTTCATATTCTTGCCTTTTTCTGCAACCTGCTGTTTATAGATCCTGATACTATCTTATAGGTTTGATGGGAGAAATTATGGTTTCCATTATGCAAATGCTCCAATTGAGATCAAGAGAGGTTGGAAGGAACACATCATAAAACTAAAGAATGTATCCATTATATCCAAAACTTTCCCCCCTGGACCATATTGTCTAAAAGAGTGGTTTTATGTGCTAGTATAGGCATTATTACTGAGAGAACAACTTTTTTTTATATATAACACCATTGTTAATGCACTGAGGTACCTTTGGCTTTTCCATTTCTTCTCTGCCAACTCCCATATGTTCTTGGTGAGTAAAGTTTCAGATCGAAGGTGGAGTGAGATGAGTGTTCTTTTGTTGCAAAAACATTTGTTGTCCTGTCAGATTCAAGTTAGTCAGGCCACATATGGGTGGCAAGGACAGCAGAACCCATAGAAATGCCAGCAGAAGCACACCCGTGGCTTACTTCTTACAGGCTACCAGGGTGGACACATCTGTCTACAGGGGTCACCAAGGCATCAAGTTGGTAACACCTCGGGTAAAACAGTCATTTCAGGAAAAAGCACAGAAGGCAAGATGGTGAAGAATTATTCTCTCAATATAACAGGGTTCAGTTCAGTTCAGTCTCTCAGTCGTGTGCAACTCTTTGCAACCCCATGAACTGCAGCACGCCAGGCCTGCCTGTCCATCACCAACTCCCAGAGTCCACCCAAACCCATGTCCATCTAGTCAGTGAGGCCATCCAACCATCTCATCCTCCGCCATCCCCTTTTCCTCCTGCCCTCAATCTTTCCCAACATCAAGGTCTTTTCAAATGAGTCAGCTCTTTGCATCAGGTGGCCAAAGTATTGGAGTTTCAGCTTCAGCATCAGTCCTTCCAATGAACACCCAGGACTGATCTCCTTTAGGATGGACTGGTTGGATCTTCTTGCAGTCCAAGGGACTCTCAAGAGTCTTCTCCAAAAACAGTAAGAGGGTTCCTACCTTTAATTGAACTGATGAAATGGAGGTAAGTACGAAAGACTTTCTCTTCATCCTTATAATAGTAGGGGCCTTTTAAAAATAAATAGCAGAATCTAACTGCAGGAAGATAATTGGGACTCAGAACAAATGGATCCAGGGTTGCTACCAGACCCTCTTTCCCATCCTTACCTCTACAGCTATCTTCAAACCTGCTTCTTGAATTCTCTTGAAATCATCTTTCTCTTCCTTCTTAATCCAAATAGTGGAAAATATCATCATCCACAGTCTGTGTGTGGCTGTGGGTGTGTATTAGTCATTCAGTCATGTCCAACTCTGCAACCCCATGGTCTGTAGCACACTCCTCTGTCCAAGGGATTCTCCAAGCAAGAATACTGGAGTGGATTGCCATTCCCTTCTTCTGGGATCTTCCCAACCCAGGGATTGAACCTGGGTCTCCTGCACTCCAAGCAGATTCATTCTAGTATCTCAGTTATCTGTCTTCAAGATCGCTAGAGGTTGGCCCAGCTTGGTTCTAGTGTCTGCGCTTGGACCAATCACTTTTGCCCCCTGGGAAGGGCTCTGACTGACCCATCTGGAGGCAGGTGTCCTCTTCTAAACCAATAATCCATCACCAAAGCAGAGGGTCACAGAGCAAAATGGCCACCTTTGGTAGCTGTGTTGTGGCAAAGAAGAAGGCAGTGCTCAGGAAAGAGGGTTTGAAAAGATGAAAGTTACAAAATAATGCTTGTCTCCCGCTGGTGGCATAATTTTCAGGACCTAGTGCACAATGAAAATGCGAGGACCTTCATTCAAAAATCGTTAAGACTCTTAAGATGAAAACAGCTGGTATTAAAAATAATTTGAGGCACTTCTGAGTATAGGGCACAGGTCATATTGCCCACAACACTGGCCTCACTTGTGTTCTCTCCTTCCCTTGAAAAGATCAAAACAAAATGTCTTGAGTGATAAATTTTATCAAGTACGCCTGCATGTCAATAAACAATACACATTTACCAATGGCCTACTGCCCATAATCCTGTGAGAGAGCTATTCCATTTTACATGGGAGAAAAACATACTTGGAGAAACAAGTGTCTATACACAAATTCTACAGATCCATCGATTCCAAATCAAGTCTTTTAACTCGAGATCAGGGGTGTTTTCACTCTACATCACAGGATCATGTCTTCCTACCTCCAGTTTCAAGTACTGATTTTTAAACTTGCCCTCTCCTCAAAGTTTTCTTCAACTGATGTGCAGTTTCACTGAATGACAGTAGAAAATCGATGGTGGAATCTGAGCAGTATGCTTTTATGCCTAGACCAGAATCACTGTAACACATGAAAATAGTGTTGCTTCAGATGCTAAAAGATGACAAAGAACAAAAATGGGAAAGGGTTCTCATCTTAGAACCACATAATATTTAATGTTACTTAAATGGCTGTAAGTATAAGCTAAAAGTTAACTGAGGTCACCCTGTCTAATTTCCTTCTCAGTATTTCTGTAAATTCCTAAAGACTTAGGTGCTCATGGTAACATTTTATCTCTGAGGATTTCTGCCCACTCCCATACTCTCCCAATTCTCCATATCTCATCTACCATGGACGTTATGTTTTTTCTTTTTTAAAATGCATTTTATTGCAGTATAGTTGATTTACAAACATTGTGTTAATTTCTGATGTACAATCATGATTCATATATAGTTATACATACATATATCTATATATGCGTACATTCTTTTGCATATTCTTTTCCATTATGGTTTATCCCAGTGTTAAGAATATAGTTCCCTGTGACATATAGTAGTAGGACCTTGTTGTTGATCTATTCTGTATATAATTGTTTTCATCTGCTAATCCCAAACTCCCGAGACATTTTATTTGAACTGTGCTGGTCCAGTATTTAAACCCAACTTCTTCACCTTTGTTTACTTAAAACCAACCACATAGATATTGACACGTGTTACATTTTACTAAAATATTTCAGTTTTACATTGTGAAAATGAAAGTGAAAATCTTTCAGTTGTGTCCAACTCTTTGCGACCCCATGGAATTCTCCAGGCCAGAATATTGGAGTGGGTAGCCTTTCCTTCTCCAGGGGATCTTCCCAACCCTTACACTGTAGAGACACAAACAAATCAAAGATGGGGGGTTGGCATCTGTTTTGTTAAAAGCTCTTTGGACACGCCCTGACGGGGACCTCACACTGCACCGTTCTCCTTGGGTTAGAGCTAGCTCTCTGTATTCTCTGATGGTCTCACATTTTGCTTTTCTTAACTTTGTCACAGAGAATATTGATTCTTTGACTGTTCTGCTGCTGGCATATCTTTGACTTTCCCCAAACTCTGCTAAGTTAACCCTGCTCTCTGGTATATGTGAAAATTGTTAAGAGAGTCAATAGCTCTCATCACATGGCAACACTTTTTTAATCTATGTGAGATGATGGATATTAACTAAGCTTATTGTGGTGATCATTTCACAGTCTACGTAAGTCAAGTCATTGTGATGGACACCTGAAATTTATACAGTGCTATATATTCATTATATCTCAATAAAACGGGGGGAAATCTCTGCTAAACTGTTTCTTACTACCTGAACAGTTCACAGAGCACTGACTGTGGTTTTTACGTTTAAGACCCTCGTTCACTTATTTTGGAGGGGATGGCAGTGGTAATAAGTGAAGAAGGGTCTTAAACTGGAACAAAACAGCAGAGAGTTGATTTTTAATTGATATAAATCTTGTCACTCACCACAGGGCCAACTAGCCCTCTCCACCATCCCAACTGAAATTTCCTCAAAAAACAAGTGGGGACTTCCCTGATCAGTGGTTAAGACCCCACACTTCCACTGTGGGGTCAGAGGCTGGATCCCTAGTCAGAGAACTAAGTTCCCGCATCCTGCATTGTGCAGCCAAAAATAAATAAATATTTTTTTTTTCTTTTTAAAGAAAGAAACACTGTCTTTTTAAAAAACAGAAGTGTCCACAGACAGCTTGTGTTTTAAATAAAAATTTAATTTTTACCACATTACACTGGGAACAAGTAAAATAAGATCCTTTATCAGTTTCATGAAACTTGATTCCATTTTAGCTTATTTTAATCTCATTTTTTTTGTTTCTATAGAAACAAAGAAATCAAACCCTAGCATTCAGTGTTCACACATGAGAATTTTCAGTTTACAAAATGGTCTTCCTCTATTGTTTCAGTTTCTAGCAAATTCAAATATGCTGTTGAAATCAAGTTTTTATCATAAAAATCTATAATAAAAATACCTCCACTCTCCTAAAGAAAATCAACAGTTGAGGCAATTAAACTATATTTTATAATGTTCCTGAAACTATTGATGCCACTAAGTAACAAAGCATTGTATGTCAACACCTGGCTTAGTCAACTTGGTTTTCAATTTTTAAGCTAGCTCCTTCTTTAATAATTACTTTCACCTTACCCGATTTGTTATTTCTCACAGCTTTGTAAAATAAAATAGAAATTACACTTGTGTCCATCACAGTGGAAATCTTTTAAATCCAGGAAGATGTTTTGAGATGTGGTATTGCCAATGGAAGATTTCACACAAAGAAATGTGAAGTCCAACTTCCGGATCTGTTCTGATTGTGCATTATGAAAAAAAATGCTATGTTAAGAAAGAGTGAAAAGTATCAAAATGCTTTTAAAGGATCCAGGTCTTATCATGCCATTTACAAAGCAGATAATTTTAGGCAAGGTATTAACCCTCTATGTATCTCAGTCTCCTCATCTGCAAAGTGGTAGCAAAATCTATTTTATAAAGTTATTGCATAGACAGAATGGATTAGTAATAATAATAGTCACCATTTGTTGAGTACTTTATAAACACAGTGAAAGTGAAAGTGAAAATGAAGGTGAAGTCGTGTCCAACTCTTTGCGACCCCGTGGACTGTAGCCCACCAGGCTCCTCCACCCGTGGGATTCTCCAGGCAAGAATACTGGAGTGGGGTGCCATTTCCTTCTCCAGGGGATCTTCCCGACCCAGGGATCGAACCCAGGTCTCCTGCATTGCAGGCAGATGCTTTAACCTCTGAGCCAGCAGGGAAGCCCTTATAAACACACTCTCATATAATTCTTAGAACAACTCCATTTAGGAGGGAATAAAGTTCTCATTTTTCTGGCAAGAAAATGAAAATTCATCTTATAAAAACCTATCATGGAAAAGAATCTAAAAAGTAATACATATATTTGCATATAACTGAATCACTTTGCTGTACACCTGGAACTAACATAACATTATAAATCAACTATACTTCAATAAAAATAATATTAAATTTTAAAATTCAGAGGGGTTGAGAACTTGTTCAAGTGTTAAATGACCCAACTGGAATTCAAAGCCAAATTTCTGATTCTAAATCTTATGCTCTGAATGTCTTTGATCTATATGTTATGGAAATGTTGAAGTATATTTATGTTATTTCATTTTCCTTCTTTTTTGAAAATCAATGGTTCTAAATGTTTGGTCCCTGTAGCAGCAGAAGCAGCAGCATTACTTGGGAACTTTATTAGAAATGAGAATTCTCAGACCCCACCCAGGTAGACTGAATCAGAAATACGTGAGGGGGTTCAGTAACCTGTCTCAACAAACTCTTAGATGATTGTGATACAGGCTAATGTTGGAGAACCTTTCCATAAAGATTATAGAGGAAGACATAACTGAGGAGTTTTAAAATCACCTCAATATAATAACAGAAAGACATAAGTGATCATAATACAAGTAAATCTTGAGAAGTGTAATAAAAGAGATCAATGAAGTGCCCAGAGGAAATAATTTGGAAGGACATGAATTCTGAATGAACTCTTTAGGAATCTGAGCAGGGCTCTGAACTTTAGGAATCTAGCAGGATAAGACTTCAACAAGCAAAATGAAATTCAAGTTGAGGCAAGGAGTGCCACCGATATATTAAACACTCTGTTTTGCTGAGACACAAGAAGACTGGGAGATGTGAGTGCCAGCGCTCAGAAGTCACGGGAGAGCCAAGCAGAGACCTTGGGAGTCTGTTCTGTGGGCCATCAGGAAGGTTTGAACCGTGTTTCAACAGAGAAGATGATTTGATGATAGCTGTGTTTAGAAAGAGAAATCTGAAGGCAGTGCGAAGGGAGGGAAGCAAAGGGAGGGTGGCAGGGAGACTTGCCCAGAGCCTGTCCTGACACCTTACACCATGTGGAGGAGAATTATCAACACAGATGGCAGAGGAATGAAAAAGGCCAAGGAGTAATTCCCTCCCTCTATATAACATGTTCCTTTAAGAGTAACATTTCTGCTTATAGCTATGAAATTTAGAGAAATTTAAAGATGACAATAGAAATTACTCAAACTTAGAAAGTTGCTAATATTGAGGCAAGTCATTTGAAGGTTGTATTTGTGTGTGTGTGCATGTATGCATGTATGAGAGAGAGATAAATGATAAATAGATAGATAGGTAATATCTTAATACAATTGTTTTCCTTCTTTTTCTTATCACTGAACATAGTGAGCACATTCCGATGTGAATAAAAATTACTCACAAATATTAATCTTAGTGACCACATAAACATTCTAGCCCATAGTAGCCTTCAATTTACTTAGTGATCTGATACCCATCCTTTTATAGCAAGGCCTGGTCACAGTTCTAAATTTCTAGTCATCTCCATTGGTAGATCCTTGACAGTGGAATTAAGGGTCAAACGTAATAATGTTAGGGGTCCTATCCTGAGATTGGCCTTCAGGAGTGTGGCACTATTTTACTCTTCAAAGTCTGTAAATATATGATCTTACCATAACCTCACCAGCATTAAGTAGTATCAGTTTATTTTATTTTAGTATCATCATTTTAATTTATCTTGATTCATGTTTTTTTTGACAATATAATAGTTAGAACCTGCATTGTCTTTTTAACATAACCTGATAGTGACTTGCCTGACATTTTCAGAATATAACTAATCCCCAAATGACCACTTTTCTGATACAGCCATTGTCCATCTATGAGTACCAACACATGCTGTCAGTAGCTATCAATAAATATCCCAAATTATGAGAAACTGCAGAGTGAAGGACCTCAGAGACCAAAAGAATATCCCATGAGAAGCAGGAGACCACAGATAAATCTGGCTTCTGGACCTACAGCAGATTCATTTATTAATTCACTCATTTTAGTAATATACATGGTGATAAATTTGAAATAACATACATAAAGGGCTCCATTGATTATGAACAGAACATTGGGTGCAGACAGGATTTTCTTAATGCATGAGAGGTTAAGAATGATCACTTTTGATGTTAATTGGAAGAATTCTCTGTGGGTTAGGTGCACTTTTGACAAATAAGTTCTCCGTTAATTTCAGGGTATGGTAAGTGAGTGGTACACTCCTTAAGAACCAGTTTTCCTCTCATTTATCAATATTGTGCCCTATAATGGTATACTTAAAATTGCTTTTGCTTGTGATGACTTTCTCTAAAAATTAAATTCAGAGCGAGGTCAAATATATAACCACTTTGTTTTTCATTGATAATTAGTAGTTTACAAAAACAGAAAATGTGTTATTATTTCTCTCTGGGTTGTCCTGAGAATCACCTAATAATCCATAGCTCAGCTCTCAACATCACTTTCTCTGTGAAATCTCAGCCACGCCCAGGTTAAATCAGTCATGGATTTCCCTCTGTTTCTGCAGTTCCTTGCCTCTGTCTCTGTTATGTCAGTGATTATGCTGTGTTAGAATCAACTGGCGCCATGTTGGTCTCTCCAGCTGAACTGTGAGTGACTGAAGCCAAAGGTCAAGATTTTATTCATCTGTAGCGTGCACCACAGTGCCTGTCATCAATACGTTCTTATTGAATGACAAGAAAATGATGAACATGGAAAAGCAGCAGCGGTGGAGTACTGACACTCTGAGTCCATTCATCGTGGCAATGATCTAAGCAAAAACCATGATGAGGATGTCGACTCAGTGATGATGGTAGGAATGAGTGTTAGGCTCTCTCATTTTACCAAAGTCAGTGGAGGTGTATTTTAAGAAAACAAGGGGAAGTAAGAACAAGTTTGTAGCCACTAACGCAATAACCTTTTCCTGATCACCTACGCAATACCGTTTTGCACTGTCTTCCTTACTTATGCTAATTCTAATTTATTGGAGCAGCACTGTGTCCAGATGATTTAGCTACAGTTCTCTGCTTCCCTTGTCGATCATATGTCTCTCCGCACTATGCAGTAGACATAGGCAAAAATTGTTGGGTGCTGCCTTCAGGAAAGCTCCCCTCAGTTGTCAGAGGCCCTTTGGTTCTGTGATCCTTCTTCGTACCTGGAATGCCGAAGTAATGGATGGAGTTCTAGCACCTATCTTGAGAACACAAGAGGAGTATCAGAGCATGCTACAGAGACCCTTGCATCAGTCTATCCATCTTATAAAAGTGACAGGCACCATGAGATAAAATGACAGCACTTACAACCACACTTAGGATTTCCTAGGATCTGGAGGTCAAATGAGAGTCTGGAGACAAAGATAATACTGACATTTTGAGTTTTGAACATCAGGAGAACTTTATTCCCGTGTACAAACAAAATTACTGAAACTAAAAGAAAGGAATAGGATAGCTGGTTCACAGAGTAAATTGATTTGTTTTGATTGAATAAACTGAGTTTGAAGAAATCCCAGTGAAGATTACAAGCATAACAGAAAAACAGTGGTGGTCCAGCCTTTGTGGAGCAGGAGATAACCGGAGTAGCAAGAATGGATGGGTTTACCTAGAGATAGTCTCAGACAAAGAGAGAATGATTAAAAAAAAAAAAAAACCCTGAATCCTGAGCAGTTGGTTTAAGGCTATGGAAAAGGAGTCATCAGAACTGGGAAGAAAACAAAAACAGTGAAGCAGAAGGCAAGTGAGGAGATTTCCAAAAAGACAGTCAATGTTGCAAAATGACAAAGAACAATTATTCACAAACTGTCACTGGATGTGGCCCTTGGAAATGAGAATGACTTTGAGGAACAGAGCTTAGGTTCTTGGGCATAGAGAAAGCTATGGATTCAAAATCCATGAAGTAGAAGTATTATCCATGAGAATATTCTTTCAAGAATTTGGCCTCTGAAGAGAGAAAGAGAAAATGCCATGTGACCAACACCTTAATGTGATAGCAGGCTAGCCATTTCCCCAGAGTAGATTAACAACACAGCGTCTTCATTGGATAAAGAATGTGACATGTTAATATTTAATCAAGTCTAATATTTACTAATTTCCTACATTTGATATGTATAGGGAGTTTCAGGTAGAGAAGCTACAGTCATATTTTGGGTCAGCCAGATTTTGACTGAATATTTGTTTTTAAGACAAGAATTATATCATGGAATTCCTAATATAAAAAATAACCTTTAGAAATAATAAGGAATATTTTGGAATTAAGAAACTGTGGGCTTAAAGTTTTAATTCCACAATGATTTTATTATGACCTTTGCATACATTTGCACTTTTTCACCCACTTCTCTTTACTGGCGAAAATTAGATTCCAAAAATTGCCAAGATTAGCATTGCCTCCTATTCAGCATTAGTCCAGAAGCATCTACCACTTCCTTCCCTAAGTCCTTACATTCAGCCCAACCCATATTTTGGGTCTACCCAAGCAAGCTACATCAATAGGGCTACCCCAGATTCAAACTGACATCACCTCCTGTGCCCACTCATCCAGAAAAATTCTGTAGATTATGTAAATCTCTGGAAGAAGAGTTCAGAGTGTTCTTAAGGATCTGTCCAGATCTTGACATGTCTGTATTTGAACTGGCTCCTGGAATTATGAGCATATAAAATCACCATCATTACTTCACACATTTATTAATAGCCACCAATTTTTCTAGCATTAACTATGTGCCAAAAATTTTATGTACATTCTCTAATTTACTTCACCCCACAACACTATCCCCATTTCACAGATGGTAAAATCAAGATTCTTACTGACTGGCACAGATTAAGAGCTCAAGAGCAGAGGGGTAGAGATTTGAATTCAAGTGTGTTTGATCGTAAAATTCAAACTTCCAGGAACTCTGATGCACTACCTTTCTTAAGGTAGTGCATGGACACGGAGTACTTTTAAAATACTTTCCTTCTCATAATGACCCAATTAAATGGGTGTGATGATTTTTCATTATCCTTATTAATTTTACCCCTAGGAAACTGAGCCTCGGAAATGTACTTGCACCCCTTAGCTAGTAACAGATTATGTCAGCATCAAAACCGAGATATCCTACTCTAAACTCCAATGCCTTTGTTCTCTGAATTACTTTACACTGGAACATAAAACATGTTCATAAAATCTAGCCTCTGCTATAGTGACAGGATACCTGTTTTACAACAATTTTGATTATTATTATCTTTTGTTTTTAGTTATCAATCAAAAAAGAAAGTTCTCCTGTGGTTTCTAAAACCCAGTAATCCTAATTAGATATGGATCAACTGGATTGTTTGGAGCAAGGCTTTGGGGTCAATAATTTTTAGAACCCAAAGCAGAGCAAATCATTTTTAGTTTACTATTTTGAGGTTCTGAAATGTTCAGTTGTGTTTGTTCCTTTGGTCTGCAGCCAGGAACAGAGGCATAAGGGCTCAAATACCAAATGAAAGGGTGTTCTCACAGTACTTCTGGCCAGGGCCAGAGTAGAAATATCGGAAAGCTCACATGCAAAGCTGTTCTTCTGAGAGTTGCATACTAAACCTGCAAGATCAAGATTCTTGCAAAAAAAAAAATTTTTTTTTAAGTAGTTTTTTGGAGCAAATTCTTACTTCGAACTCTGGCCAACCTGACTGTGAGCTTGACACATTCATCCATCCCAAGACCATATATCCATGTAGGTGTATATTCTTAAGTAGAAGCCCTCATGCTTGAATAAGTAGTTAATTCTTCCATAAATGTACCTCCACCAGAGATACACTTTGCTACTTTTGTTTTCTATTCCCAGAGGACATATTAGAAGCCAAATATTCCACTTAGGTTAAGAGTACCAACCAGGCAAATGATGTTGCCAAAACCTACTTAATTATATTCTGTTTCCTAAATGCTCTTAAATTGGCTTACGGGGAAAAGTGCTCTCCTTCAAAATCAATTTTATTTATTTTTTATGCACCTATATAAAACTTCCACCAAGTTTATTTTTGAGTATTGGATTAATTTAGTTCTAATCGTAACTTGAACTTCTAATTTTATCTCATCCCACTGGTTTCAAGGGTAAAGTATAATCTCAGAAAAGGAGAATGTCTTCTGTATTTAATAATTATAAGTTTATGAACTTTCACTTCATTTAACTTTTACTTTGGTTTAGTTATTAATTTTATTTCTAAATTGATGGCTTAATTCTTTCTAAATCATTAGAGTTCATAAACTCAAGCAGTTCAAGTAAAACCTACAATAGTTAAATAGAATCATTTCTAATACAAAAGTTTATTTAAGCTAGTAGTTCAGGAAAAGACCAGATACTGTTCGGAACTGGGGCTTCCCAGGTAGCACAGTGATACATGAGACACAGGTTCAATCCCTGGGTCAGGAAGATCTCCTGGAGGAGGAAATGGCAACCTACTCCAGTATTCTTTCCTGGAAAATCCAGGGACAGGAGAGGTTGCTGGGCTGCAGTCCATGGGATTTCAAAGAGCCAGACACAACTTAGTGACTGAGTACACAGCACGAAAGACTAGGTCTTAGACCACAGCACTCAGTAAATCTCCTGAGGGAGGTCATAGAACTTTAGAATGTAAGTTAGAGATCTTAGTAGCGATCTCCAAGGCATATTCGACTGATCGTGAATAAATAATAATTGTCACTTGAAAAGGAATTTGGTGGCTAAATTACTGTGAGAAACACTGTGTTCAACACATTCAGCCAGATCACTTACCTGGGTCCTCTCAGAAACTCGTGTGCTAACAGTCCCACCAACAGTCTGGAAGGGAACATTCCTGGGCACTGCCAAGCGTGACTGGTGGGTGCAGAGTTTTCCCACAGAGCATCCCATCCTTCGAATCTACTTTGGGGAACTCTGAACCCCAGAGAAACTAAGAGCCACTGAAAGACAAAAAAATGAACTTCTAAGCATGGTGTTGGTAGCACCTGAAATATATCATAATATTTAATCTTCACAATAACCCTATGCAATGGATTCGGAATCCTATTGGTATTTTACAAATAGAACACTGAAGTTCAGTAGTTCAATGGATATATCAGTCATTATGGACCTCATTTGCTTTTGAACAGTAGAGAGACCAATCTCTGATCTATTGAATCAGAATTTCAGCAGTGTGGTCCCCGTGGATGTGTGTTTAAGCTGGACAAGTCGTTCTGCTGTATGGCTACATTTGAGAACCACTGGAATCAGCCATTTCTCTGTGGCCACATATCCTTTTAAGTGAAAGAACTGAAACTAAATTCTGCCTTCTGACTCCCAAGTCCAGTGCTCTTTCTCCTATAACATGCCACCCATAAATGATTCTCTTCTTCTGGGTGAAGTGAAACATTAGTCGCTGAGTCATTTCGGAGTCTTTGCACCCCATGGACTGTAGCCCCCCAGGCTCCTATGTCCATGGGCTTCTTCAGGCAAGAATACTAGAGTGAGCTGTCATTCCCTTTTCCAGGGATCTTCCTGACTCAGGGATAGAACCCTGGTCTCCCACATTGCAGGCAGATTCTTTATCATCTGAGCCACCAGAGAAGCCCCTGGGTGTCTCCAGGTAAAAATCTGGAAACTGTCAGAAGGTACACACTGGTTGATTGGTGCCCTTTTCTAGTCATGGTTTAAGGTGCAGCAGTAACTTGTAAGATAACCAGGTAAACTACATGATTCTTTAGAAATAGAAGTCAATATATTAAATTACACATTGACTTCTTGTGAAACCATCTAGAGACCTATCTTATAAACTCTGTATAAGGTATTGTTAAATAGGAATGTTTGCCTCTCCCATTATCAAATGGAAGTATTGTTCTATTTATCTTGAGTATTATATATGGATTTTGAATGTTTGGTGACTTGTCCTTAAAGATCTAAATCAAACTATCTTATCAAATATAAAATAAGCGTTTTCCTTTGGCCTCTCTAAAATCCATGAAAATTTTCCCTTTTCACATACAAGAGTGAGTTTTCCAGATCTGCTTGCCCACCCTTTCATTCTGATTGTGAATGTTCCAGTTCAACTCCCATTTCTGCAATAAAACTGCTTGTTAAAAAAAAAAAAGTCAGCAATTATTAACCCATCTGATGCTGCTTCTCCTGATGACAGATCACAATTGGACAGATTCCCAATTCACATACCCAGTTTGTCAAATTAAAATGCCTCAAACTTTACTTGATGTGAACTGGGAAGGGTGTTTTTATTTTTTTATTTTTTTCTCTAAAGCAGTCACTATATCCTGTAGACATTTTTAATTTCCCGTTAATATTCTTGGGCCCTTTAGGTTTTGTTCATGCCTCTGTTAAGAAAGTTTAGCACATCTTAACCAGGTGGAATGCCCCTCTCTTAGACCACTTAACAGACTAATGCACTTCTCAGTTATTCCTTGAGCTTTGGAACAGAGCAAGCACTCATAAACCCTGGGAAAATGTACTCCTTTACTCTAAGGTGAGCTAAGAAAATTACTTAGCAAAAAATGGAGGGTAGAGTTCAAAGAGAGATTGCCTAGTCCTGTTGTATTTACAGGTCAAATGACTATTTTAGGATGTATTGTGCATGTCTTTGTAATCCAAAATATTCACTAAGTTGAGTTTAATGGCACATTGAAAGCCATTAAGCCATACTAAGTAAATACCTTTTTTGGTATGTGTGCTAATTTCAAAAACACATTGTTTTATTTATAATGCACTCTTTCCATATTAGAACCGACTGCTCCAGAAGTGGCCCACTATTTGGATTGAGCAGTTTGCCTAAGGCCGGGAATTGAAGCTTTGTGAGTGAGAGTTTATGCTTCATTGAGGCGAGTTCTGGTTAAGAGCATTCAGACACTGGGAAAGTAAATGCTTTGGGGGTTGTTCACAGACTATAAGAGTTGCAAGCAATTCCTGTCAAGATGGTGCTAAGGATATCATTGAGAGTTAAGGAAAAAACCCTTTATGGCATTACATATTAAAGTCAAAGTGTTAGTCACTCAGTCATGTCCGACTCTTTGCAACCTCATGAACTGTAGCCTGCCAGGCTCTTCTGTCCATGGAATTCTCCAGGCAAGAATACTGGAGTGGGTAGCCATTCCCTTCTCCAGGGGATCGTCCCAACCCAGGGATTGAACCCAGGTCTCCTGCATTGCAGGCAGATTCTTTACCATCTGGGCCATGATCCTTTGTACAAGTGAGGCTGTATGAGTGGGGATGCCACTTTATGTGATCTCTAAATAATCAAATTAGAATCACTTTTTTTAACTTAAAAATTATTTGTCAAATCTACTCATTTTATCAGTGAGGAACAAGGAGTACAGACAGCTAAAATGGCATGCCTACTGTCCCAGAGCTACAGAGGAGGAGAACTAAAGCTGAGCTCCATTTTAACCTTTGCCATGATTCCCCCACGACAAGCCTTCCCCATGTACCAGAAGAAGCTGTAAATGCAACTAACAGCTAACACCAATAAAATATCACTGGTTTATTCAAAAACCCACAGTCATGGCTTATTTCTTAAGGACACACTTTTTTTTTTGTACCCTATTTCATTGAATGCCTAAAATTGAATGGTCAATGTCCTTTTTGTCTGTGTTGGGATGACAGTACCACCTTGGGTACCAAAGCTTCAGAGCTGGGCATCATCCAAGACTCTGTGCTCCTCTCCCCTCCTCACTCCCCTCTCCCATGCACCCAAACCCCAGCAGTTCCCACTGTTCTGCCTCCCACCCCCTTGAGCTGGCCCAAGTCACTTCAGCCTGTCTCTGGACCACAGACCACAGCACATTTCCTGATGGGCTTTCTCACCTTGAATGCTGTTCTCCCCACAGATTTGGGCAGACGCCCTTCAGTTCTGCCCAGGCCTTCATAAGGTCTATTGCGTGAAGCTGAAGCAACTTGACTTGAAAAATAAAGCTTCCGCAATCTGACTTCTGTTTGTCTCTGTGATAGCATCATCTCATTATCCCCAACATCTAGCGTTGGGTACCTTAGACGGTATTTCCTTCCACACTCTCCCCACTTCATGTTTTATTCTCTTTCTGATGTTGACTTTCCTGACCCTCCACCTGCAGGGTCCTTCACCCACTCCAATCTCACCCAGCTGGTCCACCTAGATAACTCCAGCTCACGCTTGGAGGCTTCAGGGCCAGGCTGCCACCTTCCCTGAGTCCTGCCCTGTCACTTCCCACCCACATTTGCCAGTTAGGTGTCCCCTCAGTACTTCTAGGGGCACTCCACCCCTGCATTTACTGCATATGATCCTCCGTGTGTGGTCTTCACCCTGGACTCCAGCTCCTTGAAGTTAGGGATCGTATCTTGTTTATCCTTATCTTCTAAATGCCTAGCACTGGGGCCAGACATCTGACAGGTGTTCAGGGTTTGTTGAATAAATGGAGAAATAAAGCATTCCTACCCCAGATGATTCCCTTTCTGAAAATGAGACTACAGCGTGGAATCTCATCCTAACATAAGAAAAAGAATGCAAACATTCGATTTTGCTTTTCTTAGGAATTGCAAGCATGTACATTTTTACCAAACTGACAGTTAATACTAAAGGGTATCAAACATCTTGGTGGGGAAGGGGGGTGGTTCTTGCCATAATACTGTTATGACCTCTAGTTATGAGTAAGCCATCCTTTCCTCATTAGAAAGATGATCAGAATCAAGGACGGCAATGATGGAAGGTAACCATCATATCCTACTTGCTAGAAAAGTAATCTCAGCTGTGGAGGTGAAGAAAACTAGTCATATGGAGGTCAAGTAACTTGCACAGTTGCAAGCGTGTAGCAGAATTCAGATTAGAACTCAGATCGATCTCAGCGGTAAGCCACGTGTCTCCTACTGCAGCAGGCTGCCTCAAGCAAGAACATCATCATATTGAATTTATTCCACAACCATCCAACAATCCATGGCAAATTTTCAAAAATATTTTCTAAATGTGTAAGATTCATGACTCTGCTTATAGAGTATTATATTGAAGGGAGTTTCAATATTTCAAATACCTTGCGCTTGATTTCTACAGAGAAAAGAAACAAATAGTGAAAATAAAGATATAAAAATCCTTGGTTCTGAACATTGCTCACCCTCTAAAGGCTATGAACCACAACCTCTGACTCCGAGAGACCCCCAGATGAATTTTGTTTTCCTTTCTCTCTCATCCAGCAGAGCACAGCTTTGGAATCCTTCTTCCATTAACTACCCGTTGTTTCTTTTACCAACCCCATCTCATTTTAAAATATCATTTTTTATGAAAGGTAATGTTACATGATAGAAAACTGTAAAAAATTAATGGATAGAGTTGGTATAAAGAAAATACATTATTTCAATAGTTTTATTATTATTTTTTGTCCATTACACATTCACAGGTTTTTTTCATATGGATATGTTTTATAGATGACTCCATTCAAAGCAAATTACTTTCAACACTTTGATCATTGACGGATTTAAATCAGCCTGCTTTCCCACAGGAAGAACTCTTTTCTAAAAATATATACCTGTATTGTTTCTAATAATTTTATTCTTTTTATCTAAAAAAAAAATTCATTAGAAGTTCTCAGAAATATCATATATAAAATCACTTTAAAGTTTGAATGAATGTCATTAGTCCATTAATTTAGTTTCTGAAAGTCCAACAATATCAGAGAGAATACATATTTTTCTCAATAATTTCTTTTGATTATCACTGAATATGGTATCTAGAACAGGGCTGGCATCACATACATGCTTAATAAATGTGTGTTCAATGAGAAAACACTTTCTAGGAGTCTGGGACCCATCATTTGTAGATCTGTGGCTTTTTCTCCTGTGTTTGCACATTTATTTTATCAGTCTATCAATTAGACTGTGACTAAATTAAAGAAAGAAGAAAAATATTGGAAGGGCATAGAAGGCTCTTAGGAGCCAAAAGTTGGTCACTTAGGACATAAGAGGACAAAAGATGGGACACAGATTGCTGCTCCAATGCTTTGGCCACCTGATGCAAAGAGCTGACCCACTGGAAAAGACCCTGATGCTGGAAAAGATTGAGGGAAGGAGGAGAAGGAGACGACAGAGGATGAGATGTTTGGATGGCATCATGGACTCCATGGACATGAGTTTGAGTAAACTCCAGAAGATAGTGAAGGACAGGGAATCCTGGCGTGCTACAGTCCATGGGGTCGCAAAGGGCTGGACACAACAGTGACTGAACACCAGCAATAGTGACTCATCGTGATAGCTATCAAACAGCAAAGTGACTAGAAACTTTTCAGTTTTTATCCTGAAGACTTTACAAAGAAGTTGCATATATTTGCATATGTATTCGTATATATGTATATATTCATATACTATATGGATATTTGTACAGATACATGTGTATATATACAAATACATGTGTATGGTTACATATGTAAATATATATACATATGTGAATACATATGCAAATACATACATCTTCTCTTTGAAAAAATATATATATTCATTTATCAAGGAGGGCCTTCAACCTCAGTGGTTCACAACCTACTGATGTTCTTTGACTCCGTTGCCTTCCTGCTTATCCAGCAGTGGGAGCACAATTCTGATGCATAAAACATGAATATAGACACTTGCTTCAAAAGAACATTTTTCCAGGGATCTATTTTACCTCCACAACCCCAAACCTCTAGCGAGCCCTATTCTGCTTCTGGGATGAATTAAAACCTTTTGGCAGGAAGATATGATAAAATATTCTCTGATCTGATTCTAAGTCCACAGTGTCTTACCAAGTTTTCAACCAAAATATTATTTTAAAAGAAGTGACAAGATATTCAGTGGCAAAATGTCTACTAGCCATTGCGTACTAAAAAGCAGAGACATCACTTTGCTGACAAGGTCCATCTAGTCAAAGCTATGGTTTTTCCAGCAGTCATATATGGATGTGAGAACTGGACCATGAAGAAAGCTGAGCTCTGAAGTATTAATGCCTCAAATTGTGGTGCTGGAGAAGACTCTTGAGAGTCCCTTCAACAGCAAGGAGGTCAAACCAGTCAATTCTAAAGGAAATCAACCCTGAATATTCATTGGAAGGACCTAGGGAAGCTGAAGCTCCAATACCTTGGCCACTTGATGCAAAGAGCTGACTGATTGGAAAAGACCTTGATGCTTGGAAAGACTGCGGGCAAGAGGAGAAGGGTGACAGAGGATGAGATAGTTGGATGGTATCACTGACTCAGTAGACATGAATTTGAACAAACCCCAGTAAATAGTGAAGGACAGGAAAGACTGATGTGGTGTAGTTCATGGGGTCACAAGAGGTTGGACACAGAACTTCCCAGGTGGTTCAGTGGTAAACAATCCCCCTGCCAATGCAAGAGACATGGGTTCGATCATCCAAGAAGATCCCACGTGCCATGGAGCAGCTAAGCCCATATGCCACAAATACTGAGCCTGTGCTCTAGAGTCCAGGAACCGTAATTACCGAGCCCACAAACTGTAGCTACTGAAATCTATGTGCCCTGGAGCCCATGCTCCACAGCAAGAGAAGCCACAACAATGAGAAGCCCATAAACCACAACTAGAGAGTAGTTCCCACTCACTGCAGCAAGAGAAAGGCCCACACAGCAAGGAAGACCCCACACAGTCAAAATAAACAAAATTACTTTAAAAAAAAGAGTCAGACACAACTTACCAACTGAACAACAAAAACGAATGTGGAAAAATCATAAATGGACTGTAAGGGCCTTAGAGGCAAGACTCAGGAAGCCCAGTCTTTGTTTTTTCAATGAGCCAAGCTGATAAAGCAATTTGAGCTACAGCATTTTGATGCAACCTAAATATCAAATATTAACTTTTTATTAAAATTATTAACTCTATATAAAACAGTGAACTTCAACTCCATCAGAATGCCTACTCCTGGCAAATAATAATATAACCAGTATTCACTGATTTATACTTAGTCTTCTTAGAAAGGGCCATCAATCATTAGAAGAAATATGCTTGTTTTATTCTAATACTTCACTAATATCATGAAGGTATACCTTTCAGATTCCTGGTTTTATCCTTAAAGTTAAAGTGGCCCCATTCCTTGTTCTCAGTTAAGCAATAAAGTGACTGATCTACAATGAAGCATATTCTGTTTTCTGTTAGAAACCTAAACCCATGATTCTCAGTTCTTAGGGCATAACCATGGATGGGGAAGGATGAAAATTGGTGCATACCATAATTATCAATGAGAAAGAAGGACCTTAAAAAGTATATGTAATATTTATCATAATTATAGATGTTGCAAAGAAAATAGAAACCATTGTTCCTAATATAAACTACAAAAACAAACCTTGAAGTGAAAGTTGCTCAGTCGTGTCCTACTGTTTGCAACCCCGGAATTCTCCAGGCCAGAATACTGGAGTGGGTAGCTTTTCCATTCTCCAAGGGATCTTCCCAACCCAGGTATTGAACCCTGGTCTCCTGCATTGCAGGCAGATTCTTTTCCAGCTGAGACACAAGGGGAACCCAAGCATATTGGAGTGGGTAGCCTATCCCTTTTCCAGTGGATCTTTCTGACCCAGGAATCAAACTGGGGTCTCCTGCATTGCAGGCAGATTCTTTACCAATTGAGCTCTTAGGGAAGCCCTTAAAGCTTGATTGTATCTTTCTGATTACAACAGATGACCCTACCAATCTTTAGAGTAGAGGAGAGAGCTTGAGATCTTTATGGTTTCTCAGAAGAAAGTTGGTTTCAAAACTAGTGGGAAAATCCTAGCATAGAATATGAACATCTTTGCTTTCTGTACAGTTCAGTTTTACATAACTTTCCTTAATTGGTTTGCAATCAAATAATATACCTGCATAGAGGTTAGATTCTCAAGGTAAAACCAAATTTTCCCTTGAAAATCTCTTCAACCACCAATTAAACCACTATATTTTTCCATTGCAAACTCATTTTCCAATACAACACATGATATCCAATCAAAATGGAAAGTAGTAAGAAACTGAAAACTGTCCAAAATCAAGATAAGCATTAAAGACAGACCAAGGGTCAGGCATTCAGCAGAGTATGGATGTCCACTGTGTATATTCGTTGGTGATTTTCTTTTTAAGTAGGGATTTTACATTTTGGCTGTGCCAGCCGTCTGTCAATGTCACATAGTAAGTGCTCAATAAATGCTTGTCAGATGAAGATTTGATGGCTCAGAAATTTGTTCATGAAAATTTTCCGTTTGACCACAAGTTTAGTGCAATAATCCATTCACAGTCAAATTGCTACTGTCGTCAAGAATTTCCATGACATTTTGTCCCTGTAACTTACCAATATTGAAAGTTAAGTATCTCAAATAAGATTTTTTTTCTTTTAAACTTATGTCAGGTGAGCAAGAAATATCATTGCCCACTGCACGATAGTACATGAAAAAATAGAATTATTTGACATGACATATCCTCTTTCACAATGACGACCTCCCACCTTTCCTATGGTACTGTCATTCTTAGGTGACACCTGCTTAGCTTACAACCCACAGCTCAGTGTGTGCCATGCAGCAGCAGATGGCTTGAGGCATGACGTGTTAATGGCAGTGATTACTTTATGAATAGTGACAGCTGATCAGGGACATAATAAAACAATGGTAGCTGCCATCCTGGAAAAGGTGCTAAATAGGGGTGACACGCTTAGTGAGGACTATACCTCTCTCTTGAACCTCATTATCAATTCCAAAGGGACATGCAGGCCAGCCAGGCAATGGCAGATTCAGACACAGAGGAAAGAACCCATCCACCACGAATATTTCCCTCCAGTTTAATTGGGGCGGGGGAGGGTGCGAGCTTCTAATGTGCAAGCCATTTGGGTAAGTGAAATGCGTGTGCCCAGTTTTACTCCTCAGTTGCCATCTTCTGAGCTTGTGGTCTGACACTCATCACTTTTAAGAGATCTGCTTCCTACCACTCTTCTTTCAAGAATCACTGCCTTGAGCCAGGGTAGAAATCACTATGACAGAGTATAAGGAATATTTCTGAGGACCAACAGTACCCTAGACAAATTTCTATCTTTGAGTCATACCTCTAGGAAAAGATGATGTGAAGGAAATCACAGACAGGCTTATGTCAAGGGTTATTCATTCATTCTAAAACCTGAACACTGGGGAATAAAGCAAATAAGGCAGAGGTTCTTATCTTCAAGGAGTATTAGAAAGACATACATGTAAACAGTCAATTATAATCTAGAATCATGGTATTCAATGTTGAGTATAAGATTAGATTTTGGGTTTTCCCAAACAATTTCACCAATGTAGATATACATTTAAATTAATACAAATTATATATACAATTGTATTAATATATTTAATATATAATAATATAAGTCTATATTAAATATAAACTTGTATGTGGTTTATACATTTAAATATATATTTATACAGCATATATAAATACAAATTTATATAAAATTACCTAATAAAATAAATATTCAATATTCCAATGAGTTTATCAAATCCTAGCTTCTTACTCTGGATTATCAACATATCATACTAAAACACAGAATTTTTTGCTAAATCAAAGGAACATGAGGACTTCCACTGTGTATCTGGTGGATTTTGCCCATATATTAATTGTTTGTTGTTGTTGTTGTTTAGTCCCTAAGTGGTGTCAAACTCTTTGCGACCCTCATGGACTGTAGCCTGCCAGGCTCCTCTCAAGCAAGAATACTAGAGTGGGTTGCCATTTCCTTCTCCAGGGGATTTTCCTGATCCAGGGTTTAAATCCATGTCTCCTGCATTCCAGGCAGGTTCTTTACCACTGAGCCACCGGGAAGGCCCATCTTAATTGTTACCCACATGCAAAAATGCAATATACAAGTGCATGTGCAAGCGTACTGAGTTGCATCACTTGTATCCAACTCTTTACGACCCTATGGACTGTAACCCACCAGGCTCCTCTGCCCACAGAATTTTCCAAGCAAGAATACCAGAGTGGGTTGCCATTTCCATCTCCACAGGAGCTTCCCAACACAGGGATTGAAACCATGTCTCCTGCTTTGCAGGTGGATTCTTTACCGCTGAGACACCAGGGAAACTATTTTAATTGTTACCCACATGCAAAAATGTAATATACATAAGGGCATCTATTAGTCTAAAATAAAAAGCACCACATAGAAAAACCTTTCTACTTTTGATGAGGAGGAGTGAAAAGAAACATTCAGATAGATTTAAAGGCATGTACCCTTTAGCATCTGAGCAGAAAAAATGAGTACATTTTTTCTGAGTACTTAAATGGATACTTAAATCTCCATTTAAGTTCCACTGAGCTCAGGACCCACAGACCTCAAAGAACAACTCACATCGTGCCGCACTAACAGACATTTTCTCCGTGTGTGGCATCTGCCAGCAATAGTCTTTTTTATGTCTCAGGACCAAAACTAAGACTATTACACTGACTTAATCCTGCCCATTGCTGTAAATTCTCTGATTGACTATTCGAGAATTACTGTATTATGTCTGCCCTGAAGACATTTGAAGGTCCTGATACATTTCAATGATTTTACTTAACCTAGTAATTAGTTTACAGAGTTTTATGGACATTTTACTGCTTTGGAGATGACAGTTTTTCTTCTCAAAATTAGTTTTGATAGCCAGTCATTTCATTTCATGGTTTATGAAAGATCTGATATATTGGTTAAAAGATTTTCATTTAAGACTGTGGGGGAAAGCAATCTCTTTTCAGAAAAAGAACGCTATTTTGTACATCCTCTCTTTTTTGGTTCTTTTTTTTTTCACCCATATCCTGTGTGGGATTGTTTATAAAGAAAAAGAAGAGCAGTTTAAACTGAATCTTGTTAAGAATAAAGGGAGTTTTAAATATAAAATGCAGAAAAGTGATTTAATAATTTCCAAAGCTTGGAAAGCGTTACACATGAATGAATGACAAGTAACAAGAACCTCATCACGGGCCTGTTCATCAATGGACAAATATTGATTGAGCACCTCTTATGTTCCTGACACTGTTCTTGACACTGAGACATAACAACGAAAGCACAGTGAATTCCCTTCTCTCTTGAAATGCACATGCTAGAGGAGGAGAGAGAAAATAAATAAATGAGCAAAGATAAGTAAATAATTACAAACAGGCGAGAAGGACTAACAGAGAGACCAGAGAAAGCAGAGTAAGAACAAGTAAGAAAAAACTGAACGGTGTGAGGAAATAGGCTGTGCAAAAATTGGAGGACGAATAGTTAAAATAGCAAATAGTACTGCTTGTGAATAACCACAATTTTTTGTTTCCTTCATTTTTAAGGAAAATAACACAGTTGCAGTCAGGTGCATTTCTATTTTGATTAAATACAAGGAAATATTGTTTTTTTTCCTTTTTTAGTTAATAAAATTTACTTTCTAGAGCAAAAAAAAAAAAAAAAGAATTGAAGGAAAGAATGTTCCAGAAAGAGGAACTAGCTATGTAAAGTCATGTGAGAAAATGCTGAAGAGTTCCAGGCAATGCATTTACAGCATAGCGAGTAAAAATCTTAGGATTGCCTTAGAACCTGAATTTCATTGACACAAAATTCATTGACATTAAAAAAAATGAGGGAGATTTGCAACCTAAAGGCAGGTACTCTGGAGTTCCTGTGTCATTTCAGCTATGTATATGAAAGTGTATAAAATTACTCAGACCCGGCAGCAAAAAAAAGCCACTTAGAGAGAATCTTTTTTTTTTTTTTTATGATTTCTAAGACCCAGATAGAATTATCTGTGTACAAATTACCCCTAAAGGCCCCACAGAGGTTGTACAGACAGCTTACAGTAGAAGATCCAAATGTAGAGAAAATGCTTTGATATTCAATTTTAGGAAACAGCTTCATAATCATTCACTCTTTCCCTTTTCAATTAAATTTTAACTTTAGAAATAGGACATGAATGCTTTATTTTTTAAAAATGTATGCTAGGGAAGAGAAGAGATTTTCTTTGATTTTATTAGCAGTCTTGGTTCCTTTTCCAGCTTCTCTGAGATAGAATTACTCTGAATGCATATCCTCCAGAATTTAATGGTATATTCTTCTCTCTCTCTCTCTTTCAAAGTCACTCAGTCACATCCAACTCTTTGTGACCACATGGACTGTAGCCCGCCTGGCTCCTCTGTCCAAAGAGTTCTCCTAGGAAGAATACTGGAGTGGGTAGTCACTCCCTTCTCCAGGGGATCCTCCTGACCCAGGGAGTGAACCAGGGTTTCCTGTACTGCAAGCAGATTCTTTACCATCTGAGCCACCAGAGAAGGTCAGGATATTCTTACATACATTTATATGAGCCCATATAACACACACTGTTGCCTTATTGGGTTTTTAATGCATAGAATGTTCTGAAACATGCTTATTGCCCTTAACATTTTTTTAATTGAAGTATTGTGGATCCATGGGATTTCCTGGTGACTCAATGGTAAAGAGTTTGTCTCTTTTATATATAGAATTTATATCTCTTTTATATATAAGAATTTATCTTTTATATACAGTAGTAGTGGGCTTCCCTGGTAGCTCACCTGGTAAAGAATCCACCTGTAATGCAGGAGACCCCGGTTCAGTTCCTGGGTTGGGAAGATGCCCTGGAGAAGGGATAGGCTACCCACTCCAGTATTCTTGGGCTTCCCTGGTGGCTCAGATGGTAAAGAATCCACCTATAATACAGAAAATCTCGGTTTATACATGGATTCAGAAGATCCCCTGGGGGGAGCGGGGTCCACTCTAGGACTCTCGCCTAGAGAATCCCAAGGATAGAGGAGCCTGGCAAGCTGTAATCCATAGGGTCAAACAGAATAGAACATGACTGAAGAGATTAAGTAGCAGCAGCAGCAACGTAGTGGATTCAGTGTCCTGTTAGTTTCAGGAGTATAGCATAGCGATTCAGTTATACACACATACACATATATGTGTGTGTATATATATATATATGCTTTTCCAGATTCTTTTCTCTTATAGCTTATTACAAAATATTGAGTATAGTTTCCTGTCCTTGTTGGTTATCAATTTTTATATAGCGGTGTGTATATGTTGATTCTATCCCCTATGTAATCCCCTAATACACTGTTGAGAGTTGGCCTCACTGTAGAATTTTGACTCATTCTTTTTACTGCTCTGGAGTAGTCCATACTGCAGTATATCTATCCCTTCCCTTGTGATAGCTATTTAGATTGTTTCCAAGGTTTTACTGCTGCAAACAATGCTTTTAATGAACATTCCCTATAGATGGTTCCTTGTAGTATAAGTAAATGTTTCTCTAATGTAGCTACCCTATCTCACCATCTTTTTCTGATACACATTCCATTTTCATCCCTTCTCTCCTCCTCCACCAAGACAAAAGTAAACATCACTGAGAGGATGTTGCTTGGGTGCCTTGACACCCAGTCCCAACCCTCAGGTCAAACTGAGTGCGATTATTAAGGGCTGCTCGTTACCACAAGCAGAGTGGTTCCAAGAGCAGAGGTCATTGGCCTTCAATCTTTGACTTGCGTCCTGAGTTGACGATGACCCTTTAGAAAAACATGTGGTGAGAAGTGGCTTTGCCCTGTGAACCAACGGAAAACTGCTCCCTGAGGTGACTTCTAAAGGAATTTTACAAACCATGAGCTAGAACTGAATGGGTTCTGACTAGGCGTGGGACTCGGAGTTGTAATAGAAAACATTTATTTGGCTCCAACTAAACATCCTAACACATGTTAGCATTTGCTGCCAATACGCTTCCTAATTAAGAACAACATAAAATCATAGGAAATTCCTGTCTCCCGTCTTCATGCGCTCTTCATGTATCTCTGTTTCCCTGGCCGTTATTTCTCAAGTATTGCTACCACAAAAAAAAAAAAAAAAACAGGTTGATTCGAAGTCCTGTTTTGCCAACCATGCAGTGTGGTGTCATTAACAAGATTAATGTACATTCCAGAACTCACCACTGTGCATTTTTTTCCCTCCTTAAACAAATGCTGCTATTAAAAACTAATTTAAAAAGAAAAAAAGGTGATAAGCACCCCAGCCCCCCATCCAATGAAAAACCATACCATTTCATTGGTAAGGTCTTGTCTGCAACTGATGGAAAACTTCAAAAAGTTTTGTTTTTTTTTTAAATGTCTTCTTTCTAGGATTATCTGAACCGTTGACCATGTTTGTATATTTTATCTTGTTGAACAGATTTCAAGATGAAGGACAGACTAGGATCTGGTTTTCCTCTTAGGTCCTCCTTCAATCCATGCTAATTTCATTTGAAAATATTGAGATATACCTGTGAGTCCTAAACCATCACTCCCCTGTTACATACAAATAGGCATTAGGTGATTGCTGCACAGATAAAGATATTTATGATAGTTCTAATTAAAGCTAGAATCTGTATGAGTTACTCTTAGAAACCCTTGATTTATCAGTCTGGATGTAGTCTTTGACCTTACAGAGCCAAAGTAATTGCTTCCTTTCCCTACCATGAGGCAGAAATTAAAATTAAGCAAAACAAAACAAACAGAAAAAAAAAAAAAAACAGAAAGGAAGAAACCAAATACTCTGGTACATTGTACATCAACTGCCTCCCTCTAGTTCTATTTCGTTTTCCTATGCACTGAAATCGACTTCAAACTGGCACAAAAGAAAACCAGAGTTTGAAAAGTTATCTTCAGACATTTGCCATAGGACATTTGAATAATTTTCAGAATTATTAATTTTTTTCCAACGAAACGCACACGCCCTCTCTGCCCCTTTCCTGAGATGGCTTTGTGCTGTCTTCGGCTTTTCCCCCCTTCCAAATCTATTTATTGCTTGTTGCTCTTGGCCCGCCCTCACTTTCCATTTTTCATGATTAGTTCTTTATGATCGTGTGTTTCCTTTTCTTCTCCCCACCATGGCTGCCGGCCAGTTCCCTCTGAGCCCTCAAACTTCCCTTCCCTAATGAAACAAGAGCTGCCTCCCTCCCTGGCTTTTGCCATCCAGCTGTTTCCTTTTTAAAATATACACTCATCTTTATTCAGTGAAGTTCCTGGGCAAACCTGACTCCTTTCACAGAAGAGTTGGTGATCACACGCAGGATTAAAAAGGTCTTAGGAAAAAGACATATCTGGAAAATTTGGGGAATGAGCGGAAGAAGGGTAAAGAGAAATGAAGTTTATTTTTGAAATGTTCTAAAAAGAAGAAAAAGGACTTGATTCTTAATATTTTAATCCTTGGGCGGCTGTGGACGTCATGTGGGTTTCGAGCACATTGTCCAGGAGGTCTACCCACACCTGCACAGCATCTTAAGGTTCCCGCTTTGCCTGTTTCACCTTTTCTGGGCACGTGAAAGTAGCCTACCACCATAAACTTGGATTGTATAGGATCAGGCAGTGAAAAGGTGCCAACTTGTGGTGCAGCCTGCCAAGCCAAGTCAATGGACTGTGACGCTTTGCTTGTTCAAGTTGGCTGTAGTCCCTCTGCGATCTTCAGTATGCCCTTGACATCATGGAAATTACCACCAAAGTTAATGTCATCAGATGAGCCCTGCTAACTGTTTTAGAGAAGGTTCCCTGAATAAAACAACCTGTTTACTTCATAAACTTTCAGATTCACACCCCTCTAAATATTTCAAGGAAAATGAACAGGGATCCTCTTTCAATGCCAGAGTGGCTAATTCTTTTTCTGTCTTATAACTGATAAGACCTCATGTGACTGGGAATGAATGCTATTCTACCCAAGCATCAGTTGACTGTATTGTGTGAAAGGCCTACTTGATTAGATAAAGAGGTTAATTTGGTAGTTTAAACAGCTATGAGTTTAAAAAAAAATTAAAAGTTCTCTTTTAAATCTGAGGAACTCTCCCTTCTCTAAAAATATTTCTTCTGATATAAAACTTCCAAAGGAATAATTCTTCACCAGAAATAGAAATGGAAAAAAAAAAGGCATAAAAAAGAGACAAAGGAAACCAAAATAAAAAAGAATTTATAGTCACAAGGAAAAAAAATTGTAACTATGTGTGGTAATGGACATTAAGTAGACTTATTGTGATGATCAGTATCCTACAGAAAAATCTAAACAGTATGTTGTACATCTGATATTAATATAATAAAGTAAAGTAAAATGAAGTCACTCAGTCGTGTCCGACACTTTGTGACCCTGTGGACTGTAGCCCACCAGGCTCCTCTGTCCATGGGATTTCCCAGGCAAGAATATTGGAATGGGTTACCATTTCCTTCTCCAGGGGATCTTCCTAGCCCAGGGATTGAACCAACATCTCTTGCATTGGCAGGCAGATTCTTTTCCACTTGAGTCACCAGGAAGGTGAGATAATCTTATCTGAGAACAATTATCAGGTGAGATAAAAATCAGCATCTACACTGGAAAGAAATGGGATTACAATAACCTGGTGCAGCACGGATCTGCACCAACTACTAAACACTTTCACACTTGAACTTCACAGTAACCCCGTTAAGATAGGGAGATACAAAGTTTGGTGCCAAGTCTCAAATATTTTTCAAGAAAGACATTTTCTTGGAACTAAAATCAGAATTTGCATCCTGGATACTGGCAACCTAGAGGCTATCATCTGTGAGATTTTCCTGGAAGATTCTCCTATCTTAAAAGGAAGAGAGCCTGAGGGAGGAGGGCAGACCTGGATTATTATATAGCTCATTCTCCCCTGGTGGCTCAGAGGTTAAAGCAGGAGACCTGGGTTTGATCCCTGGGTGGGGAAGCTCCCCTGGAGAAGGAAATGGCAACCCACTCCAGTATTCTTGCCTGGAGAATCCCATGGACAGTGGAGCCTCATGGACAGCGACCTCACTTTCATTCTCCAATCAGCTCTAGTAAAAATAGTCCTGTTACCTACCAGAGTTCTTGGCCTCCTTGATCAATCAAAATTGATTGGAGGCCAGATAAGAAATTCAGGCAAGGCTCTCTTGGGGCCTCTGCTGCAGCAGGAGGGAGCAAGAACAAACAGCATGTTCCCTTGCTCCTTCCCTGCAGTGGGGTGAGCTCCTTTCTCACTGGGATGAGGATAGGGTCAGGTCCCAGCAGCACGCCAGAGGGCTGGCTTAGGTGGTGTCCCCACCCCTTCGGTGGTGCTGGGTGCAGAGGACATGAGCAGAACTCTGCTTTTGCTCCCGACACCCTGCTTTTGCTCATAGCTCTTCAGAAGTGGAATTTGGTGGGGGTTTTGTTGTTGTTGTTGTTGTTTAATCTTTTTGTATCTAGTCCATGTGCATGCATGGGTACTTAGTTGCTCAGTCATGTCTGACTCTTTGTGCCTCCATGGACTGCAACCCGCCGGTCTCCTCTGTCTATGAGGATTCTCCAGGCAAGACTACTGGAGTGGGTTGCCGTGCCCTCGTCCGGGGGATCTTCCCAACCCAGGTCTCCCGCATTGCAGGCGGATTCTTTACCATCGGAGCCACCAGGGTAGCTCAGTTGGTAAAGAATATAGTCCATAATTTCTCCCAACTACTCATGCACAAAATTATTTTTAGTCTCTTATAGTTTCTTTGTATTTTGTTGTGTGAGGAGATATTTGTCCAGATACAAGCACTGCAGTTAAGGATCCCAGACCCCAGTCTGTCTCAATTCCAGAATCTCCCTGCTAAGAAAGAGACACATCTGTTTCCTGTCCTTACATGTGGCTGCAGACTTAACTTCTGTGAGCCTAAGAACAGTCCTGCAGATTTGAGATCCCCCAGGGAAGAAAGGCAGGAAGACCTTGGGCCCAAAACTTGGGACTTGCTTGATCATAATGTGAATACTTGACGTCCTGCCTCCAAATTCTTTCTGACCCCGTTTCCTTTGCCTGACTGACCCTTCCATACTGTCTGTGCCCACTGTTTGCCTGCCTCCAGAGTTGTGACTCACAGCAGACCTCATTATACCTGTTGGACTTTGAGACACCATTTCTGAGACAGATCCTGACGTCTGTATTATGTGTGTCCCTCTGGAGCCCAGAGAAATAACCGCCTAAGGTTCACTTTGGCTCTGCCTGCCCACAGGTCCTCCCAACCTTGCAATCAGGCCAGGAATCAGGCAAAAGGTGGAGCCCAGGGGTTGTCAACTCAGTAGCTGTGCTCGAAAACCAAACCCTGAGAAGCCTGGCAGGTTGAGAAAAGATCTTCCGGGGAACTACTAAACTTTCTATTCCCAAGTTTTGACCACTGTAAATCCAACACAGCAAAAATTAGCAAGAGCCCTAAAGCTCCCCCCGGGTCTCTCTCCTCCGAGGAAATGTATCAGTGGAAGAGAACTTGATAGACAGGTTCTTCTCAACTTTCTCTGTGTTACCAGTGATAATGTTTAATTCTCTGTTTTTTATTTTGAGACTAACCTTAAAAGCACTAATGATGTCATTGAAAGTTGATCTTATTAACATTAAAAAAAAATGCCACTCCTGATTGTTTTGGGATCGTACTGCTTTATTGGCAAGAAGGGATTAAAAAAAAAAATAGAGAAGGATTTGACTGGTGAACACAGATGGATTTAGCAAGAAGGTAATGGAGTTTGAGATTCAGAGTCCTCCTGTGCACAGATCCCTTCCAAGGCTTTGAAAAGGGTGCTAGCAATTCTGTTTTCATTCTTTGTACTAAAGAAATTCGTCAAAATTGTATTCTATTCAGGCCCCTCAAAATCTGGATCTATCTCAGTAACTAAGTTATGGATTTATGTCAAGTGAAGGTCAAATGATGTACCAATATGCGATGTGGACCAAAGCCTTGCGGTAGTTTAAGCAGAGGGAAGTGCTAGAATCATCTGATACACTGCATGGAAATATAAGCATGCCAAAACCAAAACATCTTCATCCTACCAGTTGGCCCAGTATTAATGCCATGAGTGGAGATTCAGTGTTAGCAAACAGTCATCCATCATGTTAAATCAACGCTGCTAATTTGAATGTTGTGTTTGCCATTTTGTTTAAATTCAATCTGTAAATTTGTTTTCAATTTGCAGTTGTTTCAAAGCCACAAACTCAAAGACTATGCCTACTTTCAAATTTGTATATACCTAGGTAAGATTAGAATTTTAAATTATTTACATTTAGAAAAAGAAAAGGATGGAAGGAAGGGAAAGAAGAAAGGGAACTCCTTCAAGGACACTTATAACACCAACTTCATAGCCTGAGGACCCAAGATTGCCAAGGCATCCCTAGCTGGAACATTTCAAATCCAGTCCACGTGGCTCAGTAGTAAAGAATCTGCCTGCCAAGCAGGAGACACAGGTTCAATCTCTGGGTTGGGAAGATATTCTGGAAGAGGAAATGGCAACCCACTCCAGAATTCTTTTTTTTTTTTAATTGGAGGCTAATTACTTTACAATACTGTGGTGGTTTTTGCCATACATTCACATGAATCAGCCTGGGAAATCCCGTGGACAGAGGAGCCTGGTGAGCTATAGTCCATGGGGTCACAAGAGTCAGACACGACTGAGTGACTGAACTGAACTGAATATCTAGGCTTAACAGCTGATTTCTGCTCCCTTGGCAACTTCATCCCCATCCCTCAAGGAATGAACCCAGAAGTGAAAGCAAGTTTGGCTATTATAAATTCAGACCATGAGAGGTATCTTGTCCAAAGAGGGTCAAGAGGCTTCTTCACATTTAAAGTCCCTTTGTCTACTTTGAGATAAACCTTGATAAGCCTTCCATAGCTAAAGATTTGTTTCTAAATTTGATTTTCCAAATAATTGTTGAATTGTTCTGCATTAAAACTACCATGTGTATCATTCAAGGAAGTATACTTCTTACTCATGTGATGTTTATTTATTAAAAAACATTAAATAATCCTCCAAAAGAAACAATCCTTGATTTAAACCTATCTCAGTAAGACAGTAGATAGGTATGAAAAAGGAAAATATTCTTGCACTGAAATGCCCTGAGATTTTAAATTCAACTCTTAGAAGAATCTTCTATTTATACAAACCCTCCTGTTAATCAGCTTTCCACCTGGAATTTATTCACTATCAAAGATGCTAAACTGAACAAGCCTGAGGGTTGCCATACAAAATAGAAGAAAGGATCACAGATATATGCTTATAGGCCACTCAACTCTATCTTGCTATTTCCTTTCCTGGCAAATTTCCATCTTGCTAATCTCTGTCCCAAAGAATAGCAAGGAGAGATAAGAAAGACTTCCTCAGTGATCAGTACAAAGAAATAGAGGAAAACAATAGAATAGGAAAGACTAGAGATCTCTTCAAGAAAATTAGAGATACCAAGGGAACATTTCATGCAAAGAAGGGCACAATAAAGGACAGAAATGCTATGGACCTAACAGAAACAGAAGATATTAAGAAGAGGTGGCAAGAATACACAGAAGAACTATACAAAAAAGAACTTCATGATCTAGATAACATGAAGGTGTGATCACTCACCTAGAGTCAGACATCCTGGAATGCAAAGTCAAGTGGGTCTTAGGAAGCATCACTACGAATAAGCTAGTAAAGGTGATGGAATTCCAGTATAGCTATTTCAGATCCTAAAAGATGATGCTGTGAAAGTGCTGCATTCAATATGCCAACAAATCTGGAAAACTCAGCAGGACTGGAAAAGGTCAGTTTTCATTCTAATCCCAAAGAAAGGCAATGCCAAAGAATGTTCAAACTACCACACAATTGCACTTATCTCATACGCTACCAAAGTAATGCTCAAAATTCTCCAAGCCAGGCTTCAACAGTACATGAACCATGAACTTCCAGATGTTCAAGATGGATTTAGAAAAAGCAGAGGAACCAGAGATTAAATTGCCAACATCCATTGGATCATAGAAATAGCAAGTGAGTTCCAGGAAAGCATCTACTTCTGCTTTATTGATTATGCTAAAGCCTTTAACTGTGTAGATCACAACAAACTGGAAAATTCTTCAAGAGATGGGAATACCAAACCACCTTACTGTCCTCCTGAGAAATCTATATTCAGGTCAAAAGGCAAGAAGAGTTAGAACTGAACATCGAACAACAGACTGGTTCCAAATGGGGAAAGGAGTATATCAAGGCTGTATATTGTCACTCTGCTTATCTAACTTATATGCAGAGTATATCATCCAAAATGCTGGGCTGGAAGAAGCACAGCTGGGACCAAGATCACTGGGAGAAATATCAATAACCTCATATATGCAGATGACACCACTTTTGTGGCAGAAAGTGAAGAGGAACTAAAGAGCCTCTTGGTGAACATGAAAGAGGACAGTGAAAAAGCTAGCTTAAAACTCAGCATTCAAGAAAACTAAGATCATGGCATCCGATCCCGTCACTCCCTGGCAAATAGATGGGGAAACAATGGAAACAGTGAGAGATTTTATTTTCTTGGGGTCCAAAATCACTGCAGATGGTGACTGCAGCCATTAAATTAAAAGATGCTTGCTCCTTGGAAGAAAAGCTATGACCAGCCTAGTATGATTAAGAAACAGAGATATTACTTTGCCAACATATATCCATCTAGTCAAACCTATGGTTTTTCCAGTAGTCATGTATGGATGTGAGAGCTGGACTATAAAGAAAGCTGAGTGCAGAAGAATTGATACTTTGGAACTATGGTGTTGGAGAAGACTCTTGAGAGTCCCTTGGACTGCAAGAAGATCCAACTAGTCCATCCTAAAGGAAAACAGTCCTGAATATTCATTGGAAGGATTGATGCTGAAGCTGAAGCTCCAATACTTTGGACACCTGATGCAAAGAACTGACTCCTTGGAAAAGACCCTGATGCTGGGAAAGATTGAAGGCAGGAGGAGAAGGGGACAACAGAGGATGAGATGGTTGGATGGCATCACCGACTCGATGGACATGAGTTTGAGCAAGCTCTGGGAGTTGTGATGGACAGGGAAGCCTGGTGTGCTGTAGTCCACGGGGTTGCAGAGAGTCAGACATGACTGAGCAACTGAACTGAACTGAATCTCTGTCCCACCCCTATAATCCCATATCTAGGTAAAAAGGCAGAGCACAATCACTAAGGATCACTACAGATAAAAGAAGGAAGAGTATTGTTTTTTTTTTCTTCCTTAGCACTCATCTCACATGCTAGTAAAGTAATGCTCAAAATTCTCCAAGCCAGGCTTCAGCAATATGTGAACTGTGAACTTCCTGATGTTCAAGCTGGTTCTAGAAAAGGCAGAGGAACCAGAGATCAAATTGCCAACATCCACTGGATCATGGAAAAAGCAAGAGAGTTCCAGAAAAGCCTCTATTTCTGCTTTATTGACTATGCCAAAGCCTTTGACTGTGTGGATCACAATAAACTGTGGAAAATTCTAAGAGAGATGGGAATACCAGACAACCTGACCTGCCTCTTGAGAAATCTGTATGCAGGTCAGGAAGCAACAGTTAGAAGTGGACATGGAACAACAGACTGGTTCCAAATAGGAAAAGGAGTACGTCAAGGCTGTATATTTTCACCCTGCTTATTTAACTTCTATGCAGAGTACATCATGCGAAACACTGGACTGGAAGAAACACAAGCTGGAATCAAGATTGCCGGGAGAAATATCAATAACCTCAGATAGGCAGATGACACCACCCTTATGGCAGAAAGTGAGGAGGAGCTAAAAAGCCTCTTGATGAAAGTGAAAGTGGAGAGTGAAAAAGTTGGCTTAAAGCTCAACATTCAGAAAACGAAGATCATGGCATCTGGTCCCATCACTTCATGGGAAATAGATGGGGAAACAGTGGAAACAGTGTCAGACTTTATTTGGGGGGGGCTCCAAAATCACTGCAGATGGTGATTGCAGCCATGAAATTAAAAGACGCTTACTCCTTGGAAGAAAAGTTATGACCAAACTAGATAGCATATTGAAAAGCAGAAAAAAAAAAAAGAAAAGCAGAGACATTACTTTGCCGACTAAGGTCCGTCTAGTCAAGGCTATGGTTTTTCCAGTGGTCATGTATGGATGTGAGGGTTGGACTGTGAAGAAGGCTGAGTGCCGAAGAATTGATGCTTTTGAACTGTGGTGTTGGAGAAGACTCTTAAGGGTCCCTTGAACTGCAAGGAGATCCAACCAGTCCATTCTGAAGGAGATCAGCCCTGGGATTTCTTTGGAAGGAATGATGCTAAAGCTGAAACTCCAGTACTCTGGCCACCTCATGCGAAGAGTTGACTCATTGGAAAAGACTCTGATGCTGGGAGGGATTGGGGGCAGGAGAAGAAGGGGATGACCAAGGATGAGATGGCTGGATGGCATCACGGACTCGATGGACGTGAGTCTGAGTGAAGTCCGGGAGTTGGTGATGGACAGGGAGGCCTGGCGTGGCTGCAATTCATGGGGTCACAAAGAGTCGAACACTACTGAGAGACTAAACTGAGGAGGACACTTTACAGTTCTAGAAGATATGAATGTAAATTAAAGTATAAATGAGTCACTCATTACTCCTTTTTTAAGGATACCACAACACTTAAAATATAGATTTAAATTTAATTTTCTTTGTAAAAGTGCACACATTCCAATGCTTTTTTCTAAGAAGGTCAAAGTGCTCTCATATATGAATTTAAAGCCATGAAATGCCAGTACAGCAGGGAATTATAGAGGATCACATAGCAGAGTCAGAAACAGATCTAGATCCAAATCTACCTCAACCACATGGCAGTTATATGATTTGGGGCAAAACACTACCATTATGTGCTTCTCAGAAGGCAGTTGTCAAAATTACATAAATGTAAATTGATGTAGCAACTATAGAGAACAGTATGGAGGTTCCTTAAAAAAAAAAAAAAACTAAAAATAGTGTGCCCATATGATCCACCATTCCCACTGTTGGGTATATATTTGGAAAAGAAAAAAAAAAAAAAAACTCTGATGATGAAAGATACTTGTATCCCAAGGTTCACAGCAGTACTGTTTACAGTAGCCAAGACATGGGAGCAACCTCATTGTCTATGGGGAGATGAATGGACAAAGAAGCTGTGATATATATATATATAGGAATATTACTCAATCATAAAAAGGAATGAAATAATGCCATTTGTAACAACATGAATGGACCTAGAGATTATCATACTAAGTACAGTAAGCCAGACAAAGCAAAGACAAATATAGTTCAATATCACTTAAAGAAAAAAGATACAAATGAACTTATTTACAAAACAGAAATAGACTCACAGACATGATTATCAAAAAGGAAAGGGAGGGGGGAGTGATAAATTAGGAGTATGTGCTTAACATATACTAAGCACTATATATAACGTAGGTAAAAACAAGGACCTACTGTATAGCACTGGGAACTATCTTCAGTATTTTGTAGTAATCTATAATGGCTCAGATGGTAAAGAATCTGCCTGCAATGCAGGAGACCTGGGTTCGAAACCCAGGTCAGAAAAATCCCCTGGAGAAGGGAATGGCAACCCATTCCAGTATTCTTGCCTGAAAATTCCCATGGACAGAGGAGCCTGGTGGCCTATAGTCCATGAGGTCACAAAGAGTCAGACACAACTGAACGACTCACACTACTACTACTATAATGGAAAAGAATCTGAGAAAGATATATACATACATATATATATATATTTATGGGCTTCCCAGCTGGCTCCATGGTAGATATCCTGGAGGAGAAAATGGCAATCCACTCTAGTATTCTTGCCTGGGAAATCCCATGGACAGAGGAGCCTGGTGGGCTACAGTCCATGGGGTCACAAAGAGTTGGACATGACTTAATAACTAAATAACAATACACACACACACACACACACACACACACATGCAATTGAATCACTGTGCTATGCACCTGAAACCAGCACAACATTGTAATTTTACTTCAATTATTTTTTAAAAAGTGACAAAATGACATTTCTAGAAATAAAGAATTGTATTTAGTACCTAATAGGTACTCAATAAATGGCAGATGGCTTATAAATATTATTATTATATGGGCGAGGGTAGCTGGTGCTTAAAAATTTAGCTAATTCAGAGTCATTCAGGCCCTGAGGGCATCACAGTCAGATAAACATTTGCAGTATGCAACAGAGAGTCAACCAGTAGTCTATTTCATCTGCATGCTATTCTGTATAGTTATGAATTCTTTCCTGAACAAACTCTTTCCTGTGGCCCACATTATAATCTCTACAAACCTTCTCTCCTCCTACATGCTCCCCTACACACACACACACACACACACACACACACGCAAAAACACACTTACCATTTGATTACCTGTTGTTTTAGCTTCCCCAAAGGACCTCACAGACTTAAATATAGCTCTGTCCTTCCCAATGAGCAAGCCTTTAAATGAGCTAAATTGCCTTGCTTTTTCACTCCCTACCCAAACTTGATCTCAAGCTTTATAAAAGAAAAAGACGGAGGGCCTTCTAGATCGAATGTTCAGCAGTTGCTGTGTTACCCATTGCTTGAGAGGTTTTGTGTACTGGTACTTAATCCTTGTTTCAGTTACAACCCCTGTAGGGAAATTTGAGTCCTATACACGAGTTCTTCATTTATTTCTGAGCCAAGATAATTCTAGGATTACCACTTAGAAAATTAGGAGAACAGACTGCGGCATAGTTACCAGGCAGACAGTATTGAAAAAAGGGGGCATGTCGACTACCGTTCTGGTGACAAGGTTAGGGATAGGTATTGTGGTTAAATCCCACTTAGCAACAACATTACACTCATTAAGTGAACACTATATGTGAACAGAGAGACTTCCCCCTCCAATTCCTCCTCCCTATTTCTTCTCCTCCTCCTGAAGGCAAGCTCTCACAACACTAGGAACTCCTTGCCCAGGAAATCGTTCTCCAGAGTAAACCACAGGCCCAGTACCTCCAAAGCTAGAACACGCTGAGAAGGACACATGTCATTCTCCAAAAGTCTACTAGCAAACCCTATTCATAAGCTGTCTCTCTCTTATTCCTTCCCGTGACCTTTATGGCTTGGAAAGTATTCCTTTGTGTTTATGCGAACACAAACTATTCTGCAAGCATCCTTCAAGAATTTAAAGATTCTATTAATCTGATGTCTTAATTGTTATTGAGAAGAGGAAACAGAAGTGCCTTTGTTTCCCGAATGACCACAGGCTTCTAAAAAGTGGCCCACAGAGTTAGAGTTTGCCTCTCAAATTGCAGGCAGCTCCGTGCGCACTGGAACTTGAGTGTAACATATTCCCAGACTTTAAAGAAGGCGGGGAAAGAGCATAACGTTGAGTAAAGTCAAGGTGAGCTGCACGAATCCAAACTGAAGTTTTTCTCCCATTCCTCCATTTATCTTGAAAACTGCTTTAAAATAGTGCTCAACAGCTGTGTATTTCCAGATGATAGACGTTAACTGGAGTAGCAAATAGTGAAACCACAGACACACACACACAAAGCCACAGACACAAACACACATAATACTAAACAACACACATTCAAAAGAGAAAGAAAAAAATCTCGCAACAATAAGGAATAAATAAAAATCAATGTAATTCAATGATAATGTGTTATGCACTTACTATTTATAAGGCACTGAGAATCCAGACATAGAAAGATTTAACCACTGTCTCCCAAGTGTTTGCTTTGATTTATTCCTCACTAGGAAAGAATAAAGTAATATCCTTACTAGGAAAGAATATAGAGATATCTACAATACAATCTAAATACAATAAACGCTCCAAAAGGAGGAGAACACATCCAATTTGGGGAGAGAGGCATACGGAACCAAAAATAGCTCCATGGAGAGAGTAGCATTTGAGTTGGGCTTTAAAAAGTGAAAGAAAGTGAAGTCGCTCTATGGACTGTAGCCTACCACACTCCTGAGATTTTCCATGGGATTTTCCAGGCAAGAGTACTGGAGTGGATTGACCATTTCCTTCTCCAGAGGATCACGACCCAGGGATCGAACCCGGGTCTCCCGCATTGTACGCAGATGCTTTATCCTCTGAGCCACCAGGGAAGTCAGGCTTTAAGAACCTGGCAAAGCTTGATCTTGGAAAGATGGTCAATGTTCTGCTTGAAGAAATGAGCATAAGCTATGAAGGTAGATATGGCAATAGACAGACATGAAGCATTTCTGGGAACTTGAGCAATATTTTGGATTGAGCATAGGATATTTGTGAGTTTGGTGGAAGAGAAAACGGGGAAAAAATAGATTGTGCGTATCTTGGAAGGAATAGTTTACACTTAGTTTGAGAGTCAGTTAGTAACTGATAGTTTCTCAGCCCTGAAATACTGTGATTAGAGATTATTTTCATGAAGAACAATACAGGTAGGGCTTCCCAGGTGGCTCTAATGGTAAAGAACCCACCTGCCAATGCGGGAGATATAAAGAGACGTGTGTTCGATCCCTGGGTCAGGAGGATCCCCTGGAGGAGGGCACAGCAACCCACTCCAGTATTCTTGCCTGAAGAATCCCCTGGACAGAGGAGCCTGGTGGGCTACAATCCATAGTATCACCAAGAATTGGACACAACGGAAGCAACTTAGCACGCAGGCAAAGATATGTACTCATTCATTTCTTCATTCAGCAGACGTTAACTAAACACTTACCATATGCCAGTCCCTGGGCCAATTTATCCCAGTTGGGAGGCAAAATTTATAGTATGTGAGTGAAAGTGAAGTTGCTCAGTCGTGTCCGACTCTTAGCGACCCCATGGACTGCAGTCCACCAGGCTCCTCCATCCATGGGATTTTCCAGGCAAGAGTGCTGGAGTGGGGTGCCATTGCCTTCTCCAAGCATATACACACTACTCTATATAAAATAATCAACAAGGACCTATGATATAGAATGGGAACTCTACTCAATATTCTGTAATTGGGATAAAAATCTGGGAAAAGAATCTGAGGAAGAGTAGATGTATGTATATGTATAACTGAATTACTTTGATGTACACCTGTCAACACTGTAAATCAACTATACTCCAATACAATTAAAAAAAAAAAAAGTATCTGCTGGATGGTGCCCGTTCATCCTTTGCTAGGAAAAGACCATAGGAGAGGAGGAGAGGAAGGAAGAGAGAATCATTTACAAGTGATGAAAAGGAGGTATTTTCCCTTGGGAGTTCCTTCCTATAGCTAGAAAAGTCCCATAACTCTGGAACGCTTGGTAGGGATTGGGGAAAGAAGGTGCAGATTTCTGTCCTCGTGGAGTCTGTTAGTCGAAGCAGCCCTGGATAGTATGTGACACTTACATAAAAGAAACAGATAACTGAAACAGAATCTATAGGACTTCAGAACTTCCTGAGGACAAATGAGGAAAGTGAAGAAATAAGATGGACTTCAAGTTTGGGGACCAAAGACAATGATGGCCATACAGAGGGACAGAGGTAGAGAAGTTAGGAAGGGAGATGCTGAAGGGGCAGCTGGGCTGGTTCACAGAGAGAGCAGAAACCAGGTTGCTACAGGTGTCAATACCTCCTTGAACTGAACTCTGGACTCCCCTGCAGAGAGTATAACCAGTAGCTGGAATGGTTTGGTGGCAAGCCAGCAGAGGAAAGAGAAAGGCCAGGAGTTAAAGAATGCCCATATCCAAAAAAAAAAAAGAGAGAGAGAAAGAGAGCCTTAAGAAGACCAAGGGAAAACTAGCTTAAATGTAACAGATATTCCTTAAGACAGTAAGAATTTTATTTTTTTTAGCTTTTAAACTATCTCTGATGAAAGTTTACAAGTCTCAGAAATATCCATCTAAACAAGTTCCAAAATGTTACATACCCATCCAAGAGATGTAACTTCAATTATGTATGTAACTTCAGTTGATACAATAGTGGGAACTGCCCGGAATTTATACAAGGTTTATTGTTGTCGAATTTTTTCTCCTAGAGGAGCTACCAAATTATAGTAGCCTTTGTGGAGAAGTGCTGCATATCGATTGCAAACAGGAAAAGATGGATTATTTTTTCTATCTGTAGTTCAATCACTCACTGCTCAGAAGTTACAAGTGTCACACACATTGTACATAAATCTTCCGGACTGTCTCTAGATTTGTAAAGAAGCTGAGTTGACCGAATTATTTCTCTCCCTTGCTCTTACTTTAACATCTTGCTATTACTAGGTTTTGAACCTTCCTGAAGCAGAAGTTTAAAAAATACAGTGTTTGATAGAAATCCATGGCCTTTGAGTCTTCCCCTCCTGGGAGACAAATGTAGAGTTCCAGGCAGAATTAATTTTGTTCAACGATGTTTGAAGTTGGCAGCGGAAGTGGTCTTTGGAATTTACCAAAACAGGCTGGGAGTTGAACAAGTCATAATCCAGGTGCCTCCCCTTCACCTCCACCAGCTACTTTTTCCCTGTCCCCTGCCACCTTCCAGCTTATTTACTGAGTCAGTTAACAAAAGATAACCTCCCATTGTGCAACCATCAATAAATCAATCGTGTTAATACTATCTTGGAATGTCCCCTACTATTGACTTTCATATTGTTTACATTACACACTAGAGAAAGCCAGGGCCCTTGAGTCGGCGTTAATGGATTCTGGAGGAGCCATTAATACATAGAGTTCTCTTGACAAAATATTTCGGTTTCTCTGAGGTTCACCTGCTTTCTGAACATTGGCAAGGGCCCTCTCCTCCCTGCAGGCACGATTCTGCCACACGGAGTCTGACGAACACTTAGGAAGGCAAACATTTCTGAGCACTAATGGAACAGTCACTTAGGGCACACCTCCTTCTTTGTGATTTGAATAATCTATTTCCACCCACCCCTGCTCCCCACTGTCAACAACCCTCAACAATCTAGGGAATCAAATTAATCTTCAATTATGTGAAAGAATTTCAGGAACGAACACAGCTCAAGTTACCATGTAACTTGCTGTTGTGAAAAGATTCAGACAGCAAGCAGCCTGAATGCAGAGACTTTGGTGATTTCCTTTTTCTCCCTCAACAATTTAAGGGAAATCTTGCCAGCCTGTGGATCATCTCTACATGGGGAATCTCAAAACTTCTGAGAGCTAGGTTTAAAATGAATTTTTTAAAAAAGCTTCCTGTCCACCAGCTCTATAAGACTAGGTTAAATTTAATAATTATAAAGGTGGATGTAATGTTTTAGTTTTGTTTGGAGGACTTCCTTTTTTATGACACCAGAAATACTTAGAGAACAGGTTTTCTCATCACAGTGGGACTCTTCTTTCCAAATGAAGGTACTTGGTAAAGGCAGGAGCTACACAGAGATTTCAAAGGGGGCTGGGGATGGGGGTGGGAAGCCACCCGTCCCGAAACCTCTAAAGTTTCAGATTTCAGTGCTGGCTGCAGACCTGGGCAAAGTTCACTGCTCCCTTTTCATGACATGCTACGTACTTTGCAAGCTCCCACTTGCTTCTTAGAGAGGAAAAAATGTGTTCTCTGAGTTCAGGTTGCTAAGGACAGGCTGAGCCCATTTAACCATGCATTCCTTTTCTAAAAGATAGGCTGCTTGTTGTTGTTTTTTCCGCTGTAAATACCAGAGAGTTTTGATCCTCCCCACTCTAAGCAAATACTTCTGCGACAACTTTGAAGCCCTCGTCCACGGTGGGAAACTCAGTGATTTCATTCTGTCACTTTTGCTGCCTGAGTCAGAAGTCTTGAGAAAATGGAATCTTACTCTACTTTGCAGCAAATCTTATCAGACACTTGTCATCATTTTCCTCTTGATAATGATGGGTATTTAAAATACACATGATTATCAGATAATTTAAAAATCTCATTGTTATAACCCTTTCTTCTTCTTCTTTTTTTTTACTTTCTTTTTATTTTTTCTTTTACTTTGACCTCAGGATATATATGTCTCCTTAAGGGTATTTTGAAGAGGGTGAAAGAAACAGACAGGACTTTGAAAGGGAAAACAGACATCTAATTGACTGTCCCTTGCTGACCCACTGTGACCTGTACTGAATACCTTTAATGGACATGTGTGAACTCGGAGCCTCTACTGTGATAAACAAATTTTCGACCTTCAACTTGTGTTTACAGCAGCATTATTTATTCTCTTCAAACAGGGATTTTTTTAAATGAATAAGTCATTAGCATAGGTATTTTAAAATGAGTGAGTAAGACACTAGCATAAATATCTTATGCAAGGAGGAGGTTAAGTTAGTCTTCCAATTCTGTAGATACATTTTTTTAAAAAAGGAATTTGGGTCAATTATCAACTTAGTTCATGTCAGTGTATTATTTTCCATTATACTATAAAAACAGAATCCATTTGCATCCCACACAATAGTTACCAAATCCTAAAAGCTCAGAAAGTCAGTCAGGAAGCAATAATCTCTACTCCTAAAATTAATAACTCTCATGACATTGCTTATGTGCAACCTTGGAACTTACTGCTCTGTAAACCATCTTAGGTCAAGGTGGAAAATAATGAGTCCATTCAAATCCTTGCATGCTTCCAAAAAACACATTAGATGACTGAAAGTTTGTTTTAAGTGACGTGGAAGTAAGGCAGGTAAGGGAGATACCCCCATTCCTATTGTTGCTAAAAGGCCAGAAGCCTCTACATGGCCCCTCTACCTCAACTTCTTGGAAATTGCCGTGGTCCACTGCCTTCCCTCTTTCCTACTAGCTGGCATTGCTTCCTCTCTGTTTTCTTCCTTCTCTTCCATGCTAACATCTTCTTAAGCGCCTCATCTAATATCAGTGAGGTCTGCTTTGATATTGCTCTGTGCCTCAACCAGCTCTTCTTTCCATAGCCGTCTCTTCCTGTGCCATGATCCACTTAAATACTGTGGTTTCACTTTCTCATCATAAGACTTTTTGGAATTACAGGAAGGCTGAGATCAATGCCACATTTTGAGATTCTAGTATATGGAACAACAAAGACACCCCCAAAATAAAGTTTAAAGAATAATTTCAGTTTTAATGTTTAATAGTCATTCATGTTATCTGTGGGCTTCCCTGGTTGGCTCAGTGGTAAAGAACCTGCCTGGCAATGCAGAAGACGTAAGTTCAATTCCTGGGTCACAAAGACCCCTGAGGAAGGAAATGGCTACCCACTCCAGTGTTCTCACCTGGGAAATCGCACGGACAGATGAGCCTGGCAGACTATTTTAGTCCACGGGGTTGAAAAGAGTCAGACATGGCTTAGCAACTAAACAACAACAACAACATGTTACCTGCAAATGTTCAAGAGAACTGAGAATACTATTCCAGTTATAAAGGGAAACAACATCCACACTCTTCACTTAGGGCACAGATGTGGGGCTCATGTCCTTCTGGCCCCACTGCCTAGCCCCTGCTGTGACCTAAAGCGTTTATGTATCAGATCCTGCTCACTTGGCAAAGATGGTTGGTTGTTGCTTAGTTGCTCAGTTGTGTCCAACTCTTTTGTGACCCCATGGACTGTAGCCCATTAGGCTCCTCTGTCCATGGGATTGTACAGGCAAGAATGCTGGAGTCAGTCACTGTTTTCTCCTTCAGGGGATGTTCCCAACTCAGGAATTGAATCCAGGTCTCCTGCATTGCAGGCAGATTCTTTCTGCTGAGGTACCAGGAAACTCCACTGGCAAAGATTAGTGTGGTGAAATTAAAAGAGCACCAGACTGGAAGACATAAGGATACCCTGAGGTTCCATGTTATCTGGACCTTGGTTTCCTCACCTGGAAAATGAAGAAGTTGCCATAAATGGTGCCCGAGTTTTCTAGTACCCTTCTGTGTCTTTACACTGTGCTCAGCACTCCAAGCGGAGAAGGCAATGGCACCCCACTCCAGTACTCTTGCCTGGAAAATCCCATGGATGGAGGAGCCTGGTGGGCTACAGTCCATGGGGTCGCTAAGAGTCGAACATGGCTGAGCGACTTTACTTTCACTTTTCACTTTCATGCATTGGAGAAGGAAATGGCAACCCACTCCAGTGTTCTTGCCTGGAGAGTCCCAGGGACAGGGGAGCCTGGTGGGCTGCCATCTATGGGGTCGCACACAGTTGGACACGACTGAAGCGACTTAGCAGCAGCTGCACTCCAAGACATCATTTCTAGCCCACTAGCAGAGAATAAAATGAAGTAAGCAGACGTCTCTCAAGATAAACAGGCTTGAAAACACAAATGTCAGAGACGACAGTATAGGACAAGAGTTAGACCCGAGGGATGAGGAGGTGAACGTGGAGATCTACTTTCTTGCCTCTTTCCTCTGCAGGCAGCAGCAGTCACGATGGGCTTGGGGCACAGTCACAGAGCAGCCTATAACACTGAGATCCAGTCATAAAACACTCTCACAGCCATCCTGCTATTCAGCATCACCTGATAGGTACCACAGCTCACAGGAAGAATCACGTCCTTGCTTAGTGCTTTCAGTGTGACCCATTTCCCAAGGCAAAGCAAAGATCTTTCCTCTTCTCCCTTTCTCACACGGGGAGCAAATTAAAGCAACCTGACTCCCACTCAGCACTTACACAAGTTATCATTAATAATGTGTCCTTGGAGGTAGACCCCAGATCCAAGATCAAGAGAGATCAGGTAGAAAGAAAACACCCTTTTACTTTTATTAGTATAGGCTAGCTGACATTAATGATTAAAATATTGTGCTGTTTCTTCTCAGATTTCAACAGCAGTCGAATCTCACATTTGAAGCCTCAGGCAATAAACTGAAGAGAGAACACTGATTGTTGGAACAGGGAAACATCTAAGCATCTATTAGTTCAGTCTACCATGAAAAGTCGGAATCCCTTCAACGAAACTCACCCGCATGCCTATGTAGCTTCTCTGTGATGATAGCAATAACACAATGATAACCATAATGATAATAACAAAAGCACTTATTCCACACTTTCCATGTTGCTAGACACTGAGCATGTATATTGAACACTGACTGTAAATCAGCACTCTTCTTAGCACTAACTTATTGAATCCTTAGAATGCCTCTAATTTTATCCATTGAGTCAACAGAAAAGTGAAAGGGTTAAATAGCTTACATGGAATCCCATAGCTGGGGAGCTGGGGAAGTGAACTAAACAGGCAAGCTCTGAGACCCGTCCCTTTAACCCTATGGTAGCAATTGGATCAGGGGAAGAACACAGTTTGTTTCAGCACTACTCAATAGAAAGATCTTTAGTTTTCTAGGTCAAATGTGCCTCCTTTTTTCATGTGGCCCACTAGCCCTATACAGAATAATTACTATTCTTTCTCCAATTTAACACTCTTTTTTATCAGGGGTTGGAAAACTATGATTTGATTTTTTATGGCTTATGAGCTGAGAGTAGATTTCAAATTTTCAGGTGGTTAACAAAATCAAAAGAAGAGTAATATGTCATGATACATGAAAATTATCTGAAACTCAAGTCTCCATGTCCATAAATTAAGTTTTATTGGAACATAACTATACTTTCTTCATTTTCGTCTCTGGTTACTTTCACTCTACAGCAAGGTTGGAACTGAGCGCTTAGGACAAAGACCATCTGCCCCAGTAAAGTCTAGTCATTTCCTAGCTGATCCATTAGAGGAAACATTTGCTAACCCCTGCTTTAAATAGTTGAAGGTAGTTCTAATGTCCTTTCATAAATGTGTTCTTTTAATGGTAACTGTCTCAAATCCTCCTCTCTCACCCAACCTCACATCATCCAGGAGACTCTTCTGTAGAGTTTCTTGGGAACCACATATTCCATCCTTCTTAAAATAGTATGTTGTGTGTCTTAAGTCATTTCAGTCGTGTTTGACTCTTTTGACGCTGTGGACTGTAACCCACCAAGCTCCTCTGTCCAAGGGATTGTCCTGGCAAGAATACTGGAGTGGGTTGCCATTCCCTTCTCCAGGAGATCTTCCTGACCCAGGGATTAAACCAGGCTCTCCTGCATTGCAGGCTGAGTTTTCATCATCTAAGCTACCAGAGAAGCTGGTAGTGCCCAGTGGTATATTCATACCATGGAATATTACTCAGTGATAAAAAAAAAAAGAATAAACTAGCCAGACTCCAACAACACGGAAGAATCTCCAAAGCATTATGCTGAGTGCAAAAGCCTTACTGAAACATTGTTATGACCTGATGGTATGTACATAAAATTCTAACACAGGCAGAACTCACCTGTGGTGAAAAGAACATCAGAGCAATAGCTGTCTATAGGAAAATGGAGGGGGAATTAGCCAGGATGAGAATTAAACTCTTTGAGATTTTGGAAATATTCCAAATCTTAACAATCATTTCAGTTACATAGTTGTATACATTTCATGACACTGTATCCACTCCAAAAAAAAAAAAATCCTGTAAACAAATACTGAACTCTAATTGCTGATCTGGGTGGTGGAATGTGTAGGAGTGAAGAATATCGATACCTGCAAGTTACTCTGAAATGAATCCAAAAATCAGCATGATTGGATAGAGGGATGGATGGATAGCAAGACAGAGGATGAAACAAGAAAAGTATCATGCTCACTGTGGACTCTAGATGTGAGTAGATGAGTATTTACTAGTTCTTCCAACTTCGATGGTCAAAATTTTTCATAGAAAATTTTATTATTCAAAATAATTTTTTCATAATAAAATGGGAAGGAGGAGACAAAGTAATGCTTAGTATGAAACAAACTATTTAAAATGTTGCACAAAGTGACACTGTTATTTCCCTGTACCTGGAAACCATTTTAGTGTCAACTTTTATTTTCCTTGAATATATCTGTTTGAATCATGAAGTGCCCCTTCTTAGACATACTCAAGAGAGATCTCGATTATATATAACCACTTGGTACTAGTGATAAGGATGTATTCAATGACAGAAGTTAACTTCACTGCAAGAGGCCAACTAATTTCTGCACTGTATAAATTCTGAATCTGTAGTTTATTATTAAAAATGCATAAAATGAAAGACATAGAAACATTCCAGTGAGATGTTTCCTTCAAATTCATTTTCAGAAAAGAGTATACATTCCATAAGTGAGTTTACACTCTTGCCTCGTGGAGCTGTAGAAAGAAGAGGAATGCGTTTGATCATGGCTGAATTCCTGGCCTCTTTAACCTCACCAGTAGGCTGTCATGTATTTCTCATACTACGATTGACTATCATTTGACAAACAATATGCTTGCCACTGTTACAAACATCAGATAAGCATGTGTGCATGCTAAAAATTTGAAAAAGTTCTCAAAAGATGCAGCCTAATCTCTGGATTAACTGTTTCTTTAAAGGGCCTCTGCAATGTATAATCTGCAGTCTGATTCTGTTGCTTTTATGCAATGCCAATATTAGTAGCAATAACACAATCATGCTTCAACTATTTGGAGGTCAATTAGCTGGAAAATTCTGCTGTTTCTGAATGGAAGCTAAGAACCAAGGAAGTAAGAAAGAAAAATCCCAAAGGCAGTTTGACTGGCTGTGAGACCATCAGGGCGCCAAGCTCCTGTATTCACTCCTGGAAGAGTCTCTAAAGCCGACACTCGAAATCCTATGATCCTTCCACAGGGAAGATTCTAACAAGCCTGGATTCCCAGCTCACGCCTTAAGAGAGGTTGCCCAGAGGTGGGCATAGTGAAAGCGGCAAGAATGGAAAGAATTATCAGCCAGCATTCAAAACTCAGTATGCGCTATAACTGAGGAGGATAAATTTATGGGCCAAAAGGGTCCAGCTTAATATCACCAATGAGGGGGACAGTTCCACAAGGTATTGAAGATAGTCCTTAAAAATAAAAATAAAAAAAAAATAAGAGGAAGGGCTGCTATTAGGCATCCTCAGGAAATGCTGGTCTCATCGTTAACACAACGTTTCTGCTATGACTCCAGGGACCACCCAAAAGAGCATCATTTATTCACTCTTGCTTTTCCTACTCCCCCCCTTTTTTTTCCCTTTTATTTTGGCTGGAGATTATAAATGTTCTTTTCTTTTCTCTTCCTAACAATGTCCATCAATCTGCCTGAATCTTCTGGTCTAGGCGTGGCTCTGAACTTATCCCACACACTCCATCACGCAGATGTTTCCTCTCTGGCCCCCACGCTTCTATTCCCTTTGCCTGGCAGTCTGTTGTATACAAATTCCAGGCAACACTTCTAGTTTCTGAGGACAACTTCTAGCTCATCCACACTATCACTCCCCTCTCACTTCCGACTTTCTTTTCCCACCTTTTTCCTCTCCATATGGCTTGCCAAGCAGTCTACACTCAGTCACCACGTTGAAGCCCCACCTGCATTTCCCCTTCATTGCAGAGTTTTGCACTGTTTTTTCTGCTTTTGCTCAAGTCGAACGAGTCAGCAGCATGAGCACGCTCAGCCACTCAGTCATATCTGGCTCTTCAAGACCCCACGAACTGTAGCCCTCCAGTCTCCTCCGTCTATGGAATTTTCCAGGCAAGAATACTAGAGTGGGTGCCATTTCCTCCTCCAGAGGATCTTCCCCACCCAGGGATGGAACCCTCATCTCTTGCATCTCCTGCACTGCCAGAGGGATTTTTTTACCACTGCACCCCCTGGGAGCTGGGACCCACCTAAACACCCCCACTCCTGTGTGAGTCAACCCTCACCACTGGACTTCAACATGTATCCTTCCTGAGGGAGCCCACCAACCTGCACGGGGTCAAGGGATATTGTTTTACACCCCTCCTCTGGCCAGCCCCTGAGGGTGAGGCTCTGGGCCACCTTGGCAGACACCATCTGACGTCCAGTTACTGTTAGATCTGTGTTCGTTCTTGACTTCTGCCTCTTGCTCACTCTTTTGCCCCATCATCTAATTTCTCTGAGCCCCAGTTTCCATCTATAAAAATGGCACTAACACTTGGGGTCAGATCTATCTTAGAGGGTTGGGCAGAGCCGATGGGGTTGTGCTTGGGCAGTATTTTCATCAGCTGTAGGATGTGAAGACTTTCTGTCTTCATTTTGAATGCTTTTGTTCATACTGAAATCCTGGGAGTAGACCTTCCTTCTCTTTTACTTTATTAATTTCTCCTTGTTCTAACAGGGATTAGCTCACCATCAGCAAACTCCCCAGCTGAGAATAAGTTAATTTCCACTTCTGCTTTTTTTATTAGAACATGGACTTGTTAGTGGGGAGCCAGACAGGAAAGCAGTTAAGTGCAGCCTCAAATCTGGGGGCAGAAAGCCTAGCTCCATCACTTTATTAGATGTAGACATTGGAAATGCCCACTCAGCCTTGACCTCCTCAGTTTTCTCACCTTTAAAATGGGGATAGGGGACTTCCCTGGCTGTCCAGTTGTTAAAACTTCACCTCCCAATGCAGAAAATGTGGGTTCAATCCCTGGTTGGGGCGCTAGGAGCCCACATGCCTTGTGACCAAAAAACCAAAAACATGAAACAGAAGCAATAGTATCACAAACTATCGGCGAAAAATAGTCCACATCAAAAAAAGAAAACTTTGGGGGGAGGGGAAGGGAATAATAGGAAGCATCCATTGCAGAAAGTGGCTGTGATAATTACAGGACATCCTGGTGGCTCAGATGGTAAAGAATCTGCCTGCAGTCTGGGAGACCCAGGTTCAATCCCTGGGTTGGGAAGATCCCCTGGAGAAGGAAATGGCAACCCAGTCCAGTATTCTTGCCTGGAGAATCCTATGGACAGAGGAGCCTGGCGGGCTATGGTCTATGGGGTCACAAAGAATCGGACAGGACTGAGTGACTTGCACTTTCAAAGGTGTTGAATCACAGCACACACAGTGCCTGGCACGAGGTAAGCTCTCAATGTTTGCCTCTCGCTTATCTGTGGTTACCCGTCTTTTCTGCCCCTTCCTCCTCTTCCTTCTTAGTTTCCTCAATCCCCCTTTTCCTTCCATTCCCATCTCCTCCCGCCCCGTCATTCCCTGGCAGCCGTTAACTGGTGCTCCCTGCACACCCAGTGAACTATCCGGGGGAAAGTTCAGCCCTTGAAGTGTTTTGGGTTCTGCTCCCCATCTAGCTCTGGTCTCGGCACCTCCCCCCTCCGCCAGATTCCTTTCTGGCGTCCTCCCTGTGTTTTCACTGCCTTCCTGATTACAGCGTATGTCAGCATGGCAGGATAATTTACTGATATATTAATTTGTGTTTTTGTCTCCGTGTTTGCCAGCTCTCCGCTCTAGAAAGGAAGCCAGGCCTTTCCGTGCCCCTGACTCAGGGGAGGTTTGTGTTAAGAGGCCAAAGCTGAGACACCTGGCTTTTGTTTCCCCAAAGCCCCACTTTCTGGGAGGAAAGCATGCCAGCCAGGAGGAGGAGAGAGGCTCAGGTCTTTGAGAGCAAAGAGACAGGGGAGGGAGGTGGATTCTGATGGATGGGGAGAGGATGAGCGCCAGAAGAGAAGCTTCCAGAAAGCCTTGGCTCCCGCCCACTTCGACCGCCGGGGGTGTGCGTGCATGGTGCTCAGTCACTTCAGTCGTGTCCAACTCTTTGCGACCCCATGGGCTGTGGCCGGCCAGGCTCTTCCGTCCATGGGATTCTCCAGGCAAGAATACTGGAGTGGGTTGCCATGCCCTCCTCCAGGGAATCTTCCCGACCCAGGGATCGAACCCAGGCTTCCTGCATTGCAGGCAGACTCTTTACCCACTGAGCCACCTGGGAAGTGCTCCCCTCCCCCCAGGGAAGTGACTGGACCACAAAGAAAATGGCTTTAAGGCATGTCTAAACAACCAGCTCCTAGACCTAGGTCACTGGGCTCAGCTAACATCCCACAACCCATCCCTGCACCGATGCCCCCGTGGACAGCAGACTCACAGAAGCAGTAAAGCTCATGCCCACCGGGACACAGTAACTGGAGGAGATGGGGATGGAGCGACACAACAAATCACAGCATCTGCCATCTGCTGACCGCTCAGACTGTGCCACGTGCTGGGCTAGGGCCTTCACAAGTGTAAGAGCAGCTCCTCCTCAAGACAACCCGATACTTCCCCACACAAAGGAAGAGGCACAGAGAAGTCAAGCGACTTCTTCCAGATCACACAGCCAGGGTGTGGTGAAGCCAGGAGACCAGTTCAGGTAGAAATATTAAAAGAGGCCACTGATTTAGTGTTGAATGTTAAGAAAGAAATGCTGCATGGGCCAAATAATGACACACCTGAAACCAAACCTGTCCAACCCTCTGAGTCCCAAAAGGCGACCTGGGAGCAGGCCTGCTTCTTTCCCATTGAATAGCGTCTCTCTAAACATCACCAGCTCTGCGACTCCTGCTGAGTTCGACGGCAATGATGGAAATACTGTCTTAGTTCAGAAGAAGCAGAAGCGCCTCTGCTCAGAGTGTGAAGAGTCAACCACTGATGCCTGGAATTCCACTTCTTCCTCCTTTATTCCGTTAACTTCTCTATGATATGACTTGACCTTGCCAAGTCATTTGCTCGTCTGTAAAATCAAGAGAGAGAAATCGCCTAGTTCGGTAGTTAGACTCATTGGATAGCTGTCCAATAATTAGAAATTATTGCTGTCGTTACTGTTATCATTGTCATTATCCCAGTGGTCAGTCTGGTTCAGTCCAACTGCCTTGGCTGCTCTTCCTGAGGACCTCTGTATGTCACTCGCTGCACTGGGTGATGAGGAATCCTAAGCACCCAAGGTCTGGCTGAGAAGAGACGCTTGAGGCATGTTTCAGTGCACTGTGGTAAGGGCTACAAATGGGATATTCCCAGTGTCCCCTGGGGCCCCAGGCAGAGGCCCCGTAGGAGACTGCAGGGTGGGAAAGAGGGCAGGTTTCCTACAGAGGTTAATGGCCCCAGTCGTCACACACCTCTGCTTCACAGTGGGAAGTGATCTAGGAGCCTCCTCACACCCCCGTCCCACCCCCAGGAGAGGTTTCTCGGCCTGAGTACACTCCTGATACTGCTCCAGCAGTTCATCTGAGCGTTTTGAGCAATGCAGAACTTGCATCATTCTGGGCTGTGGACCAAGCCAGCAGAGGAGAAGCCAAGACAACTCAGGGCTGCCGGCACATTCTGTAAACCCAAATTTCCAGAGCCGCCTTGAACAGGGTGTGTAAAGGAACATTGTCCGTGTGTCAATTAAGCCTACTGACCACGTGACACAGAGAGGAAATGTAAATATGGGACTCTGATTGGCACCGTTCAGAGCCTTTGATTTCGATACCCAGAGATAGATCTGCAGGCTATGAAGAGTACTTGACTTCCAAACTCCAGAGCTTGTAAAGGAATGCCTGCTTTGCACATCACAAGGGAAAAAAGTACAGCTGTGAAGAGCGGTCTTGGGAAAATTCTCTGCTTGGTTCCCACAGCAAAAGTACACATTCAATGAGATCAAGAATCAATTTGGCTGCTCTGCTTACCTATAATTTCAAATTTCCCAATAGACATCCCATTTTTGAATATAATGATGTGGGGTTTTACCACATTTTCCCCTTAAAAGCACGGGACTGACATGAAATTGGGATACTAAACCTTGACTTTGAGTTGCTTCTCATTTCATGCCACTGGAATCTTAGCATAAAACTCCGGACCCTGTGTTTCCTTGGAAAGTCTGCATTCTGTTTCTGGCACCATGATTGAATCCACTCATCTATTCCAGGACACTAGAGTATCTCGCTGAGTCAGAACACCCCATGTCTCGCCCATGTATCTATTTATTACCACACTTACTGGGGAAGACAAGCTGAGTTATCCTTTAGCAGAGAAAACCTGAGCGGCATTTATGAGTATAAAGTACAGCATCACCGTCGACACAGAGCCAGGCCGAGAGGAAAGGCGTCACATGGTCCACGCCAATCCCCTCAGCGCAGCAGCTACTGAGCCAAAGGTGTGGCCCAAGGCTCTCGAAGGCTTATCTTCTCCCCAGCCCCCAGCCCTACCCTCACAGATTACAAATACAATCGCTTGTGACAGATTGCTCCCCCACCTTCCGCCTTGAATTCTATATGATAAATTCAACACGAAGTGACAGTCACAGCAAGTGTTCAGGGCCGTATCTAAAAACACTCATTTTGCTGGAGTTAGAACTCAATGAATGAGAAAATGGGAATGTACACCTAGGGCATATCTCAATACTTTAATCTCTATGAATGCCATAATGGTTATTTATGGCTGAGATGATATTAATATTTTTAAATATTTCAATATGGAAGCACCATGAGACTTTAAAATGGTATTATACATAGATAATAATATTTCAGTGGATCTTTCCCTGTTCTGGTATGTTAATAGACCAAAGAGGGGGAAAAAATGGCTGTTTTTGTCATCTGGACAAAGACTACAGCAAGATGGTCCTATGCTTCATCTCTAAGAAATAGCTTTTCTTCGTGTTTTATTATTATTATTATTATTATTATTATTATTATTATTTGAGGGTGAAAAATGTCTTGGGTTGCTATTGTCTGTTTAAATTAGGTAAATGCAATTAAGATGAGTCAAATATACACAGGCTCCAATGATGGGCAAAATTAAGGTCACCAGTTGCAGTCCTAACCCAGCTGCATTGCTTAATCTCGGCTTTAGCCATTACAACTGAGCGTAATGGTACTGTCTTGCTAGTTTGGGGGTTAATGTAGACTGACTGGCTAACTAGAAATAAATCCTGCAGGCTTGCTCCAATGTACAAGTGCTTAACACTGACATTTTATAAAAGGAAAATTGGGTTCCCCTCCCCAGAGCCGGTCCACGCTTCCCCCTCCACCCAGGCACAGAAGACAAATAACTTTTTTTTCTGTTGCTTTTTTGTCTCCCTCTCAGGGAGCCCTTGCCTATGCCATTTGTGTATATTTCTCGCTCATTCCAAAATTGGAAGTTCTCGGTCTTAATCCTCTTAAAACAATAGCGCTTGTCTTAGTTTCGTATACATAAAGATTATATCTGTGTCACCTGATATTATTTTACTATATGAAGGAACTGTTTCAGGCAGCCAGAAGATATGACGAAAACGTTGTGCATATGGGGAAAAAAAAAGGTTGACATTTACCACCAGGAGAGAGGTACGGAATTGCAAAGGTCATCAATGAGTAAACAGATATTAATGGTTAGCTGGATAACTGGTACATAAACAGGTCACATTAATAATTAACACCAGGAAAAACTTAGCACTTTCAACCAAGTTCGGGAGAGTAGGTGCCAAGGAAATTCCCCAGAAGTGGATGAGAACACCGCGCTGATTTCTGGTTTGCTGGAGAGGGAAAAATTACTGTTTCATTTTTACGTTTCTCACCTACTCCGTTTTGAGATGGAAATAATAATAGGAAGTAAATGGATCATGGAAGAAAAACTTCTCAGTGACTAATTATTTGAAAAGTGATACTTGGCAGAACACGGCCTATATCTTTGTTTTCCTTTCCTAGCAGTGTGTAAAACTGCTCAAGAAATGTATTTTTCTATTACCCTATAAAGTCCAAAAGTATTAGCTCCCTCATTTTGTTATTTTGACCTTCTGTTATAGTGAAACTTGTGAGCTGAGAGGGTTAATTTTCACATGTGCTGATCGGCATTCACCCCCATTTTCTGTTGTTGTTTAAAGACTATTTTTTAGAGCAGTGATAAGTTCCTAGCAAAGTTGAGAGGAGGGCATAGAGGTTTCCACATCTCTTCTGCACTGCACACATGCATAGCCTCTGCCATTGTCAACATCCTCCACTAGGGTGGTGTGTCTGTTAGAACTGATAAACCTACACTGATACAGCATGATCACCCAGGGTCCGTAGTTTACCTTAGGGCTCATCCTTGGTGTTGCACTTTCTCTAGGTTTGGGCAAATGTTTAATGATATGTGGGCTTCCCAGGTGGTGCTGGTGGTAAAGAATCTGCCTGCCAAAGCAGAAGACTTAAGAGACGTGAGTTCAATTCCTCAGTCAGGAAGATCCCCTGGAGGAGGGCATGGCAACCCACTCCAGTATTCTTGCCTGGATAATCCCATGGACAAAGAAGCCTGGCAGGCTACAGTCCATAGGGTCACACAAAGTCAGACAACTGAAGTGACTTAGCACGCGTGCATAGTGACATGTATCACTCATTATCGTACTGCACAGAGTATTTTCATACTCTAAAATTCTCTGTGCTCCTCCTATTCATTCATCCCCCACCCGCCAGCCCCTGGTAGCCACTGATGTTTTTCTTGTCTCTATAGTTTTGCCTTCTCCAGAATGTCATATAGTTAGAATCATACAGTTAGAATGTGCAGCCTTTTCAGATGATTAGCTTCTTTCACTTAGTAATGTGTACTTAAGTTCCCTGTCTGTCTTTCTATGGTTTGATAGCTCATTACTTTTTAGTGCTAAATGCTAGTTCACTGTCTGAATGTACCACAGTTTATTTGTCCATTTACCTGCTTATGGACTTCCCTGGTGGCTCAGATGGTAAAGAATCTGCCTGCAGTGCAAGAGACCTGGGTTCAGTCCCTGGGTCAGGAGGATCTCCTGGAGAAGGGAATGGCAACCCACTCCAGTATTCTTGCCTGGAGAAATCCACGGTCAAAAGAACCTGGTGGGCTACAGTCCATGGGGTTGCAAAGAGTCGGGCACACTTACCTGTTTAAGGACACACTTTTAAAAAAGCGACTAAACACTTACCTGTTTAAGGATAACTTGATCACTTCCAAATTTGGGCAATCATGAACAAAGCTGCTATAAGACATTCATGAGCAGGTTTTTGTGTGGACATCAGTTTCTTCCCATTTCTTTTTTATTGGGAAGATTTAAAGTCAGACCTGTGGTTACAAAAGGCAAAAGCCCAGGTGAAGAAACTTGATAAGCAAGGCCCCTCCCACTCACCCCCCCAACCCCCACCCCACCCCTCTCTTGGCCGGTGGGAAACTGAAAGTAATTGACCTGAACCTTTCAGAAGCACCCCCTGAAAGCCCAGGGCATCACATTTTAGGATTTTTTTTTTTGTAAGAAGCCAGATTTTTTTGTAAAATCTCTAAGTTCCTGGACTTTTAACTGTTGACAACTCATTGAAACTCAGCTCAAGCCAAACACTATGCATTTAACTGCAGGTCACATCAGCCCAGTTTAATTGCTCATCTAAATTAAAAACAAATAAACAAACAAAAATTCCTGAAATTTACTGAAGAAGGAGAGAGTCCGAGTGTATCTTTAAAGTTTGTTGTACACACTCTCTTTTAAATGCACAGTTCTCTATAGGAATATTCACGAAAAAAAGAAAAACTAACAAAATAGGACAATCGACTCAGTAGAGAAGTGGACTATTAGGACCTAAAGCTTACTTTCAGAACCATGTGAATAAAAGTCAGACGAGATACGTTTTTATATGTGGCCTAATGGTTTACAGATGAGTGAGTAGCACCGCTTTCAAATATAATATGAGGAAACCAATTTTTAAATAAATGTGTAGTTTGACTATCAAGCCCACAGGAGATACTGTGACGTGCCCAACCTGAAAATCAAATTATTTAAGGTTGGTTATACTAATAACAGCCTCTAACCAACTGCTCAGGTGAACTATAAAACCAGACTAGCCAAAGGCAATAAACTGGGACGGGCATGAGAGGAAGCAGGAAAAAAACGAGGCACAACAGGGCTGGTTTACCAGTGAAATGTGGGGTTGATGCTGAGATAAGCTGCAGAGGTATGTGGGGTGTTGTTTCTGAGTGTGGCGTGGGAGGGCTGGGGGTTCTGGTCCCTCTGCCCTCCTCCAGGACCGCATCCCCACCCCGAGCTTTCTGCCCACCTTTGACAGCTGGCTTGGTTCTCATACTCTCTCATCTCTCCTGACTTCTCGGAACCTAAAGCCTTCTCCACTTCACCCTTACTTTCAACCTGAGCAATTCGGTTTTTTTGTCCTGTAAAATTCAGCTAGGTTCAAGTGCCTCCTTTTACAGAGAGCCATACCTAACGCCCATCCCAGTGGTCAGCGTGTCTCTGCTCTGCGCCCTCAAGCCCTTCTGCTGGCCTCTGTCTCAGCCCCACCTCGGGACTGCAGTTCTGGGGGTCTCGGGTGCACACAGCTCTGTCCCCACAGGACCTTGAACTCCTTCTCGAAGGCAGAGGCTGGTGCTTTCTAACCTGTGAGCCTCCTTCACCTTGCTTGGTGATGATGCACTTGGCAAACAGCACAATAATGTTGAGTGCATGTCCAAATGAATAAACTAAATGGGCATCTCGGAAGAAACACTTAGAAAAAGGAGAATCTGACAAGTAAAATCTGAGTGAATGGATCTATTGTAGCTTTTCAGATCTGAACCTTTCATATGTTCACTGCAATGACATTTGTGAGAGTGAGTCCCATTTTAAAAAATATTAGGATTTTACTAAACACAGTGACAGTTCAGCTCTGCAGATTCCTCATCTGTAAAGCAGAGGTGATAACACGGCCCTGCTAGGCTCAGGGCATAGTTGGAAAGACTCCCTTATATAATGTATGTGAGTGTATATGAAAAGCAAGTGAAGGTGAAAACGTACTCACTCAGTTGTGTCCAACTCTTTGCAGGCCCATCGACTGTAGTGCACCAGGCTCCTCTGTCCATGGAATTTTCCAGGCAAGAATACTGGCATGGGTAGCCATGCCCTTCTCCAGGGATCTTCCCAACCCAGGGATCAAACCCAGGTCTTCCCTACAAATGATAAAGCCCCAAATGCAATCTGGACTGAGGAGTCACCCCTCCTCTGCCCATCTCTGTCTGAAGTGAAGTCGCTCAGTTGTGTCCGACTCTACGACCATGGACTGTATGTGGCCTACCAGGCTCCTCTGTGCATGGAATTTTCCAGGCAAGAGTACAGAGTGGGTCGCCATTTCCTTCTCCAGGGGATCTTCCCAAGCCAGGGAAGATTGAGTCAGACAGTCTCTGTCTGACTCTATTAAAATTCTCTGCCTACTGACCCAGTTTATCTCTGAACAAAGACTCTGCCTCTAATTTCAGGCCTCCCAGACCTGGTAGGACACCCAGAACTTAGCAAGTGCTCACTAATTGTTCATAATATAATGATATACACAATAAATATCATGGTACAAAATCACTCCAATGGTACCAGACACCACTAACCAGGACAGAACATGAAAGAATAAAAGAGAAATAGAAATTATCAAGAGGATACCATTTACTGGGCACTCTATGTATCTGATCAGAGAAGGCAATGACACCCTACTCCAGTACTCTTGCCTGGAAAATCCCATGGGCGGAGGAGCCTGGTAGGCTGCAGTCCATGGGGTCGCTGAGGGTCGGACATGACTGAGCGACTTCACTTTCATGCATTGGAGAAGGAAATGGCAACCCATTCCAATGTTCTTGCCTGGAAAATCCCAGGGATGGGGGAGCCTGGTGGGTTGCCATCTATGGAGTTGCACAGAGTCGGACACGACTGAAGTAACTTAGCAGCAGCAGCAGCAGCTATATATCTGATATTTACCAGTTGTAACTATAGAATAGATTGTCCTTGTTCAGTCACTAAGATCAATATAAAAAAATTGTATACTAGTAATGAAAGTATGGATCACAATAAACTGTGGAAGATTCTGAAAGAGATGGGAATACCAGACCACCTGACCTGCTTCTTGAGAAATCTGTATGCAGGTCAGGAAACAACAGTTAGAACTGGACATGGAACAATAGACTGGTTCCAAATAGGAAAAGGAGTACGTCAAGGCTGTATATTGTCACCTTGCTTATTTAACTTCTATGCAGAGTACATCATGAGAAAGGCTGGGCTGGAAGAAGCACAAGCTGGAATCAAGATTGCTGGGAGAAATATCAATAACCTCAGACATGCAGATGACACCACCCTTATGGCAGAAAGTAAAGAGGAACTAAAAAGCCTCTTGATGAAAATGAAAGAGGAGAGTGAAAAAGTTGGCTTAAAGCTCAACATTCAGAAAACGAAGATCATGGCATCTGGTCCCATCACTTCATGGGAAATAGATGGGGAAACAGTGTCAGACTTTAATTTTGGGGGCTCCAAAATCACTGCAGATGGTGACTGCAGCCCTGAAATTAAAAGATGCTTACTCCTTGGAAGAAAAGTTATGACCAACCTAGATAGCATATTGAAAAGCAGAGACATTACTTTGCCGACCTAGGTCCGTCTAGTCAAGGCTATGGTTTTTCCTATGGTCATGTATGGATGTGAGAGTTGGACTGTGAAGAAGGCAGAGCGCCAAAGAATTGATGCTTTTGAACTGTGGTGTTGGAGAAGACTCTTGAGGGTCCCATGGACTGCAAGGAGATCCAACCAGTCCATTCTGAAGATCAGCCCTGGGATTTCTTTGGAAAGAATGATGCTAAAGCTGAAACTCCAGTACTTTGGCCACCTCATGGAAAGAGTTGACTCATTGGAAAAGACTCTGATGCTGGGAGGGATTGGGGGCAGGAGGAGAAGGGGACGACAGAGGATGAGATGGCTGGATGGCATCACGGACTCGATGGACGTGAGTCTAAGTGAACTCCTGGAGTTGGTGATGGTCAGGGAGGCCTGCCGTGCTGCGATTCATGGGGTCGCAAAGAGTCAGATACAACTGAGCGACAGAACTCAACTGAATGAAAACATGGAAATATAAGAAAATAATTTCATTTTTGCTTGTTTAATTCTGCTTTCTTTCCATCTTATTGAGGTATAATTGACACATAACACTATATATGTTTAAAGTGCACAGCATAATATTTGACTTACATACATCATGAAATGATTACCATAATAAGTTTAGTTAACATCCATCATCTAATGTTGTTGTTTAGTCGCTAAGTCTTGTCCAACCCCATGAACTATAGCCCTCAAGACCCCTCTGTCCATGGGATTCTTCAGGCAAGAATACTGGAGTGGGTGGCCATTCCCTTCTCCTGTGGATCTTCCTGACCCAGGAATTGAACTCAAAGATTCTTGAATTCCCGGCCCATGCAGCCACAGCATCCCCTTTAGGGCTTCCCTCATAGCTCAGTTGGTAAAGAATCTGCCTGCAATGTGGGAGACCTGGGTTCGATCCCTGGGTCAGGAAGATCCCCTGGAGAGGGAAATGGCAACCCATTACAGTATTCTTGCCTGGAGAATCCCATGGACAGAGGAACCTGGCGGGCTACAGTTCATGTGGTCACAAGAGTTGGACATGACTTAACAATTAAACCACCACCACTCTTGCCTTGGCAGGCAATTTCTTGACCACTGAGCTGCCTGGGAAGCCCATGTGGAATAGATAACTGGCCTTATTTTCACATGGAAGGAATCTGCATCTCAGTGAGTTGATTATCACACGAAAGGACACAGAGCTACTAAGAAGGCTTGAACTCATATACCACATTGCTTCCTTTGATGAGGTTTTTGTACCCTAGGAGTTAATAGTTTCCAGCACATCTGATAGCACAGAATCAATGACTCCTAGTGGTAAACAAAAACTTAGGGTGCATCTAGTCCAAGCCCCAGATAACACAAAACAGAGATTCAAAGCAGGGACATAGCCAAGGCTACTGAGACAGAAAAAAAAAAAAATGCTGCAAAAAAGGCCAGTGTGTTTCACATTCATGTTACATCTTATTTACGTACTATTTTGATTAAATTTATAAGTATATTTTATAGCTTATAAAAGCTTTTAAATCAGTCTATTTTGTTTGATCTCGATGTACCTTTATAAAAATGACATATAGCTTCCATTCACACAGAATTAAATCATACATAGCTACAAAAAGTTGTTTTTTCCTCACAAAATACCAGTGACCTCTCTCTTGGAAAATAGGCCAAGGCTATCGACTGAAGCCCCAGCAGAGAAAGCATAACTCAGAGAAAGACCTCCTAAACAATCATTAAAGTAATAATTAAATACCAGAAAAGGGCAAAGGCATTTGCTCCCTTAAAAATTGAAAGAAATAATAAAAATAAAATAAACCTTCTGTGCAAATCACCTCCGTCATCTTTAAAAGCCTTCCCAAATTCCAAATGGCTCTGTTATTAGCCATTCTTGATGCATGAGGTAGTCGTTTAAGAATAAATCTTTAAGTAATTCAAAACAAGGACTCTTCAGTAAATAGTTGAAATTAAGGGGGGAGTTAGAGTCATCTGGTTTCCATTAGGATGATAAAATAGTTCACTTGAAACCTTTTACAAGATGCTTTGTTACTGGGAGGTGTCCAGCCATCTCACTCCATCACTAGCCATTTGACACAACATAAAAGGCTTCAAAAGCCATGTTAGGCCTCTTAATCAAAAACTAATTGTAATAGATATTGGGGAGTGTTAACACGGTGACCGCTGGGTTGTAGCTGTGGTCTGGAAGCGGCAGTGAACATTAAACACAACCCCGGGTTGATAGGGCTTATCTCAATTTCAGAGCTAAGTGCTAAGTACTACAGGCCAGTATCTCCTCGCTATTGCTTTGTACCACTTTTGGAGTTAATTGCCCCACAGGCTTCATCTTCTTAATGAAATTTATAGCATTGTCAGAGAAGTTGGGAGATACAGCTGCAGTTTAGGAGACTTTACAGAAAACAGAGACATAAACAGAGGGGAAAAGAAAATACATACTTGGATCCTAATGTGTCTGCAACCTTCCCTGAGTGGCGCGGGACTCCCCAGACCCAGGAGAGGTATTGCGGCACCTTAACTCTTTCAGGCCTGTAATGGAATATTCATGGAGTACAGGCTAATGGAAAGTTCATAATGCGTGTCATAGGGCCTATGGTAGGCATTCGATAAATACTTAATGATCAGCTTTACAGGATTGGAACTGCTGGCAAGCGATGAATGGGGCTCATGGGCTGTGCAGCCCTATGTCTCAGGTGTGGCTGGTGCTCAGGAAAATTTTTCTGGGTGATGGATAAACGAATAACCGATCTCACTGGAGAATATTTCTCCATCATTTGCAGGACGCTTTCAAGTTTGAGCCCCCCAACCATCCACTTGACAGTCCTAGTGTTTCATTAATAACTGATTCAGACCTGGAACTGGCACTTCGGGGCTCCCATCCCAAATTTGTTGACTTCAGATGGACTAGAGAGATGGTCTGTGAATGCCCTGTGTTCTAAAGCTAGCTATGGACGATTTTGGAAGTTAGAGATTAAATGCAATTCTGGATCTTGGATTGGAGCCTGGAACAGAAATTGAAAACGCATTCAAAGAAAAACTGGCGAAATCTGACGGTCTTGACTTCTGTTAATATTATTGTACTGCTGCTGCTGCTGCTGCTAAGTCGCTTCAGTCGTGTCCGACTCTGTGCAACCCCATAGACGGCAGCCCACCAGGCTCCCCCGTCCCTGGGATTCTCCAGGCAAGAACACTGGAGTGGGTTGCCATTTCCTTCTCCAATGCATGAAAGTAAAAAGTGAAAGGGAAGTCGCTCAGTACCCCCATGGACTGCATCCTACCAGGCTCCTCCGTGTGATTTTCCAGGCAAGAGTCCTGGAATGGGTTGCCATTGCCTTCTCTGAATTATTGTACTTAACTGTAGTTAATTTCTTAGTATCTAGGTTAGCATTACGGCAAACTGGAAGTTGTATAGGAATTCTCCGCAATATCTTTGAATTCTTCTATTACTCTCAGATCATTTCACAGTAAAAAAGGTTTTGACAATAATAACAACTCCACATTATCAAGATACAAAATAAATTATGTAATAAAAAATGTATAGAATGAAATGAGAAGTTATATTACATCTCTCTGCTAGTAAATGATTTTTCTAACTTGTCCCTACCCTCTCTGCTCAGTTTTTCCCAGCCCTCCTTTTCTTCTCACAAAATTCTACCTGAATTTCTGGCTTCAGCTGTTTTTACATTCATTATTTATGCACAGGACAAACGCTTCCACCCCACGCTGAACTCACAGAGGAAAATGATGATGCCTTGTTTATCCTTGTACTTTTGGAGCTGTTCATCTGAAACCATGTGAGCATAAATTCACAGAAAGAAAAACAATCTTTAACAAGAGTTACCATGATCCCAAAAACGTTATTATAGAAATTGGAAGGTTGACTTGACTGCTTTGAAAGTGTCTAAAATAACAATAGCCATGATGCTTGCTCCTTGGAAGAAAAGCTATGATGAACTTAGATAGCATATTAAAAAGCAGAGACATCATTTTGCCAACAAATGTCCATATAGTCAAAGCTATGGTTTTTCCAGTAGTCCTCTATGGATGTGAGAGTTGGACCATAAAGAAGGCTGAGCACTAAAGAATTGATGCTTTCAAACTGTGGTGCTGATGAAGATTCTTAGAGTCCCTTGAACATCAGGGAAATCAAACGAGTCCATCCTAAAGGAAATCAGTCCTGAATATTCACTGGATATCCTGACTCTGAAGCTGAAGCTCTAATACTGTGGCCACCTGATGTGAAGCACCAACTCACTGGAAAAGACCCTGATGCTGGGAAAGGTTGAAGGCAGCAGGAGAAGGGGGTGACAGAGGATGAGATGTTTGAATGGCATCACCGACTCAACAGACATGAGTTTGAGGAAACTCTGGGAGATAGCAAAGGACAGGCAGGCCTGGCATGCTGCAATCCATGGCGTTCACAAAGAGTCAGACACGACTAAGTGACTGAACAACAACAAAATATATGGCAAATCCATCTCATCAGAGTGATTCAAAAGGTTCTCCTCCTCAAGACGGTCCAGCCACCCAGTTTCCTTTCATCTTGCTCTATGGCACACCCTAAGGGTTTGCTCTTGACAACCTGTACAGAAATGGCTTAATACCCTAAAGTCCAGGCTCTCGCCTGCCTGAAATGGGAATGAAGAGGTAGAGGGCCAGCAATTTCCCTCTAAAAACCACAAAGAGCAATTTCACAAAACATTTTATTCTTACACTGTAGGCTGGAATTTAGTCAACCATCAATACTATCAGAACATTTTAATCAGTCCAAAAAGAAAGCCTGCACATTAAGTCATTCCCTGTTTGCCCCTCTCCCAATTCCTGTTGACCACTAATCTAATTTCTATCTCTATGTTTTGCTTCTTTCGGATATTTCACATAGATGTAATCGTACAATAAGTGGCCTTTTTTGTCTGTCTTCTTACATTTAGTATGATATTTTTAAAGTTTATCTATGTATGGGTGTGAGAGTTGGACTGTGAAGAAAGCTGAGCACCGAAGAATTGATGCTTTTGAACTGTGGTGTTGGAGAAGACTCTTGAGAGTCCCTTGGACTGCAAGGAGATCCAACCAGTCCATTCTAAAGATCAGCCCTGGGATTTCTTTGGAAGGAATGATGCTAAAGCTGAAATTCCAGTACTTTGGCCACCTCATACGAAGATTTGACTCATTGGAAAAGACCCTGATGCTGGGAGGGATTGGGGGCAGGAGGAGAAGGGGACAACCGAGGATGAGATGGCTAGATGGCATCATCGACTCGATGGACATGAGTTTGAGTGAACTCCAGGAGATGGTGATGGACAGGGAGGACTGGTGTGCTGTGATTCATGGAGTAGCAAAGAGTCGGACACGACTGAGCGACTGAACTGAACTGAACTGTTGTAGCCACCACGTGTACTAATAATTCATATTATTTTTCATGACCAAATAGTAGCCATTGTATGGATATATCACATTTTGTTCATCCAGTCGTCACTTGATGCACGTTTGGGTTGCATTCACTCTGAAGCCATTATGAATAAGGATGTTCAGAACTTTCCTGAAGAAGTTTTGTGTGAACATACATTTTCTGTATGTTTTAGTTCTCCTGGGAATATTCCTAAGTGTGGAACTGCAGGGTCATATGGTAACTCTGTGCATAACATTTTAAGAAACTGCCAAACTGTTTTCCAAAGTGGCTGCACCATTCTACACTCTTATAACAATGCATAAGGGTTCTAATTTATCTACATCCCCATCAACACTTTTGTTGTCTTTTTAATTTTAGCCAGACTAGTGGATGTGAAGTGGATTCTCACTGTGGTTTTTGCTTTGCATTTCCGTAAGGAGCAACAGTGGTGAGCATCTTTTCATGTGCCTATTGGCCCTTTGTATATCTCCTTTAGAAAATTTGCAAATTCCTTGTCCAATTTTAATTGAATTATTTCTTTTTTTATTGTTCAGTTATAAGAGGGTGGCTCAGACAGTAAAGCGTCTGCCTACAACAGCGTCTGTCTGCAATGCAGGAAACCCAGGTTCGACCCCTGGTTTGGAAAGATCCCCTGGAGAAGGAAATGGCAACCCATTCCAGTACTCTTGCCTGGAAAATTCCATGGATGGAGGAGCCTGGTAGGCTACAGTCCATGGGGTCACAAAGAGTCGGATACGACTGAGTGAATTCACTTTCATAAGACTACTTGGTGTATCATGGATATAATTCTCTTATGGGATACATGATTTGAAAATATTTTCTCCTATTATATGGGTTATGTTTTCATTTTCTTGATGGTGTTTTTGGAAGCATAAAATTTTTATACAATTTTCAGTTCAGTTCAGTCGCTCAGTGGTGTCCGACTCTGCTACCCCATCAATCGCAGCACGCCAGGTCTCTCTGTCCATCAACAACTCCCAGAGGTCACTCAAACTCATGTCCCTCGAGTTAGTGATGCCATCCAGCCAACTCATCCTCTGCCGTCCCCTTTTCCTCCTGCCCACAATCCCTTCCAGCATCAGAGCCTTTTCCAATGAGTCAATTCTTCACATGAGGTGGCCAAAGTACTGGAGTTTCAGTACTGGCATCATTCCTTCCAAAGAAATCCCAGGAGATCCCAAAGATCTCCTTTAGAATGGACTGGTTGGATCTCCTTGCAGTCCAAGGGACTCTCAAGAGTCTTCTCCAACACCACAGTTCAAAAGCATTAATTCTTCAGTGCTCAGCCTTCTTCACAGTCAAACTCTCACATCCATACACGACCACTGGAAAAACCATAGCCCTGACTAGCAAGGAACTTTGTTGGCAAAGTAATGTCTCTGCTTTTCAATATGCTATCTAGGTTGGTCATAACTTTCCTTCCAAGGAGTAAGCATCTTTTAATTTCATGGCTGCAATCACCATCTACAGTGATTTTGGAGCCCAAAAAAATAAAGTCTGACACTGTTTCCATTGTTTCCCCACCGATTTCCTCCCATGAAGTGATGGGACCAGATGCCATGATCTTCGTTTTCTGAATGTTGAGGTTTAAGCCAACTTTTTCACTCTCCTCATTCACTTTCATCAAGAGGCTTCTTTGTTCCTCTTCACTTTCTGCCATAAGGGTGGTGTCATCTGCATGTCTGAGGTTATTGATATGTCTCCCGGCAATCTTGATTCCAGCTTATGCTTCTTCCAGCCCAGCCTTTCTCATGATGTACTCTGCATAGAAGTTAAATAAGCAGGGTGACAACATACAGCCTTGACGTACTTCTTTTCCTATTTGGAACCAGTCTGTTGTTCCATGTCCAGTTCTAACTGTTGTTTCCTGACCTGCATACAGATTTCTCAAGAGGCAGGTCAGGTGGTCTGGTATTCCCATCTCTTTCAGAATTTTCCCACAGTTTATTGTGATCCACACAGTCAAAGGCTTTGGCATAGTCAATAAAGCAGAAATAGATGTTTTTCTGGAACTCTCTTGCTTTTTCCATGATCCAGTGGATGTTGGCAACTTGATCTCTGGTTCCTCTGCCTTTTCTAAAACCAGCTTGAACATCTGGAATTCACAGCTCACGTATTGCTGAAGCCTGGCTTGGAGAATTTTGAGTATTACTTTACTAGTGTGTGAGATGAGTGCAATTGTGTGGTAGTTTGAGCATTCTTTGGCATTGCCTTTCTTTGAGATTGGAATGAAAACTGACCCTTTCCAGTCCTGTGGCCACTGCTGAGTTTTCCAAATTTTTTGGCATATTGAGTGCAGCACTTTCACAGCATCATCTTTCAGGATTTGAAACAGCTCAACTGGAATTCCATCACCTCCACTAGCTTTGTTTGTAATGATGCTTTCTAAGGCCCACTTGACTTCACATTCCAGGATGTCTTGCTCTAGGTGAGTGATCACACCATCGTGATTATCTTGGTCTTGAAGATCTTTTTTTGTACAGTTCTGTGTATACTTGCCACCTCTTCTTAATATCTTCTGCTTCTGTTAGGTCCAGACCATTTCTGTCCTTTATCAAGCCCATCTTTGCATGAAATGTTCCCTTGGTATCTCTAATTTTCTTGAAGAGATCTCTAGTCTTTCCCATTCTGTTGTTTTCCTCTCTTTCTTTGCATTGATCGCTGAAGAAGGCTTTCTTATCTCTTCTTGCTATTCTTTGGAACTCTGCATTCAGATGCTTATATCTTTCCTTTTCTCCTTTGCTTTTCAACTCTCTTCTTTTCACAGCTAATTGTAAGGCCTCCCCAGACAGCCATTTTGCTTTTTTCCATTTCTTTTCCATGGGGGATGGTCTTGATCCCTGTCTCCTGTACAATATCACTAACCTCAGTCCGTAGTTCATCAGGCACTCTATCAGATCTAGTCCCTTAAATCTATCTCTCACTTCCACTGTATAATCATGAAGGATTTGATTTAGGTCATACTTGAATGGTCTAGTGGTTTTCCCTACTTTCTTCAATTTAAGTCTGAATTTGGCAATATGGAGTTCATGGTCTGAGCCACAGTCAGCTCCTGGTCTTGTTTTTGCTGACTATATAGAGCTTCTCCATCTTTGGCTGCAAAAATATAATCAATCTGATTTAGGTATTGACCATCTGGTGATGTCCATGTGTAGAGTCTTCTCTTGTGTTGTTGGAAGAGGGTGTTTGCTATGACCATTGCATTTTCTTGGCAAAACTCTATTAGCCTTTGCCCTGCTTCATTCTGTGTTCCAAGGCCAAATTTTCCTGTTACTCCAGGTGTTTCTTGACTTCCTACTTTTGCATTCCAGTCCCCTATAATGAAAAGGACGTCTTTTTTGGGTGTTAGTTCTAAAAGGTCTTGTAGGTCTTCATAGAACCATTCAACTTCAGCTTCTTCAGCAACACTGGTTGGGGCACAGACTTGGATTACTGTGATAATGAATGGTTTGCCTTAGAAACAAACAGAGATCTTTCTGTCGTTTTTGAGATTGCATCCAAGTACTGCATTTCAGACTCTTTTGTTGACAATGATGGCTATTCCCTTTCTTCTGAGGGATTCCTGCCCGCAGTAGTAGATATAATGATTATCTGAGTTAAATTCACCCATTCCAGTCCATTTTAGTTCGCTGATTCCTAAAATGTCGACATTCACTCTTGCCATCTCTTGTTTGACCACTTCCAATTTGCCTTGATTCATGGACCTAACATTCCAAGTTCCTATGCAATATTGCTCTTTACAGCATCGGATCTTACTTCTATCACCAGTCCCATCCACAACTGTGTATTGTTTTTGCTTTGGCTCCATCTCTTCATTCTTTCTGGAGTTATTTCTCCACTGATCTCCAGTAGCATATTGGGCACCTAATGACCTGGGGAGTTCCTCTTTCAGTATCCTATCATTTTGCCTTTTCATACTGTTCATGGGATTCTCAAGGCAAGAATAGTGAAGTGCTTAATAGGTTGTATCAAATAGACTGAATTTCATATGCTAAACTAATCTTGTTAAAGTTTCATATGCTAAATTAATCATGGTAAATGATCCATTTTCTATGATGCTGGACTTGGTTTGTTAGTATTTTGTTGAGAAGATTTACAGCTATGCTATGAAAGGAAAATAATCTGTAGTTCTTTTCTTGTGATGTCATTTCTGGTTTTGATATCAGAGTAATACTGGCCTCATTGTGTATTTTTGTTAATATTTGAAAGACATAATAAGTGAAGCCATCTAGGTTTTGGCTTTTCACTGTGGGAATTGTTTTGATTTCTAATTCAATCTCTACTTTTTATAGGTCTACTCACTTATTCTATTTCATCTCAAATCAGTCATTTGTATATTTCTAGTCATTTATTCATTTCATCCAGGTTATATAATTTGTTAGCAACAACTGGTTATAGTTTTCCCTTACAATCCTTTTTCATGTTAGTAAGGTAAGTAAAGATGCCTCTGTTTTGTTCCTGCTGCTGCTGCTGCTGCTGTTAATCGTATCCGACTCTGTGCGACTCCATAGACGGCAGCCAGCCAGGCTCCCCCGTCCCTGGGATTCTCCAGGCAAGAACACTGGATTGGGTTGCCATTTCCTTCTCCAGTGCATGAAAGTGAAAAGTGAAAGTAAAGTCACTCAGTCATGTCCAACTCTTCACAACCCCATGGACTGCAGCCTACCAGGCTCCTCTGTCCATGGGATTTTCCAGGCAAGAGTACTGGAGTGGTGTGCCATCTCCTTCTCCGTCTTTTGGTCCTAATTTTGAGTAATTTGAGTCTTCTCTCTTTTTTCTTTTTGGCTGCTCCCAATTGTGGCTCAGCTGGTAAAGAATCCGCCTGCAATGAGGGAGATCTGGGTTCAATCCCTGTGTTGGGAAGAGTCCCTGGAGAAGGGAAAGGCTACAGACTCCATTATTCTGGCCAGGAGAATTCCATGGACCATATAGTCCATGGGGTCACAAAAAGTTGGACACAACAGAGCAACTTTCACTAATGGCTTGCAGGATCTTAGTTCCCCGACCAGGAATCGAACCTAAGCCCCCTGCATGGAGAGTATGGAGTCCTAACCACTGAACTGCCAGTAAATTCACAAGATCTGTCAATTTTGTTGATATTTCCAAATAACCAAATAATTTTCTCAATCGTTTTCTAGCCTCTAATTCCATTTATTGCAGTTCTATTCTTTATTATTCCCTTGTGTGCTTTGGGTTTAATATGCTCTTCTTTATCTAGTTTCTTAAGGTAGCAGTTTTGGCTATTGATTGAGATCTTTCTTCCTTTTAATATATTGATAGGTGCTTAGCAGCATAGGTGGCTCAGTGGTAAAGAATCTGTCTGAAATGCAGGAGATGCAGGAGAAGCAGGTTCAATCTCTGGGTGGACAAGAACCCCTGGAGTAGAAAATGGCAACCCACTCCAGTATTCTTGCCTAGAAAATTCTATGGACAGAGGAGTGTCATGGGCTACAGTCCATGGGGTGGCAGAGAGTTGGACACAAGCGAGTGACTGAGTGCTAGCTGCATAAATTTTCCTACAAGCATTGCTTTAGCTGCATCCCATAAGTTTTGTAGGTTTTGTTTTCCTTTTCATTAATCTCAAAGTATTTAGTAATTTGTCATTGTGATTTATTCTTTGGCCCATTGATTATTCAGATGTAGTTTTATTTCTATATATTGGTAACTCCTAAAAATCCTTGTTACTGCTCTCTAATTTCATTCCATGATAGTCAAAGAATGTACTTGTATATTTTGTGTGATTTCAGTCCTTTTAAACTCATTATGGGCTTCCCTGGTGGCTCAGACAGTAAAGAATCTGCCTGTAATGTGGGAGACCTGGATTTGGCCCCTGGGCTGGGAAGATCCCCTGGAGAAGGGAACGACTACCCACTTGAGTATTCTTGCCTGCAGAATCCCATAGACAGAGGAGCCTGGCGTGGTACAGTCCATGGGGTCGCAAAGAGTCGAACACAATTTAGCAACTAACACTTTGAACTTTTGAAACTTATTATGGTCTTTCCTGAAGAATGTCCCACAGAATTTGCATTCTGTAGTTGTTGGGCGGAGACTTCTATAGATGTCTGCCAGGTTCTGTGGGTTTACAGTACTGTTTGAGTTTTCTGGTTTCTTTTTAATTTTCTGCTGAGTCATTCTATTCATTTTTGAAGTGGGCTATTGAAGTCTCCAACTATTACTGTGGAATTCTCTATTTCTCACTTCAATTATGTCAGATTTTGTTTCATAGATTTCATTACTCTGGGGTGCATATATGTTTACCACTAAGTCTTCCTGATGGGCTGATCCTCTTATTATTATAAAATGTCATTCTTTACATCTAGCAACAACTTGTCTTAAGGCCTATTTAATATGACTTAGCATAGCCATGGACAGAGGAGCCTGGAAGGCTGCAGTCCATGGGGTCGCTGAGGGTCGGACACGACTAAGCAACTTCACTTTCACTTTTCACTTTCATGCATTGGAGAAGGAAATGGCAACCCACTCCAGTGTTCTTGCCTGAAGAATCCCAGGGATGGGGGAGCCTGGTGGGCTCCCATCTATGGGGTCTCACAGAGTCGGACAAGACTGAAGCCACTTAGCAGCAGCAGTATAGCCACTTCAGTGCTCTTTTGGTTACTATTCGATTAGTATAGGTTTTCTGTTTTTTTTTTTTTTTTTTTTTTACTTTCAATCTGTTTATGCCTTTGATTTCAAGTGTTTCTCTTATAGACAGTATATAGTCAGATCATGTTTTTATCCATTTTTTCCAATCTCTGCCTTTGATTGAAGTGGCTGTCCATCTACATTAGGTAATTACTGATAGGATAGGATTTATATCTGCTATTTTGCTATTTATTCTCTATATAGCTTACATCATTTTTGTTTTTCTATTCATCCATAATTGCTTTATTTTGCATTAACTAGATATTTCAATAGTATACTATTTTAATGTCCTTGCTATTAGTTTTTGTTTTCTTAGTAGTTGCCCTGGGTATAATAATAAAAATTCTAACTTACAATAATCTAGTTTGGTGAATACCAACCTAATTTCCATACTAATACCAAAACTTTGCACCAATATACCTCCATTTTTTCCCCTTTTTTTGTGCAATTATTGTCATTAACTTTAAACATTGTAAGCACATCAACAAACTTCTTGCTTTATATAGTTGACTTTTAAATACAATAAGACATGAAATGTTTTAAAAGCCAAAACACTTTACACCCATCTATATTTGCCTATGGAAGAAATTTGTAGGTACTCATATATTTGTGAGTTATTGACTAGCATCATTTTAGTTCTTCAGCCTAAAGAGTCCTCTTTAGCGTTTCTTGTAGAAGGTGTGCTAGCCACAATCTCCAGTTTTATCTGGGATTAATTTCATGATGTGGCTAAAAGTGGGTTTATACTACTAAAGTTTATACTACTTGGAGTTTTTTGAGATTCTTGAAATATGCAGATTAATGTTTTTCATCATATTTGGAAGATATCAGCAATTATTCCCTCAAATATTTTTCAACCCTTTTCCCTCACATTTTCTTCTGCAACTCTCATTACACATATACGTTGGGTAATGTTCCATAGATTTCTGAGGCACCATTTATTTTTACCCATTATTTTTTCCTTTCTGTTCCTCAGCCTGGGTAATCTCAATAAACTGTCTTCAAGCTCAGTCTTTCTTTCCTCTGTCAGTTCAAATATGTTTTGAGCTCCTCTAGCAAATTTTTCAATTTTTGTATTTTTCAATTACAAAAAATCCTATTTTGTTCTTTTTTTAATATAATTTCTATCTTTTTATTGATGTTATCTGCTTGGTGAAATATTCTCATATTTTCCTTTAGTTATTTAGATGTACTTTCTCTTTGTTCTTTTAAAGTCCTTGTCTTGTAAGTCCAACACCTGAGGTAATTCAAGTGTTGTTTTCATTGCTTTTTCCCTAGGTGTAAGCCATATTTTCCTGTTTTGAAAACATTTTAAAAAACATGATATAAATAGGATCCCCCTCAGCTCAGGATTTGTTGCAGATGTTATTATTTTTGTTGCTCTTACTCCTCAGTTTTTCCTTTTTAATGTTCTATTCAGTCTCTTGCTAGCTCCAATTGTTATCAGCAACTCAGATACTTGTTGACCGAAACAGTACCAGTAATTATTTTCAACTAAGACCCTAGAGAAAAGGCAATTTGTAAAGTGAGCTCTGAATCAGATCAAAGAAAGACAAATTGTGAGACTGAGATGAAATAATGACAGATTTCTGGGGATGGGGCCTGTGGGGGGGCTTCAGTATCACTTTTCCCCCTTCAGTGGCTTCTAGACCATTCATTTTCATACCTACCACGCGTATGAGGCTGTCGGTGTTCAAGGCTGCTGCAGAACTAGGAAGAATGGGATGGGACATGGGTGAGTTAAAATGTCATGGCACTCATTCTTCTTATCATGGTTTAATCATCTTCCTTGAATAAACACGTTTTGAGTTACTGTAAGCCTTTGGTGAACTTCCTGATGTTCAAGCTGGTTTTAGAAAAGGCAGAGAAACCAGAGATCAAATTGCCAACATCCGCTGGTTCATGGAAAAAGCAAGAGAGTTCCAGAAAAACATCTATTTCTGCTTTATTGACTATGTCAAAGCCTTTGACTGTGTGAATCACAATAAACTGTGGAAAATTCTGAAAGAGATGGGAATACCAGACCACCTGACCTGCCTCTTGAGAAATCTGTATGCAGGTCAGGAAGCAGCAGTTAGAAATGGACATGGAACAACAGACTGGTTCCAAAGAGGAAAAGGAGTGCGTCAAGGCTGTATATTGTCACCCTGCTTATTTAACTTATATGCAGAGTACATCATGAGAAACTCTGGACTGGAAGAAGCACAAGCTGGAATCAAGATTGCCGGGAGACATATCAGTAACCTCAGACATGCAGATGACACCACCCTTATGGCAGAAAGTGAAGAGGAACTAAAAAGCCTCTTGATGAAAGTGAAAGTGGAGAGTGAAAAAGTTGGCCTAAAGCTCAACATTCAGGAAACGAAGATCATGGCATTCGGTCCCATCACTTCATGGGAAATAGCTGTGGAAACAATGGAAACAGTGTCAGACTTTATTTTGGGGGGCTCCAAAATCACTGCAGATGGTGATTGCAGCCATGAAATCAAAAGACGCTTACTCCTTGGAAGAAAAGTTATGACCAACCTAGATAGTATATTCAAAAGCAGAGACATTACTTTGCCGACTAAGGTCCGTCTAGTCGAGGCTATGGTTTTTCCTATGGTCATGTATGGATGTGAGAGTTGGACTGTGAAGAAGGCTGAGCGCTGAAGAATTGCTGCTTTTGAACTGTGGTGTTGGAGAAGACTCTTGAGAGTCCCTTGAACTGCAAGGAGATCCAACCAGTCCATTCTGAAGGAGATCAGCCCTGGGGTTTCTTTGGAAGGAATGATGCTGAAGCTGAAGCTCCAGTACTTTGGCCACCTCATGTGAAGAGTTGACTCATTGGAAAAGACTCTGATGCTGGGAAGGATTGGGGGCAGGAGGAGAAGGGGACGACAGAGGATGAGATGGCTGGATGGCATCACTGACTCGATGGATGTGAGTCTGAGTGAACTCCAGGAGTTGGTGATGGACAGGGAGGCCTGGCGTGCTGCGATTCATGGGGTAGCAAAGAGTCAGACATGACTGAGCAACTGAACTGAGCTGAACTGAACTGAAGCCTTTGGTTAATTTTCAGAGTACTGAAAAATTTGTTTTTGATGATTTTTCCCAGTGTTCTCATTGCTCTTGTGGAGGAGTGGCTTTTTTAATGTCCTTATTCTATCATTCTAGGATTGTTTTCTATGTACTTTAATGCAAATTAATGTATACATTCAGAACTTGTCATCATGGCATGAGTTGGGTTAAACTATAACTATGGCAAGGGATAGTGCTCTTTTTGAGGTCCAAATGGTTGTTAGCCAAACCCAGTCATTTCAGAATTTATCTTGTAGAAAATTACTAAAAATTGTAATCATAACTTTATTAGGATACTAATGCTGATCCTCCAAATATTTTACTTTCAGAAAATGTTTATAGATTTCATACTAAATGCAAGGACCTGTTAGTTGCAATAGAAAATCCAAAGATATAGTACACAAGATCTTCTCTGAAAAGACTTAAGGAATGAAACCATGCCAGAAGCTAAGTAAGAAGACACAAATATATGCCTCCTAATTTGTCCACAGGCAACACTAGCTCAGAGATAAATAGAATCACAGTTACGCTTAAAAGAAAACATTTATTTTTTGCTTTTTACCTCATCTGTGATTTTCAGAAACTCCAAGTCCTACCTTTGTATCCCATCATATTTCCCCAAGGAATCTTGAGCTTTTTATGAAGTATCCAACTCTTTAGAGGCTGCTTAACCCAGATGCCATCAAGTCTAGATTAGATAAAGAGTAATGTCCAAGCAAATCCAGTTTAAAGAAGTTTTCATGGGCATATGAACTGAACTGAACTGAACTGAAATTAAATCTGTGAAATTAAAGTTCTGTTTCTATCTCCTCTCTAAGCAGGAAGTGATTCTTTCTCCCTAAAATAGGTCAAACTGCCAGAGCGAAATTTTATCCCAACTCTCTTATTAGACTCAAGACTTCAGACAATGCTTGTCACTTTATGTCTGACTTGTAAAATGGGAGTAACATTGCCTACTACTTGGACATAGGAACTGAAGGACCTAAAATATTTACATTGTCTGACCTATGGAAAATATTCCATAAGTGTTTATTCATATTCTCAAAACACAAATTCCTGTTTGGACCCTCTCTAGGAGGGAATGAGCCTCATCCTGATGGCTCGACAGAGATCTGAAGACAATTCTTTTGTATCATTCTTGTCTTGACTCAAATGTCAAGCCCCCAGGAAGGCCTTCCCTGACTCCTCATCCAAAAGATGGGTTTCTCTTAGTCATTTTCTTTCCCATGGCAAGGGCAGCCAACTATCTCAGTTTGCCTGGACCAGAGGGTTTTCCTGGGATGCAAGACTTTCTATGCTAAAATCAGAAAGCATGTGAGTGTGCTCAGTTGGGTCAGGCTCTTTGCGACCCCAGGCAGACCTTGCCAGTGTTCTCCTTCCATGAAACTTTCCAGGCAAGGATAGCAGAGTGGGTTGCCATTTACTACTCCAAACCCAGAATAACTCTGGGCAAACTTGAAAAGCTTGTTACCCTACCATATAGCGCAGCTGGTAAAGAATCCACCTACAATGCAAGAGACCCTGGTGATTCCTGGGTAGGCAAGATCTGCCGGAGCAGGGATAGGCTACTCACTCCAGTATTCTTGGGTTTCCCTGGTGGCTCAGACAGTAAAGAATCCTCCCGCAATGTTGGAGAACTGGGTTGGGAAGATCTCCTGGAGAAGGGAAAGGCTACCCACTCCAGTATTCTGGCCTGGAGAATTCCATGGACCATATAGTCCATGGGGTCGCAAAGAGTTGGACACAACTGAGCCACTTTCACCATCATCCTACTTTTTTCCCCTGTGATCTTTGCCACTATCTAATATTATTCAATTCACTTGTTTGTTTTCTCATTTCCTTTCAAACAAAGTGTAAGACCCTTAAGGGGAGGGTCAGGACTTCATTTATGTAATTTATAGCAGTGTTTGGATGCCCACAACACTTTCAGCACATAGTAGATATTAAATAATTGTGTAGAAATATTGAATAAACTGTTGATTAATTGATTGATTATTTAAAATGCTCACCTTTCTACTTTCCAAGTTCAATAACATTAAGGTATAAGGGTTCTAAAGTTTAATATGACCCCACCATTTTTTGTAGAAAAAATATTTGTTAGGGTTGTAAGGACTAAGTGAGTTGAGAGCACTGGAACCTGTGTGGCAGTGAGAACTCAGACAGCTGCGTTCCTTTTCTTCTGATACCAAACAATATAATTAAAAAGGATTCACTGAAATGTAGACGCTTCTACCATTTACCGAGGAATGTTGGCTCGGTCCAACATAACCCAGTCTGTAAATACAAGATTAGCATCTGTGAAGGGAAAGCTCTCTTTCCATAAAACTGCATTCAGAAGGAACTCTCCACCCTTTTCCCCTGCATAGAAGCAGAAGCATTACTTGTAAGACCCATAATTACCTTAAATGTTCCACAAGGATGTAAGAGCTACCAGTGTGAAAACACAACCTGAGACCACATCTCTGGACGCTGAAACGAGCCAGATAAAGATGATGCCTTTTCCCCACTATTAGTTTACTGTATAAATGAGAAGACATAAAGTAGTTTTAGATTTAATTAAAGTAATTGACTGAATTGCATTTTGTAGTTGTGATTGTCATTAACATTTTTGACCTCCCTGTCACATAGATGTGCCAGAGAATTTTTCCAATGGATATTTATTATGAATATTATCATCAATAAGCACCATCAACATATTAAAATTAATTTTAACTTCTTTATGGAAGACTGAAAGTGCAACCAGCTGCTGGAAGCCATCCGTTCTAAATCATTTTTTATCCATTCAACATGGCTAAACCTCAAATACAACTAACAGGGAATTTTATGTGTGTGTAGGCATTTCTCGCTATATAAAATATTTAATTTCATTTTATATCTAACTCTGGTTACATTAATCACGTAACTGTACTTTCCAGAGCCCCAGGATTCACGTGCTATTTTGAGCTCTTCAGTGTGCAGTCCTCACAATGGCTCGTTTTACGTCCATGTGCATACTTAGTGACACATGGACATTTGGTCTTATTTTGACGGCTTGCAAAGACCTTAATAAAAGACAGGCTTGGGTGCATCACAAGCTCTTAGTCCACAGGTGTGCTGAGCTGGGCTAACTTGTATGTAGAACAAACGATTAAGCTCTGGAATTTGAGACTCTAAATTGTATCAGTTGAGCACCTGTCCCGGAGGGAGGAAAACACCTCATTACATTACCCCCGGGCCCGCCGGCTGGGGGCTGTGTAGAGTTTCAGCAGATCCCACTCAGGCACGCTGCTTGTGGTGCTTTTGCTCCTCTGTGCCCGCCGCTGAGGGCCTCCACCTGAGCCTCTCAGAGAGGACTCCCACGCCGGGTATGTGCAGCATCCGCAGCTTTGTGCCTGTCCACACCTCTTTCTACATGTACCGCTGAGGATCTCCTACAAGCCGGGCACCGACTGAGAGATGTTAACACAGCACGGCATCCAATGCCTCCCCGCGTCACTGCAAGGGTTAGGGAGGCTAAGTAATGTACCCACAGGCATGTAAATTTAAGTGCTGGTATCAGGATGCAAACACAGGTCACTGGACTCAGAGCCCGCTGTCTTGATTCCCACACTATTTCCTGTTTAGGGTCCAGGTTATCACAGGCTCTGGGGAGTTTTCTGGCCTTTTGGCTGGCTCAGCATAAAGGCTTCAATCCTTTGGGTTTCTGTGGCCTTACCCTTGGCCCTCGTCTTTCCTTTCTCCCTGTAAATAGCTCCCTGATTGGTTCCATCTCCTGCCATCTTGGCCCCGGTCACCAATGTAGAAACCTGCCTCTCCCCCAGGTCCCTCTGCTGGACTCCAGGCCTCGCTGCTCCCGCCTCCACCTGGCAGGAGAGAGGGGTCTCGTGGGCTGCCCAGTGCTGCCCTTCCAGAACTGAACTGGCATCTTCAGGAGCGAGCCTGCCCCTCCTGCAAGGTGACAGCCTCAGCACAGCATCAAGGTCAGCACAGCATCTTGGCTCCTCTCCCCCTCTTCGTTTTTCTCCATCGCCAGCCCACGTACAGCCCCTCTTATTAACTCTTACCTTCCAAGATCTCTCACAGCCATCCTCCTCCACCCATCTCTATCAGCAGCACAGTCCAGTGACTCTGAACTGGGGGCAATTTTGCCTCTCAGCGGATATTCATCTAGAGGGGTCACACCTGGGGAGAAAGGATGCTACTGACATCCAGTTGGTAAAGACCAGGACAACTTCTAAGCAGCCTACAGTGCCCAGGGCAGCCCTCAACAGCAAAGATGATGCGGCTCAAAATATCACTAGAGCTGAGGCTGATAAACCCTGGTCCAGTCCAAGCCAGCATCATCTCCTACCTGAGCTATTTCACATTCCTCCACCCCTCTCTCCATACCCACCTGGCTCTCTCCAACCCACTCTCCACTCTCTGCTGCCAGAAGGATCTTTTAAAAAGACAAATATAGTGCCTCGCCTTAACGTGCACCGATGGCTTCCCAATTCCTTTACATCAGATAAAATACAAACTTGACGTGGCCAGAAGATCCAGTGTGTTTATCTAACATCAAGCATTCTTTTCCTTTATCTCAGCTTTCTTCTCTTGCCTATTAGGTGGCAGGGTTCTTTTCCCTTCCAGAGTTCCTTAGCCTACATGCTTCTCACATTTCCTTCACACCTTTGCTCAAATGTCATCTTAACCCAGAACCTTCCCTGATCTCCCCAGCTCTGCATCCCGCCTACCCTTGCTTTGATTTTTCTCATAGCTTTTCCCACCACTTTGTGTATAATATCTTCATCTGTTTACTTGTTTGTTTTCTGGCTTCTCCAGACAGAATTAAGCTCCATTATAGTAGAGATGTCTGTCTTTTCTTTTAAACTGAGATATTTTTAAGTATGATTTTTAAAAATAATTTATTTGGCTGTCCCAGATTTTAGTTGTGGCATGTGGGATCTAATTCTTTGCCTAGGGATCAAACCCTGGCCCCCTGCTTTGGGAGCTCAGAGTCTTAGCCACTGAACCACCAGGGAAGTCCGAAGATATCTGTCTTTTGTTTACTATTACATCACAACTGCCCATAACTGTGCCTAGCACATAGTAGGTACTCAATAAATATTTACTGAATGAGTAGAAACATGAAATTATGTATACATATATGCTGTTCTTTTATCTTAATTCACAGATAATTACCATGTATGACACAAAAGAATCTTTGGCATTTTCTTTTGCTGAACTTTGAAATCAGACAATCACATTTCAAGATTCAAGGGAAACCTAGACTAAAGCAATCAAAGTGCTGATTCTGCCCAGCTGCTGATTCATGACTGCCAGCCTCCTGATCTCCAGGCCACAGGCCAGGCAAATCAGTCACAAGCAAGAACCAAACACCTCTCCACACTACGCACAGCGGTCACAGTGAACTGGAAATCAGATTCACTGGACTAATTCTTTGTTTGCTGATGAAATTTACTCTTAAAATCTGGGGGGACCAGAAAATCCAGGAAGCATGGCTATTATAGCCACAGGCCCTCCCTCTCTGGAAAGAAAACCATTTCTTACTAGGCTGTAGGTTTATCCAATATCCCGCTCTCCGAAAAGAGAGAAGCAGTCTTTTTGGATGCCAAAATATCAAACCATTCAGAATTTTAATGTCCTTAAATATTGCACATGTTACAGTCACTAAAAAAAAAAAAGGGGAGTTTTTTTTTTGTAGTAGTAGTACTAGAGGCTTTCCTGGTGGCTCAGGGGTAAAGAATCTACCTGTCAATGCAGGAGAGGTGGATTTGACCCTTGGGTCAGGAAGATCCCCTGGAGAAGAAAATGGTGACCCTATTTCAGTATTCTTTCCTGAGAAATCCCATGGACATGACTGAGCAACTGAGTACACACACACACAGTAGTAACAGAAATTATGATAATTTTTGGAGCTTACGTGTATTAATTGCTTACAACATGTTGGATACTGGCCATGGTCTTATTGGATCTTCACGAACCCTCTAATAAAATGGAAGTGTGAGTTTCTCAGTCGTGTGTGTCCTACTCTTTCGACTGCAGAGACTCTAGCCCACTTGGCTCCTCTGTCCATGGGATTTCCCGGGTAGGAATATCAGAGTGGGTTGCCATTCCCTTCTCCAGGGGATCTTCTCAACCCAGGGATCGAACCCAGGTCTCCTGCATTGCAGGTGGATTCTTTACCAGCTGAGTCACTAAGAAGGCCCATGTCTAACGAGGAGGCAGTTTATCATCCCTATTTCACAGATGAGAAAACTGAGAGTTACTGAGGCTAGGTAAGTTGTCCAAAGTCATGCAGCAGGTTAGCTGAAATGTGACAGAAACAACTATTTGTCTTATTACAAAGCTCATATTCTTTCATAATTCTTTCATGTAAAAAGTAAAACTATCAATCCCTTCAAGAGACTGATCCAGCCATTTCACAGCTCTAAAGACAAAAAGAGTAATACTGTAAACATTATTGTTTATGAACAATATGAGGCAGCAAATAAAATGCTTTAAAAGTCAGAAAAAGAGCACCATCATTCTGTTTTTATAATAAGCTTGATAACACATTTTTTATTTTTAATTGGTGGATAATTGCTTTACAATGTTGTGTTAGTTTCTGCTGTACAGCAATGTGAATCAGTTATAAGTATACATATATGGTACTAATGAACCTATTTGGGGGGCAGGAACAGAGATACAGATATAGAGAATGGACTTGTGAACACAGAGCAGGAAGGAGAAGGTGGGATGAACTAAGAGAGCACTCTCAACATTTATACACTACCATGTGAAAAACGGTGTAAAATGTGGGAAGCTGCTGTATAACACAAGAGGGAGGGGATATATGTGTACTTAAAGCAACCTCATTCTGGGGTGGAATAATCAAGGTGGGCTTCCTGAAGGGGATGGCATTTGAACTGGATAAGATTAGAAGGATAGAGTTATTAATGAAGAATTCTCCAAAACAGGGAACAGATAAGGAAAGCCACGGCAAGGGAAGTTCAAAGGCACATCTGGGGTTAGACAGACCAACCTGGCAAAAATGAAGGGTTTGCTTGAGTACTGTTTCCCAAACCGGTCAACCAGGTGACCACGGTTGTTAAGTAGAGGAGAGTATTTGCTGTTAATTATGCTTGAGAAGTGCTAGGTTAAAGAACATTTTGCAGCATTTCTCAGAGCCTTTAGTGAGGTTAACTGCCTTATGAGTCTCAAAGAGAAGATGTTATCATACTCTGGGTTAGTTTTATCAATTTGCTTGACTTATCTACTCCCCTCCCATTTCTGTAGAGCATTTTTTAATATCTCACTAAACTTGCATCTGTGGAACCGGTTTAGGAAGTGCTCTTGTGTAATTAAACCTCACGGATAACAGCACAGACAGGCTGATGGGATCATTCTGTGGAGAGACTGGCTCTGAGGATGTAGCCCAAGGCAGCCGATAGAGGGTTCTGTGTTAGGACACAGTGTGATCAACTGTTTGGGAAGGCTCCTAGGGCAAGAGGAGAGAGCATCAGACCCAGGGCAACCATGAGCTACTGTGTGGTCCAGTTGTAAGGTCTCAGGAGTCCAAGCGAGTGAATGAGAGTAGCTCAGTGGTGTCCGACTACTTGCTACTCCATGGACTGTAGCCCACCAGGCTCCTCTGTCCATGGGATTCTCCAGCCCAGAATACTGGAGTGGGTTGCCATGCCCTCCTCCAGGGGATCTTCTGATCCAGGGATCAAACCCAGGTCTCCTGCATTACAGGCAGACTCTTTATTATCTGAGCTACCTGGGAAATCCCCCAGGGGCTTCCAGAGTCCCAACTCAACTGAAAAAAAAATAACATTTTCACTCATTTCCAGTTCTCCAGCTTCACTGCACCAAAGCTCCTCTGCTCCCCATAGTTTTCTGAGGTTGTTAGAAAACTCTGACTACATGGGCAGTGAGGAGAAATGGAACATGTACAGAAGCCAGGAGGATGCTGAAAGAGGACCCTTAGAAGCTAATCTGATCATTTTACTTCCCTACTTGAAAATGTTCAATGGCTCCTCATTTCTCTGAATGTTAAAAGTACAAGAGCTGGCAGGATGGGACCTGTCCACCTCCCCTCCCCTCCTCAAGTGGTCCTCCCTTTTGCCCACATTCCCAGTGGATAGTGAAAGCCTTCTCTCCTTGGACACTTCATCTGAGTGCAAGTTCTGTGAGGTCAAGGGCTTTTGTTTCTGCATATCCTAGTAACCAGCTGGTAGTAAGTGGTCCATGAATACTGTTGAGTGAATGGGTGGGTAGACAGTGTATCCCCTGGAACAGATGTGGTGGGTCTTATAATGCTTTCCAGTGGATTCAACTAACTCCCCAAATCAACTCATTATTTAAAAAAATGTTCCAGGTACACATGTATCTCTTTCTGTTTGACTTTATATCTCACATGACCTCTGTGTTTCTGTGAATCAGAGCCTCCAGCTGACAGTCACTTCTCTGCAGGCAGAAGGTGAACACCACCACCTCTGGTTGCTTTGTCCTCTTTCCTCTTCAGAGGACCTCCCAGGAGAGGCATCGTGTACTATCTTCCTTTGGTGTCTTGATTTACCTTCCTGACAGCTACTATCTGTAGAATTGTAAAACAGAGTTAGCCCATTTCTACCCTGAAGTCTTAACTTACCTCAGCCAAAACATCAGGTTAAATTCAATCGGAAAAGTCACTAAAGATGCCTGCCACCGTTTCAGACTCTGGATGAATTAAGATCTTCCTACGTTCATCAGGGATGCTGACCTATAACTTTCTATTTTTTTAATATCTATGTTAACACATATGCATGGAACCTAGGAAAATGATACTGATGAACCTATTTGCAGGGCAGGAATAGACACAGTGGACACGCAGGGGAAGGAGGGATGATAACAGCTAGTGTTAGTCACTCAGTCGTGTCTGACTCTTTTGAAACCCCATGGACTGTCGCCTGCCAGGCTCCTCTGTCCATGGGATTCTCCAGGCAAGAATACTAGAATGGGTAGCCATTTCCTCCTCTGGGGATCTTCCCGACCCTGGGATCAAACCTGCATCTCCAGCATCTGCTGCATTGGCAGGTGGACTCTTTACCACCGAGCCACCTGGGGAAGGGGAGGGTGGGACCAATGGAGTAAGAAGCACTGAAATACATTATCACTTGTAAAATAGATATCTAGTGGAAAGTTGCTGTATAACACAGGGAGCTCAACCTGCTGCTCTGCGATGACCTAGAGGGGTGAGATGGGGGTCGGGGAGGCTCACGAGGGAGCAGATATATGTATACTTACAGCTGATTCACATTGCTGTTTGGAAGAAACCAATATAGTATTGCAAAGCAACTATCTTCCAATTAAAAATTTAAAAAAAATTTTTAAGATTTCCTATTGAATAGATTATGTAGGTAAAACTACATCATTTAAAAAAAAAATTATACAAGTGAACTTATTTACAAAACAGAAACAGACTCCCAGACAGAGAACAAACTTATGGGTACCAAGGGGGAAGGATGGAGGGGAAGGAATAATTAGGGAGTTTGGAATAGACACATATATACTGCTACATATAATGAATAACCAACAAGGTTAATGTTGTGCGGCAGCCTGGATGGGAGGGGAGTTTGGGGCAGATTGGATTGATATATATATATGACCAAGTCCTCTTGCTGTCCACCTGAAACTATCAAAACATTGTTAACTGGCTATCAGTCAGCCAGTCAGTTCAGTCTCTCAGTTGTCTCCGACTCTTTGCTATACTCCAATATAAAATAAAAAGTTTTTTTAAAGATACAAAACATTCAAGATACTCAAAGTCTTCCATACCTTGCCCAAACAACTTTTAAGAACAGAATCTCATCTTTCACTGTGTCTCTCAAAGAACGTACACGTCAATCAGTCTGAGTTCTAATGAGTTTCAATAACTAGAATCAAATATTATTTTACTTTTTCTATTGTTTCTCATTGTCCAAAATTTTCATGTGGTTGTTTGCCCCTTTGTTTCTTCCTCAGGTCAGCCAGTTGGGCATTTCAAACTGAATAGGACTCCCAGACACCAATTTAAATTTTAAGGTGGTGGGGGTAACGTTTGGACAGTTTATGCCGATAAAGCAGTTTCGTTACCCTCACTTTTTCTAAGACATGTTTATGGAGGAGACCAATGGGCCCTTGGTGGGTCCTTCTGGAAGATACTTCTCCCTTATTAAATAATGCCAGATAAGCCCAAGGACAAAAGAGTCTAAAGATCTTTATAAAGATCTGACCACTCCACTGGGCCTAGCAACATTTCTATGCTGAGCTTCCAAAAGACAAGCTCACCAGGTGATTCAGGACCAGGCACACCCAGAGTCTTCACACCACACTTCTAACAGCTAGAAAATATCTCTCTGTCACTCTAGGCTACTGATTGTCACTAAACACAGTCACAGACGAGCTGTGCTCAGGCGTGGTTGATTTTGCTTTGTGCTGAGAACTGTCTGAAGTCAGTGACTGATTTGGTAACCCTCTGCTTTCCCTCTGTCTTCGGAAACACTCCACATGTTCCCTGAGAGGCCTGGAGGTAAATTAAAAGTTCCATTCATTCATACGTGCCACCCACCAGTCAATGCAGCCCATACTTTTCGACATGGGCTGGATAAGTTATGTTTGATCTAGTGACCTAAAGGTGAATTGTAGGTTATACTTAATTACACTCATGAGCCAAGTGTAAGCCAGTAACAAACCTTCCTATTTCAGTCCAAAATGCTGTGAAACCCCAGAAGGGAGTGCACTGATTATACTGTGGAGGTTTGTGTGAACCAACTAGGGTAAATAATTAGACTGTATTTTTAATTAATATTGCAGTGCCTTCTAGCACAAGGATATTTAAGATGATGATAGTATTGGAGTAATAGTAAAGTGAAAAAACAGCCTTGCTCTTGATGAAGCCAGAAAGAACAAAGAAAGTTTTGTCAGATTAGCAAAAGCACCCTGCAGTTTTGGCAGTATCATGTCCAAAGTTTCTAGTGTTTTTAAAGGAAGTTTTCAATTTAGCAAATGCTCTGTTTGCCAAGGTGCATAACTGGTCTTTATTACCAAAAATATATCCAGAGAGAATGAAAGACAAGTACTGTACATTTTGAGTTGGTGTAACTGCAAAACTTTTTGGAATCATATGAACTTTATGAGAATCATAACAATTAACACAGATTTCATAATGGGCACCATTTTAATTTTTGTTTCATTAAGCTTCATAAAATATAGGCTTGTGAAAAGCCAGTTCAATTAAAATATGAACTTTTCATTATTTTTAACACATTTTACCTATTTTTAATTGATGAAAGTGTTATGTATTTTGCCAACCCAAGAATTTTTCACACTTCTTTAATTCAAACCAGCTTGATTTTTGCAATTCAAATAGACAAGTTATTATTTGATATTAACTGGAAATCAAATAAAAATAGTAAAATGTATTAATGGATCACAATGCATACATTATTTCCTAAATAAATTTATTTTATTCATTCAAAATACAGTAAATAAATTTTAGTTTAACCCTAGCAATCCTCACAACTTCTATACTAATATTCTACAGATAAAAATTTACAAATGAGAACACCTAAGCTTTAAGAAGTTATACAACTTGCCCTAGCTCATCTAGTAAGTCGTCATGTTAGTTACTCAGTTGTGTCCAACTCTTTGTAACCTCATGGACTGTACCCTGCCAGGCTCCTGTGTCCATGGAATTCTCTAGGCAAGAATACTGGAGTGGGTAACCATTCCCTTTTCCAGGGGATCTTCCTGATCCAGGGATCAAACCCAGGTCTCCTGCATTACAGGCAGATTCTTTACTGCCTGAGCCACCGGGGAAGCCCCATCTAGCAAGCAGAATGTCCAAAAATTCCAACAGAGAAATCCAACCACTTGCAATATTTTCTGTAAGCTTTAGACAATAAGGTCCTTGAGACCTTACTGAGTAAGGTTGTGTATTTTTCTTTTCCTTGTCTTTCTTTTTTTATGTATTTATTATATTTTTTGTTTGCTTGCTTTTCCCTTATGTACTATTGCTAGGATTCCCCAGGTATCTCAGACAGTAAAGACTCTGCCCACAGTGTGGGAGACCAGAGTTTGATCTCTGAGTCAGAAAGATCCCCTGGAGAAGGGAATGGCTACCTGCTCCAGTATTCTTGCTTGGAGAATCCCATGGACAGAGGAGCCTGGCAGGCTACAGTCCATAGAGCTGCAAAGAGACACAACTGAGCGACCAACACACACACACAGTTGCTAGGCTAGGAACACACTAGTAGTAGTTCAATAAATACAGTCAATCATTGACTTACTTTCCTCTTTTTATTAAACACAGCTCTCTATTAGCTGCATTTCTATAAACTGATTGTTAAGCAACACAATTACAGTAAATCCTGAGACATCTTTGGATAATAGTCATTTGAAGCAGCTTAGAAGAATAAAACCATGATCCTATGTGTCTTGAGATGGGGATTAGGTCCCCAAACCTTGGCTGAGTTTACCAGCTCTTTTGAGAGCTCTTATAGACACCTCAATGATATCATTCCCAAATGGAATTAATTTTCTCATCTTCTACCTATCATTTCTCTTCACTCTCCAAGTGTCCCAACTAGACACTAGGGTGTCACCCTCATATATTTTTTTCTCATCAACCCCCCCCATCTGATCTCAAAGTATCCAGGCTACCTGCTGAGTCTCTTTCCATTCCACCACTGCATTCCATGGCTTACATGCTTTAATTTTGACTCCTATTTGTTTCTTCTGCCTAGAAGATTTCAACAATTTGGTTATAAGCTGCCTTGCGTCTGGTCTGTCATCATTGGCATTCTTCCTCCCAGGTGCCCAAATTTCCTTTCTGAAATAGAAACCATTCACTTCTTAAAGGCAGGTGACACCTGCCTCTATCTTAAAGCAGTATTTTCCGCTGTGGGATCCATGGAACCCTGGGTGCACTATGAAAAGGGAGAGACAAAGAGGTTCAGGGGCAAGTTCTTGCAAATTAATCATGCAGAGCAACATGTTAAAGAGTCTGAGGTCTTAAAGAAAAAATCCAATGTTACAGCCTAACCCATTGTTCCCTCTATTTTATTTGACCTTAAAACCTCCTGTTTTCCAATCCTAAACCAATACAATATTGTAAAGTAAAAATAATAATAGAAATGTAAAAAAAAAACTCCTGTTTCCCAGTCAATACCAATTCACATCTCAAGGAACCATTGTTCTTCTAAGCGTAGTCTGAGAAAATACCATTCTGCCAGTAAATGAATGGAAGCGCCAACCCTGATCCATGACACACCAATCATACCATGTTTATGGCTGTTTCAAAGGCAATAACATGCTCTTGCTTTATAAAATTAAACATGAAGTTGCCTCAAAATAGCAAGTGTTTCCCCCAACATCTCCATCTGAAGAACTCTTACTAACAATTTTAAAACTTAGCTCGAGTGTTACTATATCTCCAAAGTCAAAGTTCTTTAAGTCTTCAAGTCACTCTGCTGTTTGGTATTGTTCTAATACTGACTGTGTATGTTCAGAAAGCCACCCTCCTAATCAGACAATCAGGCCCCTTTATCCTTGTACCTGGAGCTTATAGCACAATTTCCAGCATGTAGCCCAAACTCAACTAATGGTTCTTTAAGGTGTATTTCATTGTCTTCTAATGCAATACCTTACAGATAGTAGGTGTCAATGCATACTGACTATAGAATTTCTTGAGAGAGATCAAATTGACTTTAAAGTCACCTGGGGCTTCCCTGATGGCTCAGCGGCAAAGAATCTGCCTGCCAACGCAGGAGACATGGGTTCTATCCCTGGTCCAGTAAGATCCCACCTGCCACGGAGCAACTAAGCCCAAGTACCACGCTACTGAGCCTGTGCTCTGGAGCCCAGGAACTGCAGCTACCGAGCTGTGGCCCGGCAACTACTGAAGCCCGCCCACCCTAGAGCCTGAGCTCCGCAGTAAGAGAAACCACCTCACTGAGAAGCCCTGCCATATTTCTTCTCTTTTTCTTAGCTTTAATGTTTTTCTTTTGTTATATAAATGTTATTTTATATTGGTATAGTTGATTCGCACGTTGTATTAGTTTCAGGTATACAGCAAAGTGATTTACTTATACAGATACAGATATCTGGGCTTCCCAGGTAGTACTAGCAGTAAAGAACTTGCCTGTCAATGCAAGAGACATGAAACTCGCATTTGGTCCCTGGGTTGGGAAGATCCCCTGGAGAAGGGAATGGCAACCCACTCCAGTGTTCTTGCTGGAGAATCCCATGGACAGAGGAGCCTGGTGGGCTCCAGTCCATAGAGTCGCAGTCAGACATGACTGAAGCAACTTAGCATGCACTCATTCACCAGATATCTATTTTTCAGCCATGGATAGTTAATCAGTGGAAGGTAATAGTGGACACAGGCACAGTACTGAACACCTACTGTCCTCATCCAGACACGCAGGACCCAGTGGCTCCAAGAGTTCTAGTAACTTCCTCACTACTCACTGGAAGGACAAGGTCCACTGAGAAACAGTCTACCTTGATGCTCCGAGGAAGTTAATTTTCAAACAATTGTGTCAAATACTTTTCAGCGGTGAGGCAGATCTGTAAATGACGGGGCTGTTTTCCAGGAGGGCAATCTATTTCACCTCTTCCCATCCCCTTTTCCTCATCTGTAAGACAAGGATAAATAAGGCAGCATTTGAAAACATTTAACACCTTGCTTGGCACCTAGCAGGCAATCAATAAAAGTATATTTGGTTCTGCTTCCTCTTGAATTTTACCGTTTATAAAAATAAAAAGAGGAGCCACTTACATGAAATTAATAACCACCAAACTCAAAAATCTGTTACTCAGTTTATTTTGGGCAGATCTATTTGTCTCTGCCATTCTCCATGTTAAATTAAAATCAAAACAAACACCCTCTTTAAAAAAAAAAAAAAGCCCTCCTAATTCAAGAGTAGCATTCAGAATTAGGCATCTGAGGCACACATTTTGTCCAAAGCATATTGAGACCTCAGTGTCACTAAGGTAAGGCCCGAATGAAACATGTCCATCGGTGGTATGGTCCTGTCACAGCACAGTTGGAGATGTTGGTTGGAACCTAGAGAACAAAAGCATCCCTTTTATAAGGTTGGGACCTTTCAAATTATTCCCCCATTACTTTTTAAAGAAGTAAAATGCATAAGGCGGTTTAAACAGGTCAGGGATGGAAGAAGTCACAGCTTATGCTTGGGACTGGACCAAGTAACCTACAAAGAAGGCCTGGGCCAGTGTGGGGTGAGGACACCAGCTCTTAGGAACGTGGGTCCCCCTAGCATTGGAGTTAATGAGGCCATTGGTTCACTTATTTTCCGTCCCAGAGATTATCATGATCAATTTGCATGATGATTATGGAAAAAATTAAAACACTATTCCCAAAGATCAAGTTAATATAGGCCTTTGAGACTTTGAGCTTCCTGGAGGAGAAGGGTATATTTTTCTCCAAAAGGGGGGAAAGCACTTGAGATGAACTACAGTTTAGTTCAAAGAAGCCATGGTGAATTCCTCTTCCCCACACCCCTTTTTTTATTCATAGCATCTAACATCTCTATTAAACCCTTGAGAACCTTTCTCCTTTAAGAGCCTGTAATGAATTTAACACAAATTCAAAGGGAAATAAAAGGAGCCAGGCGGGGTGGGGGATCAAAATGAGGAATCGAAAGGAATATGAATTTGTGGAATCCTCTTGTGGTTGAAAAACCATTTGCTCCTCCTTCAGCCCAGTGGCAGAGCCTACATTTTCTAGATTCAAATGAAAAATCATTTTTCCTTTGATACCTCAAGCACGCCTAAGAGATGGACAGTTCCACCATCACACTGCTTCCCGAGGAGCTAAAAATCTAATCATTACAATCTCACTAAAGTTGACTGCCCCACATACAAAGCAATTCCATTTTTTAGTTCCGTTTTTTACCCCATTCCTTTGTCATTTACATAAAGCTAGATTCTGGGTTTTGTTTTTGTTTTTGTTTTCCTTCTAGAGAGACTTGCATTTTCTGCTCCATAGAAAAAAGCATCTGACCACCTGGAAGCTGGTGTGGAGGATGAAATCTGTGTAGATTTGCATTCTTGAGATTTCTTTCCATGTTACTACTACTAAATGGACTATATAAATATGAAACTGTTCAGCTCTTCCATCTAACAAGGATTTTACTTTTACCAACTAAACTATCTAGACAGAATAAGCAAAGGGAAGAGAGTTAAACCAACAAATATTCCATATCACAAGGAATTTTCCCTGCAAGTCTCAACCTCTCTATTTCATCTCCCTTCCCTAATCATGGGGAACCCAGATCTATAAAGACATAGCTGTCCTTCTTTAAAAATTTGTGTCACCTCCTTGCTTTTCTCCTAGTCCATATCAGTGTTGATTTCCCATAGTTCACGGTCACAAAAACTTAAAGCAAAGAAACAACAACCTGTACCCTTTATGTCCAGCAAACCCAGACAAAATGCAATACTATATTATTTCCATGATTGACTTAAAGGAGAAACATTTTAAAAGGAGAGAAGAACCCGTTGTTGTGACTTTTTACATTTTATCTGTAATTTATCCATTAAGTCTATCCAATGGCTAAAGTAATCTTATTGAAAATGTAATGCCATCATTCTGGGCACAACAGTGACTGTAATAAATTGAGTACGAAAACATTTAGATATGTTGTTTGGGCCAAGCACCATGTGAAGTACTGGCAGGCTCACCAGGGGCGGTCATGTGGGTTGTGCACAGTACAAGGGTGCCCAGCTAAAGAGGCAGCTGATAGCCAGTTTATTCTCTAACCAAGCAGAACACCTGGGTGCTGGCTATAACCATTTGAAGGAAAAGTGGCCTTTTCATAATTCATTTGTCCCAAGGTTTTCTGATAGTCATATTTGACTAAGTAAGCTCAGGACCCAGGGTACCAGGAGCTTGTAATCTAACAGCAGATAATCTCAGTGGAGGGTGATATAAATTGCCTGAAAAGTAGCCTTGATGAGATAAGAGGTGAATAGTGAGCTAGTCATCACTCCCCCTTGGAGAGCTTCCCTAGCTGGTCTTTTTAGCAAAGCACAATCACACTGTTAAGTACAATATTCTCAACCCTATGAGGCAAGAGTCCAAGTGTCCTTCTTGTGACTGAAGAAAACAAGGCTCAGAGAAGTCGATCAACTTACGCCAGACCACCCAGCAGCTAATGAGTCACCCAAATACCCCATGTTCTCCCAAGGTAGAGGGACACAGAAGAAGGAGGCAGAGAGCTCTGTGACTGGGGTGGGATTAGAGTTGAACCCCGGGTGGTATTAACACTCATCTCCAACGCCCAGCACTGTGCTTGGCACACGCTGGACCCTCAAGGAGTCTTTCTTGAACTGAACCCAGGAAGGAGAGCTGAAGAACCAACATTTCTTGAGCAGGCCCAGGAGGCACCTCGGATGCTACATGGAAGCGGTGCTTGCTCTCAGGGTGGCCCCTGTCGCCTTAGTCCCCCACCCTGGTCCTCCATCCTGCCCTGCACTCTCCCAACAACCTCTGTGGTTTGGGAATTTTCATTGACAAGGCTGGTGTGGACAAGGCAGTGATTCAGACAGCTCGCCCAGGTCTCCCTTCTCTCCACCCGCTGGCCCTCCATCAGACTCACTGCCGTGTCTGCACAGAGACAGGAAAGCTGGCCACCCTCCTTCTTGGTGGTCTTCCGTTTCTTTGCCAATAAGTTGATCTGCTTCACAACATGCTTCGATATATTTGACATCTGTCATAAAAGCCAGGTCAGGCATATCTATCTTCTGTTAGAATGAGCCATTCTACAGAGGCACTTCCTCTGCTGTTTGGGCCCCATCAGAAATCATTCTTGGCATATTGTCATGTCCACCAACCTTCTGATTAGGAGCCAGAAAGGACTGGTCCTGGTTTCCCCCCACTCCTATCAGAGAAACAAGGTAACAGTCACAGGACCGGAAGGAAACATCGTGATACGAAAACCTGAAGGGGAAGTTGTAGCCAAAACGACTGGCTCAAAACAAATATCTTCCCTTAACATCTTTCAAAAGTCAGTGACTACGGCAACACAGCTGTTTCGCTGTGATGGGGCATGAATTTGCTCATAACATTTGGCTCAGATGAGTCTTAGGTTCATGCAACACAGAAAGACGTTGATAAAAGTGTTTCTGAGAGGCAGTTGCTCCTCTTTAGCATAGGATGGCTCAACCTTTAAGGGAGGCTTCACGTAGGTGAGACTCCTGGGCAACTTTGTCTCTCATTACAGACTATGAGTATAGAAGAGAAGCAGCGATCACTTCTGATCCTAACTGATCCCTTGAGAGGCACCCATACAAGCAGCCTGTCTCAGTTCCCCCAAAGACCTGTTGGTTGGAAAAATCTTTCACAAGATTACTCAGATCACTGCTATGATCAAAGCTGTTACAGCCACTTTGATTCTCTCTGGGCCAAGTACATATGGCAACACATATAATGCTTTCCCCTTGGGTGGAGAACATGTACAAACGTACCTCTTTTGACAGATCAGGAAGGAAGGAAAGGGATGATCTTTATCAAGAAAGATATTTTAGAAAGACATACGCTAACTAATGCTAACTATTTGTATTGGGGGTGCAAAAGGACTCCTTTTCCAGATATTTGCAAATCCTTCCTTGTGGCAATAATTGCAGCAGAATTTATATTTTTAACAGTGATGACGTAACACACTTAATAAAACATGTTATTTGAGACAAATATTTCTACTTAGGGGAAAAGAGAGGGCTTCCCTGGTGGCTCAGATGTCAAAGAATTTGCCTTCAATGCAGGAAACCCAGGTTCAATCTCCAGGTTGGGAAGATCCCCTGGAGAAGGGAAGGGAAAGAGAAACTTCCACAGCTGGATGAAGCTGTGGATACGTTCTAGATTCTGGGCCATCCTGACTCCCTGAGCAGCCCAAATAGTTATTTGGTAGGTAGACAGGCTGTGAGAGGAGGGGGAGAGGTCCATACATAACAAAGAAAAACGGGAATAAGAACTAGAAATCTCCTTTACTGGGGCCACTGGAGTAAATCAAGAAAGCATCCAACGATCCTTGGTAAGAAAGTTTGTTCTCTCGGCAGACCTAAACAGGACTTTTAAGAACAGAGAAAGCTCATGCAGACAGGAGTGTGTGCAGGCTCTGTTGTTCAGTTGTGGCAGACTCTTTGTGACCCCGTGGACTGTAGCCTGCCAGTCTTCTCTGTAGAATTTTCCAGGCAAGAATACTGGAATGGATTGCCATTCCCTTCTCCAGGGGATCTTCCTGACCCAGGATAGAACCCTTGCCTCCTATGTCTCATGCATCAGCAGGCAGATTCTTTACCACTGCACCACCTGGGAAGCCAGCAGACAGAGAGGCCCCCAAATATTAAATGGTGGACACTCAAAAAATACTATTTCTGGTTGGCAACATTCTAAGTCCTTCTCCTAATCCAACACTTGAAAGAATGCCATACATTTTTTTTTAACACACATAACTTGTTTGCTCCATGCTTACATGAGAAATGGACTGTCTTATTCAAACTGGAATAAATTGTTGAAAGAAATATAAGTGCTTAAGTGTCTTCTTCAGGACCAGGAAATCGTCTATCATTTGGACTTTGAGCTGTAGCCTTGTAAAGAAGAAACTCGTTCCTTATAGTTATGCTGCTAAACTAGGAATAAAGACCTCTGTTGAAAGAGATGCTTTAGCAGTATCTGGATGAGAGATTAACTCTACAAGAGGCAAAGGAAATCGCCCATTTCCCCTTGTCCAACCCACTCAACGCAAACCATCCAAAACTGTCAGTGGATCTGAAATGAGAGGAAGTGACTAATTTGATGATCAATAACAACACTGATGGTTCAGGATGTTAAGATAAGGATAATGTAAGTCATGTTTCTAACTATGAACAGATCGGTGGAAGGAATCAGAAAAGCACCGGTGGTGACACAATTGACTCAAAAGCTTCAGTCTTTTCTGCTCCAGACCACATGTGTGCAAATCAGCAAGCAGCCATCTCATCTCACGTGGGCATCCAAGTCTTCATGAAGAGTGGAATTCTGCTTCCTTACCAGACTTGGAGTCAGGCAAACCCTCCAGCACAGGCCTAGATTCCCACCCTTCTAATAGATGAGGAGTACCTATTTCTGAACTCAGGGAAAGGACTGTTAGCCTGAGTTGGTGGCGTGTTGCAGCCTAACAGTCTCCCGCGTAGACAGTTGCTAAACATCGGGGCAACCAGCAGGCATCCTGAGCTCTGCAGAGACTAGAAGCCCTCACGCGTGTTCCCTTTCCCTTTCGTGAATAGAGGACCCCGGCAGGATGGCTGCCCTGAGTGCCCTGAGTTCAGTGCCAGCGATCGTGAAGCTGGTGCCAGGAAATGTTGTCGTTTTGCACTGGCAGCCGCTGGGTGACTGACACACTGTAGATCATGAAGTACTTTTCCCATCAAGGCTTTGGCACGTTGCTTACTTTGGGGTGTTGGGGGAACCGATTCCGCTGAACGCCATCTACATGGAGCAGATGTGCTGTGGAAGAGTTATCCTACCTTCTTGCCAGATTTTGACATGTCGTCTGATGTCCATGTTTGGAAGGAATTGGTGGTTTGTTTGTTTTTTTAATATAAGACTGGGTATAAGGCAATGTGGAGTTTCCCAGCTAACGCTAGTGGTAAAGAACCAGCCTGCCAGTGCAGAAGACATGAGAGACGCGGATTCAATCCCTGGGTCGGGACAATCCCCTGGAGGAGGGCACAGCAACCCACCGTAATCTTACCCGGAGAATGCTATGGACAGAGGAGCCCAGCAGGCTACAGTTCATGGGGTCACAAAGAGTCAGATATGACTGAAGCGACTGAGTACACACGTATGCATAAGGCAATGTACCGCTTCTCCTCGCGAATGACTCGCTTCCATCATGTGGTTAAAGAGCTGGGTTCCAATCCTGGGGACTGCTCCGGCTAGTGCCGCCCATGTGCAGAGAATGAAACAATTCCCTAATTGCAAATTATGGTTCTCTTGTTTCAATGTTATTACTTCCTCATAAAAGTCTGTACAAAGCCTCAGGATGCCTCTTGCTATTTTTTGGTTTTTTACAAAGTATAGTTGATTTACAATGTTGTGCTAGTTTCAGATTTACAGCAAAGTGATTCAGTTATATATATGTGTGTGCATATAAATATATATATGCATGCGTGCTAAGTCGCTTCAGTCATGTCTGACTCTTTACAACTCCACAGACTGCAGCCCACCAGGCTCCTTTGTCCATGGGATTCTCCAGGCCAGAATACTGGAATGGGGTGCCCTTTCCTTGTTTATACACACACACACACATTCTTTTTTCAGATGCTTTTGCATTGTAGGTTATTATAAAATATTGAATATAGTTTCCTATGCTCTACAGTAGGTCCTTGTTATTTATCTATTTTATATATGGTAGTGCTTGTGGGCTTAGGCACTCAGTCAAGTCCAATTCCTTGCACCCTTTGGACTGTAGCTCACCAGGCTCCTCTGTCCATGGAATTCTCCAGGCAAGAATACCAGAGTGGGTTGCCATTTCCTTCTCCAGGGGATCTTCCCAACCCAGGGATTGAACCTGCGTCTTCTGCATCTCCTACATTGCAGGTGGATTCTTTACCTGCTGAGCCATCAGGGAAGCAAGCATGAGTATCTGTTAATCCCAACATCCAAATTTATCCCTGCCCACCTCGATATGCTACTTTCATTTCTGCAATTGTGATTCTATAATTCATGATAGTCAGTGCAAAAAGCAAAAGACATATGTTCAGGTTTTTTGTTAACAGAGAGTCCTTTGCCTTGACTGGCTGATGTTTAAACACTCTAAGACCACACACTTCTTCCACGTTGTCTTCATCTGCTTAAGCCTAAATCTGCGCCTGTAGGTGAGGAATGACTGGATACCGTTACCTCGATAGCTGGTGATAATATTTCTACATCCATTGTTAAGCTTCTTAGGTTTCTTCCTCACTGTAGGAGTGTTTAGCATATCGTTTTCTAAAAACCGTCCTCCGTGTGCCTTAGGTAAAGTACCATCCGATACCACGTTCGTGGGAGATTATCTAGGACTTAGCTGCTGAGTGAGTATCTCAGCCTTCCTCACCAGTCTCTCCATAAATGCCCCCTTCTAAACCTCTCAGGGGGAAACTGGGTCATTTGACATTGTTTCAGAACATCTGGAAAATAGTCATTGGGGTGGGGAGGGCGGTGAAAGCTCTTTGTGCTAAGGCTCCGGGGATCTCAGAAAAACACGGATGTGACACACACCAAATGATTCTAAAACATCCACTTGTTTGTAAGTACCCAAACTACTCATTACCTGCTCCAACTTCAAATAAGAGGGGTTTGGCAAAGACTCTGAGTTCAGATCTGTGTCACGGCTCCCACCCAAGCTTCAAATCCCTTTTCTGGCATTTTTAGGCAATCAAGAAGCAAACTGAGCTGAGCTGAGCTGAGCTGAATCTCATTTCACGTGCCTCCCCAAGGTGAGCTCTCGAGGACCTAAGACCAACAGAGGTCCAAGCCACTGACAAGAGCCTCTGAGCAACCATCAGGTAACCACACAATCCACAGGACATTGTCTCTATTTGTAGCTTTTTTTTTTGCAGTCAGCTACAAATATGACCAGGTAAGTAAAGCCGCCAGCAAATGGACTGTCCTTCCTAAGGCACTTCATTCACTGATTGCAATACTTCTTTATTGGTAGAGGTTTAGAAGTTTTGCATATAAAAAGTCCTCCCTTAAACATCATGAATTCCAAGCCGGGGAATTTCTTAAGTGATTAAGTCATGTGTTTTATGGTTCTCACTTTCCTTAAAATATTAATTAAGGAAACAAATGAGAGCTTTTCTTTAAGGGGCGCGCTGAGAGTTAAACTGGCCCATCCTCCATGCTAACCATGTTGTACTTTCCTCCTTGATTGGTACGAGTGCCAGGCTGTTCCTTCAAATTAAGACAATATGCTTGCCAGTGATGGACTGTATTGGCCATCTATCTTCCTTTTGTGATCTGGCTCTCATCGAGCTGAAATGAAGCCATTTCTTCTGCCTGTGGCTGATTAAACACAGAGTAAACCCACATTTCTAAGGAGGCACTTAATGACCCTCCACAGAGCCCGTGTCAGCCTAGCCTGCACCTGCAGCCTTCAGCTTCTCTACTTCCGTCGTAAAATGGAGCATCTGTTTCACGGAGGTGGTATCTTTTTATCACCCAGTGTATCACTCTGGTCAGAGTGCATGCGGCTCATCGGGTGCACAAGGCTGCCTGCTGTGTCACAGGTAACAAATAGTCCCTCAGGAAGTCTTGTTCTCATCAGGAGTGAAAAGGACACAACTTTGGCTAAAAATTCTGTGACTTTGGTAAAAGTCTCATGGCTCATAGCCCATGATCTTCCTTCAAGCAAAACAGGTTGAGAAATTACAAGAGGAGTCTTTTAAAGAAGGCAATGCTTTATTCATCAACTCACTCAATATTTTATTCACTCACTCCATAAACACTCATCAAATACCAGTTATGAATGGAGCCCCGTGAAAGGAGCTGGAGCTAGAGCATGGGCTTGGTGCCCTTGGAGGTTACACCTTAGCAAAGAGACAGACATTAAACAAGTAATGATGCATTAAGCACTTAATTACCACTGTGAGGAGTATCCCAAGTAAGAAAAGGTTACGGGAATATATTAAATGGGGCCTGATGTTTTCTGGGGTTCAGGGAAGGCTCCCTGGGGAAGTGACATTTAACCTGAGACCTCAAAGACAAGAACAAGTAGTGAGTTAATAGAAAGCCACAGACACAGCATGTTCAAAGGTCCTGGGGTAGAAAGGTAATGTTTAAACCATTTGAGCAATCAAAAACCCAGTGAGAGGGAGAATGGCTAAAAACAGGCCTGACGGCATGGGCAGGCATTAGATCAGGAACAGCTATTTTATGCTGAGTTAAGGCGATATAACTTTATCCCCAGATTTGACTGAAACTAGTGGTTTGTAAGCAGGAAGGTAAAATGGTCATTACCACCGTAGGACCTTACGACCATTTTTGAGTAGTGGCAATGTTGCACTTTCCTTGACAGGCACTGTAGATATTTGTAATTTTTCTTCTCCATGGGTACCAGTAGCCCTTCAAGGTGGCTATCTTTAGCCCCACCTCTAGGTGAGGGGAACCTGAGACTGAACAGGGTAAGATCACAGCAGATCACACAGTTGGCAGGGTGGGGCCTGGTGCTGGCCAGGCCCGCCCCACACACAGTTTCCCTCCTCTGGGCCATGCTGCGTTCTCACTCACAGATGGACTCTTCACCTGCTGCTCCTTCGTGCCATTTATGTAACATTACTTCTCCCAACTGTGTGACACGAGGAGAATTTCCAGTTCATTTACAGATACCGTTCAAATAAAGATAGCTCCATTTAAATCATAGGAGAACTAAAGATAATAGAGCTGACTTACCTTGTCCCTTAGACAGGAATCTTGGCACCAAGGTATTAAGTTAGTGCCATGTAGAAACATAAAACCCAAGATCTGGAATTAGACTGACCTGGGTTCAAATCCCGGCTTGTCCAGTGCAAGACTGACGCTCGGTTACATTCTTCATAAATGAATGTATGAGCACTGAGTTCACTTGGTTGATGAGAGGATTAAGTAAAATAGTTACGCAAAGCAGTTCTCCAACTTTCTGAGACACTCATTTGTCACTAGCACCACCAGCACCTCTGTCATCATCTTCATCATTGTTATAGTCATAGCATCATCCTCATGGTTACTTAACTAACTTGCCAGGGTAGTGGGGATAGCATCACCAACTCAATGGACATGAATCTGAGCAAACTCCAAGAGATAGTGAAAGCACAGGGAAGCCTGATGTGCTGTAGTCCATGGAGTCGCAAAGAGGCAGACACAACTTAGCAACGGAACAACGATAACAGGTGAGGAGGACATTGAACACCCCCACCTCTTTCTCCTAGCAAGTACTTTTAGTCTATTGCAGAGGCATCGCTCATGTCCCTCCTTTCACCTTAGAGAAGGAATGTGCACTGACCCCTGGCAGGTAGCGGAAGACCACGTATGCCTAACAAAGTGAAAGTCACTCAGAATACTGGAGTGGATAGCCGTTCCCTTCTCCAGGGGATCTTCCCAATGCAGGGATTGAATCCAGGTCTCCCACATTGCAGGTAGATTCTTTACCAGCTGAGCCATCAGGGAAGCCAGAGAATACTGGGAAGGGTGGCCTATCCCTTCTCCAGCAGGTCTTCCCAGCCCAGGAATCGAACCGGCGTCTCCTGCATTGCAGGCGGATTCTTTACCAGCTGAGCCACCAGGAAAGCCTAATGAGTCAGGCAGCAAGTAAATCCAAGAACATTTGAAAGCAGCACAAAATTCCAAAAAGACTTAAACAGCTTTGCAGAAAAAGATACTTGACAGAGATGAGTGACTATGAAGCGTTTTAAAGATAATTCTCCCTTTAAATAAATAGCTATAACGAATGAAAGGATCCTGTTTTGCTTTGAAAAAAACTGCTTTTTTGTCTTGAGAGGATTTTTAAAATTATATGAGGCATCAAATGGATTGGATCTCACTTGAACAAAAGTTGACATGCAAATATTACATATTTTGAACATAGATGATTATAGGTGTAGGTGATGCAAATTCCTCCCAAAAGGATATCAACTATCTAAATCCAGAAAGATATCTGGGCAAGACCATCTGCTCTCTCGCTGGCTGTCTAGCAACTGCCACACTACTCTTGATGATACTTGTAGACAAGTCTACAGAGCAGATTCCACAAACATTCAGTTCAGTTCAGTCGCTCAGTCGTGTCTGACTCTGCGACCCCATGAATCACAGCACGCCAGGCCTCCCTGTCCATCACCAACTCCCGGAATTCACTCAGATTCACATCTATTGAGTCAGTGATGCCATCCAGCCACCTCATCCTCTATCGTCCCCTTCTCCTCCTGCCCCCAATCCCTCCCAGCATCAGAGTCTTTTCCAATGAGTCAACTCTTCGCATGAGGTGGCCAAAGTACTGGAGTTTCAGCTTTAGCATCATTCCTTCCAAAGAAATCCCAGGGCTGATCTCCTTCAGAATGGACGGGTTGGATCTCCTTGCAGTCCAAGGGACTCTCAAGAGTCTTCTCCAACACCACAGTTCAGAAGCATCAATTCTTCGGCACTCAGCCTTCTTCACAGTCCAACTCTCACATCCATCCATGACCACAGGAAAAACCATAGCCTTGACTAGATGGACCTTAGTCGGCAAAGTAATGTCTCTGCTTTTGAATATGCTGTCTAGGTTGGTCATAACTTTTCTTCCAAGGAGTAAGTGTCTTTTAATGTCATGGCTGCATTCACCATCTGCAGTGATTTTGGAGCCCCCAAAAATAAAGCCTGACACTGTTTCCACTGTTTCCCCATCTATTTCTTCTATTAAATGAAACAATGCCTGTCAGAGCCTCCCATTCTATGCCTGGTACATATTCAACCTTTGATCATTGTTAGCTATTGCAATAATACAAAAGAATACTTTCAGATTGAAAAGGTTTTTCGTTTTTTCTGATTTTATTGAGACGTAATTGACACTGTGTAAGTTTAAAGTGTACTAATGATGATTTGACACACTTATATACAGCAACACTTATGTGTGTATGGTAAGATTGTTTAAGATCTACTCTCTTAGCAATTTTCGAGTATATAATGCAGTACTGTTAACTATAATCACTATGCCATACATTGAAGTGAAGTGAAGTGAAGTCACTCAGTTGTGTCTGACTCTTTGTGACCCCATGGACTGTAGCCTACCAGACTTCTCCATCCATGAGATTCTCCAGGCAAGAATACTGAAGTGGATTACCATTTCCTTCTCCAGGGGATCTTCCTGACCCAGGGATCGAACCCGGGTCTCCCGCGTTGTAGGCAGACGCTTTAACCTCTGAGCCACCAGGGAAGTCCATGCCGTACATTAGATCCTTGGAAATTATTCATCTTATAGCTGGAAGTTTTCATCCTTTGACTAGTATCTCCCCATTTCTCCAAGCCCTCAGCCCCTGGTGCTTGCATTTTACCCTTTGTTTCTATGAATATGACTTATTTAGGTTCCACATATAAGTGAGATCCTTACAGTATTTGTCTCTCTGTGTCTGACTTATTTCTCTTAGCATAGTCCTCAGGGTTTAACCGTGTCGTTGCAAATGGCAGGATTTCCTTCTTTCTCATAGCTTTCTCACTGGGGCTTCCCTGGTGACTCAGATGGTAAAGAATCTGCCTGCAATGCAGGAGACCTGAGTTAGATCCTAGGTTAGGAAGACCCCTAGAGGAGGGCATGGCAGCCCACTCCAGTATTCTTGCCTGGAGAATCCCCATGGACAGAGGAGCCTGGTGAGCTGCAGTCCATGGGGTCGCAAAGAGCCAGACATGATTGAGCAGCTAAGCACAGCACAGCTGAATAATATTTCATCAGGGAATATTCTATATCGCACGTCTCCTTTATCCTTTCATCCATCTACAGACACGTAGGTTGTTTCCATATCTTTGACAGCTGTCAATAATGCTGAAGGAACATGGGAGTGTGGACACTCAAGATCCAGATTTCATTTCCTTCAGATAAATACTCAAAAGTGGAATTGTTAAATAACAGGGTAGTTTTATCTTTAATTTTTTGAGGAGTCTCCATACTATTTTCTATAGTGGCTTCATTAATTTACAATTCCACCAACCGTGCCCAAGGGTTTCCTTTTCTCCACATCCTTACCGATGTTGCTTTTAAATAAAACAATGTTTGTTATTGCTTTCTTTTTGATAATAGCCATCTTAACAAGCATGAGATGGTATCCCATTGTGATTTGGGGTTTGCATTTTCTTAATGATTAGTGATGTTGAACACCTTTTCCTATACCCATTGGCCATTTGTATCCTTTCTATTGGAAAATATCTATGTAGGTGTTTTGATCATTTCTTAACTAGATTAAGTTTTTTTGTTATCAAGTTGTATGAATTTCTTAACAATTTTTTATATTAACTTCTTATCAGATATATGGTTTGCAAATATTTTCTACCATTCCATCTTCATTTTGTTGAATTTTTCTTTTACCATGCAGAAGGTTTTCAGTTTGCTGTAGTCCCACTTATTTAATTTTGCCTTTGTTATTTGTACTTTTAATGTCTTTTCCAAAAAAAAAAAAAATCATTGCTAAAACCAGTGTCAAGAAGACTATCCCTGTGTTTTCTTTTAAGTGTTGTGGTTTTTCATCTTATGATTAAGTATTTAATCTATTTTGAGTTAATTTTTGTGAATTGTGTTAGATAGGGGTTTAATGTAATTCTTTTGCATGTGATTACCCAGTTTTTCAGTACCATTTATTGAAGAGATTAGCCTTTTTCGTTGAATATTCTTGGCTCGTTTGTCAAATATTAGTGGACCGTACATGCACACTTCAAGGCTCTTCTTTCTGTTCCATTAATCTATGTTTTTATACTAGTACCACAGTGTTTTGATTACTATTGGTTTGTAATACAGTTTGAAATAAATAAATATGATATCTCCCACATTGTTCTTTCTCAAAATTTCCTTGCCAATTTCAGGGTCTTTTGTGGTTCCAAATGAGTTTTAGAATTTTTTCTATTTCTCTGAAAACTTCTATTAGAATTTTAATAATTACATAGATGATTGTGGGTAGTATGGGCATTTTAAAAACGTTAACTCTCCTGATCCATGATTAAGAGATTTTTTTTTCCATTTATTTGTGACTTCTTCAATTTTTTCATTAAAATCTTTTAGTTTTCTAGTTTCAGATTTTTCACCTCCTTTAATATATTTATTCCTATTGTCTGTGATGATATTATAAATAAAATTGTTTTCTTTATTTCTTCTTCAGATATTTTGTACAGAGTACATAAAAACACAACTAATTTATGTATGTTATTTTTTTTGTCCTGAAACTTCCCTGAATACATTTGTTAGTTCTAAGAGTTTTTTGGTGGAATCTTTAACATTTTCAACACATAAGATCATATCATTTGCAAACAGAGACAGTTTTACTTTTTTCCTTCCAGTTTAGACCACTTATTTCTTTTTCTTGCCTAGTTGCTCTGACTAGGACTTCTATAACTATGTTGAATAGAAGTGGTCAAAGTGGGCACCCTTGCCTTATTCCCAGTCTTAGAGGAATGACTCTAATTTTTCACTGCCAAGAGTTTTAAAACCATCCAGTTTAATTCCTGTGTGTTCACAGACCATAAAACTACAGCTTGATCTATAACCGTAGAACTTTCAAAATGTTTCATCTCTACTAAGACCAGAGTCTATACCTGTTAGGACATGAGGAAGTTAAGGCAATCTAAGATCTGAGATAACCAGAAAGTTCCGGCATACTTGGCCCTCTGAAAAAAAACTTTTCCCATCTCTTCTTTCATCACATTAATCCAACAGTCATACCTCTCTTCTCATCTGTCCCTACTAGGTTGTATGTTCTGTGAAGGCAAGAACTGTGTATCCGTCATTTCCTGCATCAGCACAGTCACCTGGCATGTAACATGCACTCAGTAAACTATTTGTTGGATAGAAATGCATCAGCATATAGCACAGTGCCAGGGGTCAAGCCAAACTGCTACATCATCCATCCCAGAATTATGTGCAGCAATTAGCTCAATGTTAAGCCCCTCACTAAAACTCTGAGAGATAAGAACAGTTGGCTAGATAAGTGTTTGTAACTCAAAGACACAAGCTGCCATGTGTACAATGAGCCATGCTGATCTTACTGATTCATTCTCAACACAAATTCCTGTCTATCTGAGAGATAACTCAGTCTATAGTGAGTGAGACAGGATAAAAGTTAGGTAAAGATGGTCCAGCAACTCAAGGACTGAACCTGAGGCTTACGGGAAAATGACTACCGGAGATCACTGGCAGGCGGAGGCCCATTTCCACCACTATCCATGCATTTCCATTGCCAATCATGCTGAGGTTCTGCTCATCTCTATCTTGAATGTAGTTGGATACTCCCTCTAGCCCTGGAAGTGAGGTACCAGCGGTGAGGAAGAAGTCCTGCGGCTCTGTAGGAAGGCTTCTATCAGGTGTCAACAACCTGACCCATGAACGCAACATAAAACTTGTCAGCAACCCTTTTCCCACCACTTTTTGTGGTAAGGCACCTTTCGTGGCTAAGCACCATAGACAGACATCTTCAGGAGGGTAAAGTCTGTACAATTTTGATCTGGCGTTTATTTCTCAAAAGCCATCCACTAGGTGTTATAAGGTTAACAAAATGAACAAAACCACAGTCTTGCTCTTCAAGGCACTTACAGTCTAGTACATACATGCAAGCATGGTGAGTTAAAAGAATTTATACACACAGAGACAGTTCTTATGTCATCAAATATCTTTGTAAAGGAATCCATTATAGAACACAGTGAAGCACAAATTAAATAATCTTTGTCTGATTGATCTTGAATACCCTCAGACCATTTCACTCAAATAAGCACATAAAATTTTACACATTTAGAAGAGAGGAATAAAGAATATATAAACAGGGTCCTTTATGTGAAATTCTGTATAAGTCAACTCAGAATCAGACATAACTAATAAGAATAGGGAGATGTCTCAGATTACACATCTGCCTCTTACTTCCTGTAAAGCATCAGTATTCCATAAGTCCACAAGATCACAGCTTGACTGGCAGAAATCATACACAGAGCAGAGGATTTGTATTGATGAAAAGTTTATTTTTGTCCCTTATCAAAACACAGGTATACTCGATATTTTGCCAGAAATGCTTAAAGTGGATTATATCTACATTTGACATTGTGTTAACTGCAAAGACAAAACTCTTTAAAATGTATAAACAAAAGTTTCTCTCTTCCTTCAAGAGTGTGAGGTAAAAAAAAAAGCAACTTTCACTGCATCTCAAACATATTACAGCTTGAATGTTACAAGGACATAAAATATATTTATTGTTTCTGCAGCTCAAATTTTCCACCCCACTACATTTGAACAGAGTTGGAGTTTACCAAAATAGCATCAGCAACGTTGCCAACAAGATCCTATAACCTTAACACAAAGTAAATATGAAAGTAGAAAAGAAATGTAACCTTTTTAAAGTTCTCTCTATGCAAATATCATGCAGAAGTCACTGACTACTGAAAACTGACATCTCTTCAATATTTGAACCACCCCAAAAACTCATCATGGCAAGTTTGTTATTTTGATCTTTCACAGATTTCTTTAAATTCCTGCTCACTTTCTATGATGGTCTGTGTACCTAAAACCATCACCTATTAATAATATGTTTCTTAAGAGGCCAATATAGTCATAACCACAAAATCACAAAAGAAGCTTTTTTATAAAGTTCTGGGTCTATTTATCTTTTGAGACTATGCTAACTTCAAGGCATCTTCTAAAGTAATCTATGAAAATGAAATATATATTCAAATATATAAAGAACAAATACAATTCAATAGGAAAAAAACCCAACAATTTGATTTAAAAATGGGCAAAAACTCTGAATAGACAGTTTTCCAAGAAGACATACAGATGGCCAAAAGGTACATGAAAAGATACTCAACATCATTAATCATCAGGGAAACGGAAATCAAAACCACAATAACATATCACCTCACACCTGTTAGAAAAGTTATCAACAAAAACAAGAAATAAAAAGTGTGAACAAGGATGTGAAGAAAAGGGGATCCTGAGGTACTGTTGATGGGAATGTAAATTGATGCAGCTACTATGGAAGACAGTATGGAGGCGCCTCAAGAAATTACAAATATAACTACCCTGTGACCCATCAACCCCACTTCTGGGAATTTCTCCAAAGAAAATGAAGACACGAACTCAAAAGGACAGATGCACCACCATTCATTGAAGCATTGTTTACAATAGCCAAGAAAAGGAAAAAACCTAAGTACTCATTGCATAAAGAAGTTGAGGTGAATATATATATATATATAAAATACAAAATGAAATATTATTCAGCTATAAAAAAGAATGAAATCTTGCCATTTGAAATAACACATATAAACCTTGAGCATATTATGCTAAGTGAAATGAGTCAGACAGAGAAAGACAAATACGTATGATCTCTCCTATATGTGAAATGTAAACAGCAACAAGCTCATAGACACAGAGAACAGATTAGTGGTTGCCAGAGGCAGGGGGCACGGGTTAAAGAAATCAGTGATTTTTTTTTTTAGTTTAAATAAATCAAATCATTTTAATTTTAAAAGTGAAATATGCAAATAATAGTAGCAGAATATTGATAAATATCGAAACTCGTGGGACCAGAAATTCCCATTCTTGCTACCCCATTTATTTGAACCCTTTGTCTGCATGAATTCATGTTCAGTTCTGGTTGGGAGTCTGAACTGAAAGAGAAGAACTTTAGCGGGCAAGCATCAGTAACGACCCGGGAGGCCACATCGATGGAACAGGATGCTGTGTATTTCCCAGGCAGTGCCAGAAACTCAATTGTACTGTCTATGAAGACACTGCAGGATGAGGCTAAAGGGGCTGTTTTGATGAAAACCAAAATTGTGAGACTCGGGTCCAAGCTGTGCTACCTCTAGCCTAGAGTGCTGAAGAGCAGCACACAGACCAGGGGACCTCCCTCGCACAGCCTTCCCCAGACCTCACAGCAACTCTGACCCGCGGCAGAGAAACGCAGAGCCCAGATGGAGAGATGCAAAGGGCCGGACATTCACAGGAGGGCCTGGTGGTGCCCAGGGGAGGTTCTCAAGAGCTACTAAGGTTAATTTGACCTCCTCTGAGCCAGCTAACTGAGACCTAGGAACAACCAGTCTCCCTTCACATATGGAATATTGAGTTGAACGTCCATTACCCACCTGAAACCTATAAGCAATTATTTGTTAAGTCTGAAATACTTAGCAGTTACCTAAAATGTTCATTGATAATATGAAGCCTGTCCCTGTGCTTCTTTCCCTAATACAGACCCTCCACCACCAACACTAACACACCTCTTGTTCAGTTCAGTTCAGTCGCTCAGTCCTGTCCAACTCTTTGCAACTCGATGGATGCAAAGAGGCATGCCAGGTCTCCCTGTTCATCACCAGCTCCCGGAGTTTGCCCAAATTCATGTCCATTGAGTCAGTGATGCCATCCAACCATCTCATACTCTGTCGTCCCTTTCCCCTCCTGCCCTCAGTCTCTCCCAGCATCCGGGTCTTTTCAAACGAGTCGGCTCTTCACATAAGGTGGCCAAAGCTCTTCAGCTTCAACATCAGTCCTTCCAATGAATATTCAGGACGGATTTTCTTTAGGATGGACTCTTGTATGTAGTACCAATTAATTCTGCTGCATATCTTTTTTTATATTTATTTTGTTGAAGTGTAGTTAATTTAAAATATTGTGTAATATTTCAGGTGTACAGTAAGTACTCTTGCCTGGAAAATCCCATGGACGGAGGAGCCTGGTGGGCTGCAGTCCATGGGGTCACTGAGGGTCAGACGCGACTGAGCGACTTCACTTTCACTTTTCGCTTTCATGCATTGGAGAAGGAAATGGCAACCCACTCCAGTGTTCTTGCCAGGAGAATCCCAGGGACGAGGGAGCCTGGTGGGCTGCCATCTATGGGGTTGTACAGAGTCGGACACGACTGAAGTGACTTAGTAGTAGTATTAGTAGTAAGTGATTCAGTTTTATATATATGTGTATACACATATATATAAAGACTTCCCTGGTGGCTCAGAGAGTAAAGCGTCTGTCTACAATGCAGGAGACCCAGGTTCGATCCCTGGGTTGGGAAGATCCCCTGGAGAAGGAAATGGCAATTCACTCCAGGACTATTGCCTGGAAAATCCCATGGACAGAGGAGCTTGGTAGGCTACAGTCCATGGGGTCACAAAGAGTCGGACATGACTGAGCGACTTCACGTCACTTCACTTCACTTCATGTATATATATTCAGATTCTTCTTACTTCTTTACAAAATATTGAATATAGCTCCCTTTGCATGCGTGCATGCTAAGTCGCCCAGTCGTGTCTGACTCTGTGCAACCCTATGGACTGTCATCCACCAGGCTCCTCTGTCCATGGGATTCTCCAGGCAAGAATAATGGAGTGGGTTGCCATGCTCTTCTCCAGGGGATCTGCCCAACCCAGGGATAGAAGCTGCATCTCAGGAGAGTTCTTTACCATTAGCGCTACCTGGGAAGCCCATAGTTCCCTGCGTTTTACAGTCTACCCCAGTTGGTTATCTCTTTTATACATAGTAGTAGTGTGTATATGTTAATCCCCAAAATCCTAACTTATGCCTCCTGCACTCCTTTGATAACTGTAAGTTTGTTTTCTATGTCTGTGTGTCTATTTCTGTTTTGTATATAAGTTCATTTGTATCATTTTTTTAGATTCCATACACAAATGATATCATATGATAGTTTTCTTTCTCTGTCTGCTTTTCACAAAGTATGATCATCTCCAGACCCATCCATGTTGCTAAAATTGGCCTTATTTCATTCTTTTTTATGGCTGAGTAACACTCCATTATATAAATATACCACATTGTCCTTATCCACTCATTTGTCAATGGACATTTAAATTAATACAGCTTTGAAGACTGTCTGATTTGTTAGTAAGCAATTGCTTAAGAATTAGGAGAATCAAAATTCCTGTCTTTTAAAATATATTCAGTTTTCATAAAACCTAAATACCATGGTTCATCTACTTATAATGACTGGCAGTCATAATTATGTGTCAATATCTAAGACTAGAATTTGGCATTCACATTGTGATATACAATAAATAATACAGAACTAAGTACTCTTGATAAATTACTCTAAGAAATATAGAACAGATATATTTAAATATAGAATAGAATATAGAATAGATAAATAAATTAATGATACAAAGCAAAGAATGTTTCTTGATTTTTTTTTTTAGTGTTGTGACATTAGAAGTCACTTAGAAACAGGACTATATGAGCAACCTAAACAAAGGAGAAAAATCCAGAACTCAATATTGCTGCCAAATTCTTGTGGAAGCTCTGATAAAGAGGAAATAATCTAAGTACGTAAGAAAGCCCTGTTTTATAAGCTTGTTGGTTTGTTTTTGGGTTTTTATGCAAGAGATTGATAAAATTTATACTTTCAAAATTGTATAAATCTTTCTTTTCACATCACTATTGTCACCTTAGTAATTAATAAAGAAGCCATGTTTTCCCTGAATTAGATGAAGTAATATCCAGATTCAAAAAGATGAAAAATCTAACAAACTTTGCTATGTTAGTAAATCAATGCCTTTTCTTATTCTAGAACTTTGTATAAGATCAAAAATATAACATTCCCTTAAACAATACAACTGAGGGTTTTTACCCAGTTAATTCAGAAGTATGTTCAACAAAGAAAATATTTAACTGTGTCAAATTCAACAATCTGCTTATGCTGGTAACGTGAAATACAAGTCTTCCAAGAGCTCCAACTTTGAGAATATTCGAAGTGACCAATGACATAAAAAATGAATTTGCTTCGACTTTTCTTTATGGTAACAATGACATAGTAAGGAAAAGAAAAAGAAAGACACTCTGGTCAAAGTAGTGTCAAAGAATGTTCAAACTACCTTACAATTGCTCTCATTTCACATGCTAACAAGGTAACACTCAAAATCCTTCAAGCTAGGCTTCAACAGTGTGTGAACCAAGAACTTTCAGATGGACAAACTGGGTTTAGAAAAGCCAGAGAAACCAGAGATGAAATTGCAAACATCCATTGAATCATAGAAAAAGTGAGGGAGTTCCAGGAAAACATCTATTTCTGCCTCGTTGTCTATGCTAAGCGCTTCCCTGATAGTTCAACTGGTAAAGAATCCGCCAGCAATAAGCCTTTGACTGTGTGGATCACAACAAACTGTGGAAAATTCTTAAAGAGATGGGAAGACCAGACTACTTTACTTGTTTCCTGAGAAAATTGTATGCAGGTGAAGAAGCAACAGTTGAAACTGGACATGGAATAACTGACTGGTTCAAAATTGGGAAAGGAATATGACAAGGCTGTATATTGTCACCCTGCTTACTTAACTTACATGCAGAGTACATCATGTGAAACACCAGGCTGGATGAATCACAAGCTGGAATCAAAATTGCTGAAAGAAATATCAACAACCTCAAATATACGGATGATACCACCCTAATGGCAGAAAGTGAAGAGGAATTATAGAGCTTCTTGATGACAGTGGAAAAGCTGGCTTGAAACTCAACATTCAAAAAACTAAGATCATGACATCCAGTGCCATCACTTCATGGCAATTCGAAGGGGAGAAGTATAAGCAGTGACAGATTTTATTTTCTTGCACTCTGAAATCACTGCAGATGGTGACTGCACCCACTTGTTCCTTGCTAGGAAAGCTATAACAAACCTAGACAGTATAGTAAAAAGCAGAGACATCACTTTGCTGACAAAGGTCCATAGAGCCAAAGCTATGCTTTTTTCCAGTGAACATGTATGGATGAAAGAGTTGAACCATAAAGAAGGCTGAGCACCAAAGAATTGATGCTTTCAAATTGTGGTACTGAAGAAGACTCTTCGAACTGGTTAATCCTAAAGGAAACCAACCCTCAATATTCATTGGAAAGACTGATGTTGAAGCTGAAGCTCCAGTACTTTGGTCACCTGATGCGAAGAGCTGATTAATTGGAAAAGACCTTGATTCTGGGAAAGACTGAAGGCAAGAGAAGGGAACAGTAGAGGATGAGATGGTTAGATAGCATCACCGACTCAATGGACATGAATTTGAGCAAATTCCAGGAGATAGTGGAGGACAGAGGAGCCTGGTGTGCTGCAGTCCATGGGATCACAAAGAGTTGGACATAGCAACTGAACAACAACACATTTGTGCTAAAATATGTTTTCCTGTCTTTTAAAATTCTGCTGCCAAAACAAATGCATTTCTCATTCACTATATGTGATACTATATACAGTAGATCTTGTCAAGTATGAAAACCTTTTTAAAAAACTGCTCTTATCAACTTGCAAGAAGCCAAAATGTGAAATGGATATTGTGAGGCCCTGTAGACTCACGGTGTCACAGTGGATGATGCATGTGAAAGTACTTTGTAAATGATAAATAAAACGTTGTTGTTGTTGTTTAGTCACTAAATCACGTTCAGCGTTTCTGAGACCCCATGGACTGTAGCCCACCAGGCGCCTCTGTCCATGCAATTCTCCCAGCAAGAATACTGGAGTGGATTGCCATTTCCTTCTCCAGGGGATCTTCCCAACCCAGGGATTGAACCAGAGTCTCCTGCATTGACAGGCAGATTCTTTACCTCTGAATCACCAGGGAAGTCCAAATAAAGCACTATAAGCATGCAAACTATTCAGACTACCTGTGACCCTTCCTTCATGATGATGATGGTGATGGTAGCAATAATAATAATAGCTATCATCGATTGAGGACATCCCTGTAGCTCAAACGGTAAAGAATCTGCCTGCAATGCAGAAGACCTGGGTTCAATCCCTGAGTCAAGAAGACTCTCTGGAGAAAGGAATGGCAATCCACTCCAGGAATCTTGCCTAGAGAATCCCATGGACAGGGGATCCTGACAGGCTACAGTCCATGGGGTTGCAAAGAGTCAGACATAACTGATCAACTAAATCTCTTCATCAGTTGAGTGATTTTATTATATGGCAGCAACTATGTTAAGAACTTTCCATGTATTTGCTTGTTTATTACTCATGACACTTGGTTAATGTCAGACTACCATTATCTCCATTTTACAGAAGAACACTAAAAGCTCAGAAAAGTTAAGTAAATTGCCTAAGGTCACACAGCTCATCAGCCTGTGACCACCAAAGTAGTCCTTTATACCCTCATGCAAATAAAAGTATGGGCAAAATTTTACGAATTAAGTCTGTTATGTTATGTAATCCAGGTAACCCTGCTTACGGCTTATTCAGTTCAGTTGCTCAGTCATGTCCGACTCTTTGTGAACCCATGGACTGCAGCACAACGGGCTACCCCCTCCATCACCAGCTCCTGGAGTTTACCAAACTCGTGTCCATTGAGTCAGTGATGCCATTCAACCATCTCATCCTCTGTCATCCCCTTTGCCTCCCATCTTCAATCTTTCCCAGGATCAGGGTCTTTTCCAATGAGTCAGTTCTTCTCATCAAGTGGCCAAAGTATTGGAGTTTCAGCTTCAGCATCAATCCTTCCAATGAATATTCAGGACTGATTTCCTTTAGGATGGACTGGTTGGATCTCCTTGCAGTCCAAGGGACTCTCAAGAATCTTCTCCAACACCATAGTTCAACAGTGTCAATTCTTTGGCACTCAGCTTTTGTTATGGTCCAACTCTCACATCCATACATGACTAGTAGTTATTGAAGATAAATGACACACACACATATACACACACACGCAAACTTATTCAGATAACCAGAGAGATGTCAGGTATCCTTGAACTAACACATAGGTGTGTTCTCTTGATTAGACAATGATTCAAATAAGTCATAAGATTTTTCTCGGCAAAGGCTCTTTCTGGCATAAAGTAAACATATACTACATGTTTGATACATAAGCAGGTATTCCCCAGTATGACTGATTTTGCCTTACTTACCTAGCCTGTGATTCAGAAATCTTTGGTTTACAAATGACAAAAAGTCATTTCAACCAGTTAAAAGCAAAAGAGGAATTGTTATGTTTGAGCAATGTAAGTAAAGAGGTCCTGGTGCTGGCACTCAAGCACGCCTTGTCCATCTCACAACCACACCTGCTCTGCTCTGCCTTCCTCTTCCTTGGCTTCCTTCTCAGTCAGGCTCTCTTTACCAGCAGTTATTAAATTATATATAATTATTCTAGAAATGATAACATTGCTTTCTTTTTTTAATTAATTCATTTATTTTAATTGGAAGCTAATTACTTTACAATATTGTAGTGGTTTTTGCCATACATTGACATGAATCAGCCATGGGTGTACATGTGTTCCCTATCCTGAGCCCCCCTCCCACCTCCGTCCCTATCCCATCCCTCTGGGTCATCCCAGTGCACCAGCCCTAAGCACCCTGTCTCATGCATAGAACCTGGACTGGTGATCTATCTCACATATGATAATATACATGTTTTAATGCTCTTCTATCAGATCATCCCACCCTCACCTTCTCCCACAGAGTCCAAAAGTCTGTTCTTTACATCTGTGTCTCTTTTGCTGTCTCGCAAATAGAGTCATTGTTACCATCTTTCTAAATTTCATATATAAGTATTAATACACTGTATTGGTGTTTTTCTCTCTGACTTACTTCACTCTGTATAATAGGCTCCAGTTTCATCCACCTCATTAGAATTGATTCAAATGCATTCTTTTTAATAGCTGAGTAATATTCCATTGTGTACATGTACCACAGCTTTCTTATCCATTCGTCTGCTGATGGGCATCTAGGTTGCTTCCATGTCCTGGCTATTGTGAACAGAGATGCAATGAACATTGGGGTACACATGTCTCTTTCAATTCTGGTTTCCTCGGTGTGTATGCCCAGCAGTGGGATTGCTGGGTCATATTTCCGGTTTTTTAAGGAATCTCCACACTGTTCTCCATTGTGGCTGTACTAGTTTGGTAGCTGTACTAGTTTGCATTCCCACCAACAGTGTAAGAGGATTCCCTTTTCTCCACACCCTCTCCAGCATTTATTGCTTGTAACTTTTGGATAGCAGCCATTCTAACTGGTGTGAGATGGTACATCATTGTGGTTTTGATTTGCATTTCTCTGATAATGAGTGATGTTGAGCATCTTTTCATGTGTTTGTTAGCCATCTGTATGTCTTCTTTGGAGAAATGTCTGTTTAGTTTTTTGGCCCATTTTTTGATTGGGTCGTTTATTTTTCTGGAATTGAGTTGCATGAGCTGCTTGTATATTTTTTAGATTAATTCTTTGTCAGTTGCTTCATTTGCTATTATTTTCTCCCATTCTGAAGATTGTCTTTTCACCTTGCTTATAGTTTCCTTCATTGTACAAAAGTTTTTAAGTTTAATTCAGTCCCATTTGTTTATTTTTGCTTTTATTTCCATTACTCTGGGAGGTGGGTCATAGAGGATCCTGCTGTGATATATGTCAGAAAGTATTTTGCCTATGTTTTCCTCTAGTTTTATAGTTTCTGGTCTTACATTTAGATCTTTAATCCATTTTGAGTTTATTTTTGTGTATGGTGTTAGAAAGTGTTCTAGTTTCATTCTTTTACAAGTGGTTGACCAGTTTCCCCAGCACCACTTGTTAAAGAGATTGTCTTTTCTCCATTGTATATTCTTGCCTCCTTTGTCAAAAATACGGTGTCCATAGGTGTATGGATTTATCTCTGGGCTTTCTATTTTGTTCCATTGATCTATATTTCTGTCTTTGTGCCAGTACCATACTGTCTTGATGACTGTAACTTTGTAGTATAGTCTGAAGTCAGGCAGGTTGATTCTTCCAGTTCGATTCTTCTTTCTCAAGATTGCTTTGGCTATTCAAGGTTTTTTATATTTCCATACAAATTGTGAAATTATTTGTTCTGATAGCACTGCTTTCTTTACATCACCAACAAAAGTCCTAAGAAAGCCTGCAGCTGGAATGGCCTGATCACACATCCTGGAGCTAATCCCTGCCTTTGGAGAGATAAGTTTTCTGATTGGCCAACCAAGAAGGAGGAACAGATTCAGAGGAAGGGAGGAGAAAGAATATGAGAAGAAGCTGGTGATAAACTGAAGAGTGACACCAGAGTAACCTTTCTTAGTCTGGAGATGTCTTGCTGATTTTTAGTTTCATTGTTATCTCAAAGATTTAGCTTCCAAGGACTTCCTCAGGGTGCAGTAGATAGGAATACACCTGCCAGTGCAGGGAACATGGGTTTGTTTCCTGGTTCAAACAAAGGGAAGATTCCACATGCCATGGAGCAACTATGCCTGCATGCCGCAACTACTGAGCCTACGTGCTATAGCTGCTGATGCCCAGGTGCCCAGAGCCTGTCCTCCACACAGCAGGGGAAGCCACGGCAGTGAGAAGCCCCTGCACCACCACCAACAGTAGCCCCCGCTCCCTGCAGCTAGAGAAAGCCCTCTCACAGCAATGAAGACTTAGCACAGCCAAAAAATAATCAATTAATTAATTAATTTTTTAAATTTAGTGTCCAAGAAAGGAAGTGAGTGATAGGTCAGTCCATCCTCCTTGTTAGATTACCTCCTGCATTTGAGCTGCCTTATTTCTTGTACTTAAAGGAAATGGACACAGAGCTTTGAAGGGGCTGAGGCTTATATGGATGATGCCTTTCAGCAGGGAAGCTGTTTCTTTCCCTGCTTCCTTATACGTGGTGATAATATGATCCACATGCCAGTGATGCTTCATTATGCCGTTCCAATAAATCCACATTCGACTTCCAACTCATAAATTAACAAAAGGACACCACAGAGTGTGCCCTGTTACATGTTTGTAACTTTTTTTCTCAGACTCTAGGAACATGAGGAGACGTCCCCTGCGGTCCTTTCTCACACAGATGTAGCCTTCTGCCCTGTTGCACACAAAGGTCTCATTGACTGGCAGGGTAATGATATTGATGTGCAGGCCCAAAGGGTTGCAGATCCAGGAAATTACCAACTGGTTCAACAAGAATGGGCACCACACCTTCCTGAAGCTCTTCGGTGAGCAAGTCACAAAAATTGGGTCCACCATGAGAACAGGAAAAAACCCTAGGAGTGCCTTCAGGCAACTGGAGTCTGCAGAGATTGAGAGTTCAGATAAGGGAAAATGAGGATCTCAGACTGCTCTGCTTCATTCCAGTCTCACATTTTCTTAAGGCTTCTTCTCATTCAAGGGAAGGGGAGAGGCGGAGAGAGAGAAATAGAGAGCCATTCCACAGCCTCGGAGGTGCCCATCCTCATGCCTGGATCCTGAAGCCCCCACAGCACTAGTTTTATTGGACCCTCTCCCTTCCCTTTGAAACCCTCTGACCCCTGGGACCTTTTGCTGCAGGACCTGGACTAAGTCTCCTCGAACGACAAAAAAATTATAAGGGACTAAAAATAACTCTGTGTTTGTGTTGGTTGGGGCAAATTCTGGATGACCTGATACTGAGATTTTAAAAAAAAGCCCAAATGTTGCTTCAAAAAAGCAAGGGAAAAAAGCAGGGTATCGTGCATGTCCCCTGCACACACCACCACCAAAACGGTGGGCACGCCACCTAAGCCATCCCACCAGCCCAACCCTTGGACACACCCCCTCCTCACCCCATGTACGGAACCAGCTGGCCTGACCCTCCTAGGAAGCAAGTGAACAAAACACCTGCTACTTGTCCTTGCTCCCTCCTGTTAGAGCGGGAACCCCGAGAAAGCCTTGCCTGAATTTCTTGCCTGGCCTCTCTGATCAATTTCTATTGATTAAGGAGCCCAAATGATGCTTTCAAATTGTGGTGCTGGAGAAGACTCTTGAGAGTCCCATGGATGGCAAGGAGATCAAACCAGTCAATCCTAAAGAAAATCAACCCTGAAAATTCATTGGAAGGACTGGTGTTGAAGCTCCAAAATTTTGGCCACCTGCTGCAAAGAACAGTCTCTGATACTGGGAAAGATTGAGGGCAGGAGAGAAGGGAGGACAGGGGATGTCTCTGTCAACAGAGGTGGTTGGATGGCATTTCTGATTCAATGGACATGAGTTTAAGCCACCTCTGGGAGATAATGAAGGACAGAGAAGCCTGGCATGCTGCGTTCCACAGGGTTGCAAAGAGTCGGACACAAGTTAGCAACTGAGCAACAAGGAGCCCAAGAACCCTGGTCAGGAACACGTTGACATTTTTCTTGATCTTTCCTTTTTCTTTTCGATCCAGAGGCAGAACACTGGGTGAATCATACTCTCTGCTGATAATACACTATCACTATAAGCTTGCACCAGGTCCTTCTCTCATTGTTTACTGCCTTTTATCCCATTTCCCTTCCCCACTTTCCTCCCCAGCCCAATACCCACAGCACTACTAGATTTGATGATCTCCTCGAATTTTTAGGAATCCTCATTAAACACGTGGTAGGGCCTTCTGCTACGTGTATGTTTTTAACTTTTACATGTGATATCCACAGACTTTTTTCTGTTTCTTTTTCATCCACCCAGCCCAGTTTGTAAGATTTATCTGATTACTTCTATCTGTTTTGCATGGTATTTTGGGGTAAGCCTCATTATTTGTCCCTCCAGGGATGAACCCCAAGGTCACCACCATCCTCACCACGATAGAGAACACTGTGATGAACATCCCAGGCCAGCCCGCTCAGGGACCTGCATGACAGCTTCTCTGGGTTCTACATCTGGGCGTGGGACTGAAAGATGGTTTCCGTCCGGCTGTCCCATCCTGATTACTCGAAGGAGCACCTATGTGGCCCCGTCATATCACCAGGTTCACATCACAGAAATGGGAGCCATCTGAGGCTCAAAGAGGTTAACTCCTGAGAGTTATGCCTACCTCCACAGAGCTGGTTCAGTGGTGGAGAGTCTGGATTCAAAGCCAAGTTTCTCTGACTCCCTTCCATTGCACCACCCTGCCTTCCACAGGGATTTTTTGATTCGATGCTTGAGGCAGCAGGAAACAGGCCAGAAAAGGATTCATTCCTCTCACCAGGCATCCATGCCCCCAGGGGTCTTCAGATCTGCAGGGAAAGCTAACCCTGACCCAAGGATCTGTGTTCCCTAGCCTGGCCCACAGTGCTGTGTAATCAGAGGTGCAGAAGAGCCCCACTGGCCAGGGGCCAGACAAGCTTAGCCCCCTACCCCACTCGTGATGCAAGCAGATTAACAGCTGCCATCTGGCAAGCAGAGGCTCTGTGTGCAAACTGCAAACCCCTCCTGTGGGCGAATCACTAGTGTGTCCAACATCAGTCAGGCCCAATGAAACTTTGATGGCTCTATTAATGAAGATGAAAACTTGAGATATGCCAAATACAGATTAAATGGCATCTTGGTAACATGATTATCTCTGAATTACTAGCTGCTGAGAGAGACAGCCAAGTGACTAATCCCAGGGAAGGCTGGGAACTTTGGATGCAGGAGACACCACTTCCTGTCTCCAGGGTGTTCTTTATTGCATCAAAGTATTGATAGTAGTTTACTAAATGGAATACCTGAGAGGGGGCTTCCTCTGGAGAAGTCCCTTTTTTACAGAGAAGATTCAATTTCTTGAAGTTCTGAGGTTCCAAATTTAGAGTGGTCTGTAATAAGATGAGCAGGAAGTGCATCAGGAAGAAACAAGGAACAAACACAAGAATCTAGCAAATGTTCATGTCCACAGTATTGTTGATAAAAAGCAGAAATGACGAGGTAGGAATGATAGGAAAATAAAAGCCACAAGTCTCTCCTACTTCTTTTTTTTTAAATTTTAATAGTAGCTTTATTTAACTCAATATATAAAAGATAATATCATTTTAACATGGATTCAATATAATAATTATAAAGATATTGTACATCCTTTTCCAGGATTAAATTTTTGAAATTTGATGTACATTTCACAGTTTAAGCACATCTTAATAAGGACTTTATTGTTGTTTTTTTAGTTGCTAAGTTGCATCCAACTCTTTTGCAACCCCATGAACTGTACCCCATCTGACTCCTCTGTTCATGGGACCTTCAAGACAAGAATACTGGAGGAGGTTGCCATTTCCTCCTCCAGGAGATCTTCCCAACCCAGGGATCAAACCAGAGCCTCCTGCATTGACAGGCAGATGCTTTACCACTGAGCCACCAGGGAGGCCCTAATAAGGACTTGTCGCAGTTAAAATGCTCAATAGTCGGGCTTGGGTTCCTATTCTCTGCATTTCCATCATAACCTGTTTCCATCATTCTTCCACTAGACCGTGTTCTTCTTGAGATTAGGTACTCTACTTTGCTTCCTGCATCCATAACACATAGCACAATATACCTAGTAGGTACTCAACAAATACTTTTTGCACAATGAAGAGATTATTGCATGAAATTCAAGCCTTCATGCAGAACAGAGGATCTTTCGACTTCCATCGTTAGCTCAGTATTATCTAGTAAGTTCTTCTATGCTAGGGTTTTTCAATACATGAGCTACGTTAGCTCATAACATTTCTATGAGGTAGGCACTGTTATTCCTTTTTTCTCTATGAGAACGCTAAGGCCTAAAAAAATGTTAATAATTTGTCTGAGGTCAAGCATCAAGTATTTGGCCAAGTTGAGACTCAAACTAGGTCTTACCATGTCCAAAGTGAGTATCCTCTTAAAGAAATGTCATAGCTATACATCCCAATTCTAGGGAGCTATAGAGAATTTTGAGAGAGTTCCAAGAATTATTTCCAAAACAAATGGAAAGCCAATCCCAGTAGAGAGGCTTTGAACATTTCATCTTTAAGAGAAAATTGGGTCTTGTCAAGTGGTGGTGTGTTGGGGAAGTGGGGTTGTTTCTGATGATCTGCAAATAATTTGACAAATGTCTTTCAATTTAGCTGGAGTTTTGTAACAAAGTCTTTACTTGGCAGCCATGAAATAGTCTACAACACCTCCAAGAATCCCATCTAGCCACAGATGTCGATGCATTTCCTTACAGTTTCCAGAAGAGGGTCAAGGACATGAATTGGTGGCACGGCACATGGTATAAATTGTGTGTTGCATAAAGTTATCTAGATACATCTTAAGAAAACCCAACACTTTGTCTTTTCTCTCAAAGTGTGTTTTCATGCACAGCAGATAGCTTAAAAATCACTGCTCTAAGACTTCTGATAAACTGTACCTTTTCAATCAGATGCATAATTGTAGCAGCACTGTTATTGCTTACGTTTCACACAGTCATTAGCAACTGTAATTTTTCGTTAAGTTCTTGAAATCCCTTTCTGAAAAAAACAAATGCAATCGCACTCTGCATTCTCCTGGTTAACAGCGTCATTATCACATGCACAGCCTCAAACAATTAGCTAAATGCCATTGTTCTGGATATCTTCTTTTTTGTGTGATGCATTCACAAACTTATTCAGTCTTCTGCCTGCTCAATGGAAAAGTTTTTATAGAAACTACCATAAACGATACATAATTGTAAATGGCTTTAAAAACCCATATGGAAGGATGAATAATCTTCCTTTTTGTTTCCATATTTCCAAAATATTCTTCCGCTTTCGGTTTTGCAATACCTTTTGCACTCGCTTTGGTCAAAATTGTTGTTGGCCATTTGCCAGTTTGGAATGTCCTACAAAATGAATTGCTTCTTTTGTAAATAAGAAAAACTTTGGGGAATAGTGCTTTGAAATACTGTGCTAGAGTTACAGCTAGCTGGTAGCACTTTCTGTGGGGGCAAAGAAAGGCAGTGAGTTTATTGTCTGTTCATCATGTATAAATCATGATCCAGGTAATATTTTCTGCTTGCCTTCACATCTACTAGTGGCTATAATTTGGAGCATCACAAATATTCTTTCAGGAAAAAAATGCATATTTCCTGTGTCATGATGGCATTTCAATCTGGTCACTTTTCAATGACCCGATAGAAACTGGGACACATCTTTAGCCACCAGTTTCTTGGCTGACACTTAATAAAGACACCATGATTTTCAAGTGAATGAGTTTACCCATTTTTATTGGCTTCCTTTTCATCTTTCTACTTTAAGAAGTTAATTTATTCCTCTTACAATTTAAATGCCAAGTTCTTCTAATATTATTCTTGCAAGGTAACTGAATTTGGCCAGTCTTCATCTTCCTTCTTTCCCATATTATCTTATGCTTTTCAGAAAAAAAAAAATCTTTAAATGGCACAACAAGAATAAATGTCAGAGTTGAAGATCATTTTTAAACAAAAGTGGTTGTCAAAATTAGTCCAATGATGCACTGCAGCTCAATTCACTTATAAGATAAATTATCATATAAATAATAATGTCTTTAATTTCTTGCAAACTTAGAAATGACAGTGAGAGCACACTCAAAGGAAATTTTAAAGCTCACATTTAAAAGAGAAATAGTTTTCTATTTTTGCCCATTGAAATGCAGTGAAATTATATATGTATATACACTGCAAATCACTACACAGGATCATTAAAATAACTTTCCTTTCCATGATTTTCTTTCCAAATACAATTCTTGAATCATATATCTTAATTTAATATTCAAAATAATGAGAACAGAGTGAAAAAAGTTTACTGAAAAAATGGTCTATTTAAGACAGAACTGGACTGATGGTCAATTAAAACTGTGTCTCCACACTCTAGAGAAGGAAGCCTTCCTACACTGCTGGTCGGAATGCAAATTGGTATAGCCACTATGGAGAATAGTAGGAGGTTCCTTTAAAAACTGAAAACAGAGCTACCATATTACCCTGCAATCCCACTCCTGGGTATATATCTAGAGAAAAACATGATCTAAAAAGATACATATACCCTAATATTCATTGCAGGATTGTTTACAATAGCCAAGGCATGGAAGCAACCTAAATGTCCATCAACAGAGGAATGCTCAAGGAAGATGTGATACATATATACAGTGGAATATTACTCAACCATTAAAAAGAAGGAAATAATGCCACTGCAGAAACATGGATGTACCTAAAGATTGTCATACTGAGTGAAGTAAACAGACAGAGAAGGTGAAGTTTCATATGACATCCTTTATATGGGTAATCTAAAAATAATGACACAACTGAAATTACTTATAAAACAGAAAGAGACTCAGAGACTTAGAAGATAGTTGCTGGGGGTGGGGAAGGATGGGCAGATGGGATAACTAGGGAGTCTGGGATGGACACGTACATACTGAACATTTCAAATGGATAACGAACAAGGACCTACTATATAGTACGTGCTGAAGATTGTGTGGCAGACTGGATGGGAGGGGAGTTTGGGGTAGAATGTATACATGTATATACAAGGCCGAGACCCTTCGCTGCTCACCTGAAACTATCACAACAGTGTTAATCAGCTATACCAATGCAAAATAAAGTTAAAAAAACAAAAACTGTATCTCCACACTTTAATTCAGGATGTGGATTATTTTTTTTTAGCCTCTGTAAAGTAGCTGAAATAAGATATATTATGCCAAGATTATCTGGGCAGGAAATTGCCACTAGGTGTGGGCAAGAGACATCCAATCTCTCCATTCTAATGAAAATGTGATCAATCATATCTATACTGAGAAGAAGAAAACCATACCAAAGGCTCAAAAATTTAGAAAAATGCCATGAAAAATCCAGCTCTGTGCAACCCATGAGAGGACATGACCTAATCAATGAGTAAGATGTAAAACAGCATCAAGCCCTGTAGACTTTAAGTCTCTCTGTCACAGAATTATTCATATCCAAGAATTTTTTAAAAATAAGGTTAAATGTTTTAATTCAGAAATATATATATATATGTATAAAACATCTTGGCTCCCTTAGATACATTGAAAAGAAAAATTTGAGCTACTCAAAATCAATATATAAATTTATGAAATAATGCAAACGCTCCACAGTGCATTTAGCTGAATCTTAGCCAAGTCAGGAACAAAAATAACATTATGAGAACCTATTGGATAAGGACGTGAAGATGCTTCATCCTTCCATTTGTTGCTGTTATTGTTGTTCAACTCTTTGTGACCCCCATGGGCTACAGCATGTCAGGCTTCCCTGTCCTTCACTGTCTCTTGGAGTTTGGTCAAACTCATGTCCATTGATTCAGTGATGCCATCCAACTATCTCATCCTCTGTTGCCCTCTTTTCCTTTTGCCTTCGATCTTTCCCAGCATCAGGGACTTTTGAAATGAGTCAGCTCTTCATATCAGGGGGCCAAAGTATTGGAGCTTTAGCTTCAGCATCAGTCCTTCCAATGAATATCCAAGGTTGATTTCCTTTAGGATTAACTATATACCACATAAACCTGTCAGATCTCAAATATCACATATCACATCTCAAATGATGTTTCCTCTGAAAGCCAAGTTTCAACCTGGGAATGACCTCATTTTAAAGACCAAAGCCCAATATTTCAGAATCTTAGGGTTAAACAGAGAATCTGAAGAACACATCTTTAGTGAAAATTTAAACTGAGGTCGACATTTACTGATGTCACTACAAACAAAACACTATCTTGAAGAATCTTATAATAATCAACTCTTAAGCTTTACTGCCTTGTGAGAGAGAGACAGTGCATGTGTGTTAATACAAGTATTTTCTACAAATAAACCTGGCCACCAAACTCTTTCTTTAGTTGCTGGTGTATTTTTGTTTTCATATGTGCACTGGACTCATTTCTGCAGTTGTGAACAACTACATTTGATTAAAATCTGTCAGATTTATCTTTTTAGCAGGAGAAAAGAAATATGTGTTTCTCCAGAAAGGAAATCAATGTGTCTTTATGATAGATGCAAAGTGGAAGGCTGGATACTGTCACTTTAAGTGATGAAGCAGAAAGACAGGGTAGCTCTGTAGCTATCACCCACTGGCTGCTGACATAGTTGTTGGGAGGCAAAGCCCTGTTTAAATCTTATAATCATTGTTTATAGGATAGGCTTACAGTCACTGACCTAATAGTTGTTACTCCACCTTGTTAAGTTACCAAGTCTAGCATCTGAGGTGTCCGCAGTTCACTTTGTTTAAATTCTCTTAGCAATATCTTTGGACCAGAGCTCTGCTCTGTTGCTCTTTAGAGAAAAGAGTTCTCCCCTCCCCATAGGAAGGCACCAGGTCTGCAAGGGAGGATAACTGTAGCACAGAATCCCCTATCTGAAGATAAACAGAAAACAGAAAACTACAAAGCAGCTCCCAGGCTATGCCAGAGACACATACAGGAGAAAGCATCCTCAAGGGGCCATAATGGGAGACCGCTTCCTGGCAAAAATATGTCCAGAGATCTCCTCCTTCCACTTGAGACCCACTCCCCTCCCCGATGACCCCAAGGGGCTCCAGACAGAGCTGTGCTGGAGAGCAAAGAAACTTCTGCCCAGGCATTGTGAGCTTAGAAGGTCCTCCTTCAGAGATGCTACAACCAGGAGGCACTTACCCAATCAAGATTGCTTGAGAAGGTCACAGTGAGCAGGGATGTCTTTACAGGGTGAGTATTAGTTCTCTGTGGCTGCAACCAGCAAAACCATCCTAATGGGCCTGTAAAGGAATGTCAGGGGCTATGAACTCATGTGTCAGATAAAATTACTGTCTCTCTTGTCTCATGAATGACATCTGTCAATGAAGTATTTGATGTGTTTATTTGTAGTCAATTTCCATAATATATATTAGATATAAAATATATTTACATATGCATATTTATACATAATACATAAAATATTATATATTATATAAACATTTCAAATATTTTATATATATTATATATTTATATGTAATTATACTTTATATATATTATATATAAAGTATTTGAAGTGCTTATTTGTAGTCAATTTCCATAACAATGGTGTATGTAAAAGCCCCTCGCCTAACCAACATTTTTAAAACAATATGTTGGATTTTGTTCCTTAATAAGCTTATTTTTATAATATAAGCTATATATAAAATAAGTTACATATAAAATATAATATATATATTTATATTCATACTGGCTTCCCTTGGGACTCAGTGGTAAAGTATCCACCTACAATGCAGGAGACCTGGGTTCAATCCCTGGGTTTGGAAGATCCCCTGGAGAAGGGAAAGGTTATCCACTCAGTATTCTGGCCTAAAGAATTCCAAGAACTGTCTAGTTCATGAGGTCACAAAGAGTCAGACACGATTGAGTGACTTTCACTTCACTTCACTTGTATATATGTATGATATTACATATATAATAAGTTATATATAAAATAAGTTACCTTTGTTCTTTGAGAAGTTCCTTATTGAGGAACTTATTAAGTTTCTTATTAAATTCCTTCTTATTAAGTTCCTTACTGAAGTGCCTGTGCACAGGTATGTCCTGCATGTTGACACAGACCCGATTAAACCATTAATGACATTTTATGCAGAGCACCTAGCAAGTGCTTAGAACATGGTTGATATTCTTTACAGGTTCTTTCCTTATTTATCACACCTCTCTTCAATTTGCACATCCTCCAAATTAAATAAGCACAAACAACTAGTGCAATTGCTTAAAGCTAAATGACCTCTTCCTTTTATCCCCAATGTCCACCTTCTATCCTTACCTCACTCCTACAGTTTCCAAACTGTTCAAGAACTAGAGTTTAGAGTTGCACATTAAGACTTCATTGGCCACCATTGCATCCACTGTAAATGATTGGAGCCTTCCTGCAATTTACATAAAACTGAACATACATTCTTCCATTCTAGTAATAGACGCCAGTAATGGTGTCATACACTTCTGACATACTGATGGATTTGATTTGCTAACATTTTGCTTATAATTCTTGGTAGAAATTGGTCTTCAAATTCTGTGCTGTCTTTAGAAGCAATCTTCACAAAATAATTTTACTACCTTTCCTTTTTATGGTTGAATAGATTTTTCTATCACATTGAAACTGATTTTTAATAAGGAATTCATCTATAAAACCATTTAGGTCTGGTGCCTTTTTTAATAATAGATCTTTTACTCTCCAGTGTCAATAATAATTGATCTATTCATGGTTCTTTAAATGATCACTTTTGGTATTTTTACTAGGAAATTATCCATTGCCTTCAGTTTTCCATATTTATTTCTATAGATCTGCACATAATACCCACCAGAGAGTTTTCTCTTCTCCATATCTATGATTATGTCTCCTTTACCATGCTGTATTTATATAACTTTCTTTCTAACCAGGCTTTCCCAGGATATATTTAGTTCATTAATCTTTCAAAGCACCTAATTTTGATTTTACCTACCTATTTTTATGTTTGTTTTGACTCCATAAATTTTAGTTTTTAATCTTTACTAACTACCTCCTTCTTTAGTTTTGTTAGTGTTTAGTTCAAGTATTTTAAATTTACTTTCAATTTTTATTTTTTAAACAATAAAGACAATCTCAGGATATAGTTTTTTGTCTGAGTACAAAGTTTGCTTGACTGTCTCACATAGTATATATTTTACTGTTCAGTTACTACATTTTATAGTTGTGGTTATTCAGCTGCTATTCTTGTAGCTGAATAAATGTCACAGCTACAATGTTGCCATATTTGTTTTATAATCATTTATGTATACATTATCTGACAAAATTAGAATCTCTTCCTCTTTATTGTTTCTATTCCCAAAGTACAGAGCACAGCTTTTTGCCCACTGATAGAACTTCTTTAAATATGCATAGGATTTTTTTTAATATGGAAGGTATAAAACTAGCCAGAGTATCTAACTCTGGGAAACCTATGCACATCAACCCACGAATCTTCAAAACTTAGGTGATGGTGGAAAATTGAATGCTAAGGGGGATTCCAAGGCAAACCATTCAATATCACAGTAATCCAAGTCTATGCAGCAACCACTAATGCCGAAGAGGCTGAAGTTGAACTGTTCTATGAAGAACTACAAGACCTTCTAGAACTAACACCCAAAAAAGATGTCCTTTACATCATAGGGGACTGGAATCCAAAAGTAGGAAGCCAAGAGATAACTGGAGTAGCAGGCAAGTGTGGCCTTGGAGTACAAAATGAAGCAGGGCAAAGCCTAAGAGTCTGGCCAAGAGAACGCACTGGTCATAACAAACACCCTCTTCCAATAACACAAGAGACGACTCTACCCATGAAAAACACCGAATGGTCAGTATCAAAATGAGATTGATTATATTCTTTGCAGCCAAAGATGGAGAAGCTCTATACTGTCAGCAAAAACAAGACCAGGGGCTGACTGGCTCAGATCATGAACTCCTTATTGCAAAACTCAGACTTAAATTGAAGAAAGTAGGGAAAACCACTAGACCATTCAGGTATGACCCAAATCATATCCCTTATGATTATACAGTGGCAGTGACAAACAGATTCAAGGGATTAGATCTGATAGACACAGGGTCTGAAGAATGATGGACAGAGGTTAGTGGCACTGAACAGGAAGCAGTGATCAAGACCGCCTCCAAGAAAAAGAAATGCAAAAAGGCAAAATGGTTGTCTGAGGAGTCCTTACAAATAGCTGAGAAAAGAAGAGAACTAAAGGCAAAGGAGAAAAGGAAAATATACCCATTTGATTGCAGAGTTCCAAAGAACAGCAAGGAGAGATAAGAAAGCGTTCCTCAGTGATCAGTGCAAAGAAATAGAAGAAAATAATAGAATGTGAAAGACTATAGATCACTTCAAGAAAATTAAGATCACAAGGGAACATTTCATGCAAAGATGGGCACAATAAAGGACAGAAATGCTATGGACCTAACAGAAGCAGAAGATATTAAGAAGAGGTGGCAAGAATGTACAGAAGAACTATATAGAAAAGATTTTCATGACCCTGATAACCACGACGGTGTGATCACTCACCTAGAGCCAGACATTCTGGAATGTGAAGTCAAGTGGGCCTTAGAAAGCATCACTATGAACAACGCTAGTGGAGGTGATGGAATTCCAGTTGAGCTATTTCAAATCCTGAAAGATGATGCTGTGAAAGTGCTGCACTCAGTACACCAGCAAATTTGGAAAACTCAGCAGTGGCTACGGGATTGGAAAAGGTCAGTTTTCATTCTAATCCCAAAGTAAGGCAATGCCGAAGAATTTTCAAACTACTGCACAATTGCATTCATCTTACATGTCAGTAAAGTAATGCTGAAAATTCTCCAAGCCAGGCTTGTACAGTATGCGAACCTGCTTATTTAACTTCTATGCAGAGTACATCATGCAAAATGCTGGGCTGGATGCAGCACAAGCTGGAATCAAGATTGCCAGGAGAAAGAACCAGATATAGAACAAGTATCAATAACCCTAGATATGCAGATGATGCCAGTCTTATGGCAGAAAGTGAAGAGGAAATGAAAACCCTCTTGATGAAAGTCAAAGAGGAGAGTGAAAAAGTTGGCTTAAAACTTAATATTCAAAAAGTGAAGATGATGGCATTTGGTCCCATCACTTCATGGCAAATGGATGAGGAAACAATGGAAACAGTGAGAGACTTTATCTTTTGGGGCTCCAAAATCACTGCAGATGGTGACTGCAGCCATGAAATTAAAAGATGCTTACTCCTTGGTAGAAAAGCTATGACCAACCTAGACAGCATATTAAAAAGCAGAAACATTACTTTGCTGACAAAGGTCCATCTAATCAAAGTTATGGTTTTTCCAGTAACCATGTATGGATGTGAGAGTTGGACCATAAAGAAAGCTGAGTGCAGAAGAATTGATGCTTTCAAACTGTGGTGTTGGAAAAGATTCTTGAGAGTCCCTTGAACGGCAAGGAGATCCAAGCAGTCCATCCTAAAGGAAATCAGTCCTGAATATTCATTGGAAGGACTGATGCTGAAGTTGAAGCTCCAATACTTTGGCCACCTGATGCGAAGAACTGACTGGAAAAGACCCTGATGCTGGGAGAGATTGAAGGCAGGAGGAAAAGGGGATGACAGAGGATGAGATGGTTGGATGGCATCATTGACTCAATGGGCATGATTTTGAGTACACTCTGGGAATTGGTGGTGGACAGGGAGGCCTGGCATACTGCAGTCCATGGGGACTGAGTGATTGAACTAACTGAAAGGGGATTCTGTTAGAGGAGAGGGTGCGACATCAGATTTAGGCAAGATAGAGCTGGGCTCCAATGCCACCTTTTCCACTTAGCAGTTAAGTGATTTATCTTTTCCCAAACTTCAGTTTCTTCATATATAAAGCAGGTGAAAAAAAATTTCTTCCCTCACAAAGCCGCTATAAGGATTAAATGAGATAATGCATGAGTGCGCCTGACATCTAATAAGAACTCCACAACCATGAGCTCACAGCATTACTGTTATTATCCCTATAGTTATAGTAGGCCCAGGGTGACGGGGTGGGAACTAACTGAGTGGTGGAAGCCACCCAAGGGGAAGTGGAGCTGGGAAAAGGACAAGAAAGGGAAAACGCTAGCCAGTCTTAATTCCATGGTCTTGGAAACATCGAGTATGTAAGAGAAATTTTAAATCCTTTCCTTGTAATGGTGACATTTTGACAAGCTGGTTCTCTATTTCATTTCCATTTTGCTAAATAATATTACGCCAAACTTCTCAAGAGAGTGCCCTTCCCACAAAGTTCACCCCAAAGAGGATGGAGTGGATGGAAGTAAGCAAGATAGGCAGCCGTAATGTAGCCACCAGCTGTCCAGTGAGTGTCCGGAAAGCTTCAGCTTTAAGGACCATTCATGTGGAGAAAGGAAGCAAGCTTTGGCCATTCTCTTCTGGGTGAAATAAAGTCAGGCCAGAGGCAGCTGTTCCCCATCACTGTCCTGTGTGTCCAGGGATGTCTCCAAGGTGCAGATGGCCAGACCCTAGTCCCACTCCCGCTGTTGGCTAACTGTGTGGTCTCAGACAAGAGTCTTGACCTCTCTGTGCCTCAGTAAAAGGACTTATGACTTTACTTAGAAACATTTATGGAACACTATTTTAAGTGCTTTGCCAATATTAACCTATTTAATCCTTACAGCAGGTGTAGGAGGTAGGTCAGATAGGGGATGGTGAGAATTAAAAGGTGAATAGACTTAGAGTATAAATACTTAGTCTTACAGGTCTTGTTGTCTGGCACATACTGAGTACTGGGTAAGTATAAGCTGCTGTTATTATCACCACGAATGCCATGTTTTAGCTGCTGCCCTCCTCACCACCTAACCGTTGTTCTGTCGCAGTATGGCACTTGGTGGCATTTTCTCTCTCCTCATTCCATCACCAAGTTCTTGCCCCATTTCTCAGGCACAAAGAGTCATTTGAGCATTTTCTTCACATTCTTGCCATCTCCCCCTCCATATTTACACCCCGCTTCCTCACGTTCTGCGACCCTAGTTCTTCCATCTCATTTACATGGGTTCCAACTCTCCTAGCCCTACAGGGTGCCAAGTATGATGCTAGGTATTCTCCCTAGTCTCCCCTACATGTAGGCCCCTGTGATCATGACCAGACCCAGTTGGAAAGGTAAGATTCAATCAGCTGTCTATTGGGCTTCCCTTGCGGCTCAACTGGTAAAGAATCCACCTGCAATGCAGGAGACCTGGGTTCGATCCCTGGGTTGGGAAGACCCCCTGGAGAAGGAAACAGCTACCCACTCCAGTATTCTGGCCTGGAGATTTCCATGGACTGTATAGTCCACAGGGCCGCCAAGAGTCAGACATGAGTGAGCGACTTTCACTTTCACTTTTCAGCTGTTTATTTGCCTCGAAAGTCTTGTCTTCTTGTTGTTGCTTAGTTGCTCAGTCATGTCTGACTCTTTCGACCCCATGGACTGTAACCCACCAGGCTCCTCTGTCCATGGATTTTCCCAGGCAAGAATACTGGAGTGGGTTGCTGATCTTTCTTCAGGGAAGCTTCCTGACCCAGGGATTGAACCCATTCTCCTGCATTGCAGGCAGATTCTTTACTGCTGAGCCACCAGGGAAGCCCTCTAAAGTCTACTCTTGAGCTAATATCCTTGAAACGTCCACCTCGCCTTCCAAACTTTTTTACCATCACTCTCAAATGTTGGACTGATTTGTTTTTAAAATATAGCATTCCAATTTTTTCAATAAAGAATCATGCCAACTTGAAGTAGTTATATCTTATTCTCAGTTCTCTGTATGTTTCAATTTTTAAAGGTGATAAATGAACTGATTTGCAGCATGTAATATGCTTTTTTTTTTTTACTTTTTATTTTGTATCTGGGTATAGCTGATTAACAATGTTGTGATAGTTTCAGCTGAAAAGCAAAAGGACTCAGCCAAACATGTACATGGATCCATTCTCCCTCAAACTCCCCTCCCACGCAGGTTGCCACATGCTTTCTTAATAAACAACAGTTTCTTATTCTAGCACACAAGCATTTGAGATGATTATACCAATCAAGACATCTTACTCTACATATTTTAAAGCAACATCTTCAGATAAAGAAGTTAGAAACAACCAGAACCTATCATAAATGTGAATCGTTGAAATACACATCAGTAAATCCAGAAATGGAATAACTTAAGGTCATAAAAATGAGACTAAGTCAGTCTGTCTAGTAATGACAATATATCTGATGATCTATTAAATGGAAAAGGGTGGTTACAAAGCGTATGTAGTATAAGATGCAATTTTATTTATTTACAAGAATATGTAGTAGTGTAATCACAATAGCTGTTTTGTGGTGAAAGGGAAAATTCATTTTGAGGGTGTCTTAGTTTTACTTTGCATATTCTAATTTTTCTCTGTAATGAGTATACATTGCTCTATAGTATGAAAAACAATAGAAGAAACTACATTTTGTGGAAAACACAGTTGGACACTTATCTCCACCAGCTGAAACTACCCTCAGTTAAGCCTTTTAATCTGCTGTCTCATCAGGCCACACATTTGTCTGATAGATGGCTCAGCTGCCTCTGGCCTGTCATGTTGTTATTTGCTTTGAACTCTGAACATCTGGGTGGCAGGGACTCTAGCTAATATTGTTTTTTTAGTGTTTAGATATACAGAAAAATACATTAAAATTCTTCTGATCATTAGGATGAATCAAGAACCACTAGTTCAATATGTTGAAGGCAAATATCAACCTCCTAAGCCTGGAGCATAAAGAGAAACAAAGGATGACCCATGTCACCATCTTCTGTCTCCTTCCAGCCACATCTACAGAGCAGGTCACACTCAGCAACATTTCAAACAACCACAGACACAGGTTCCTTGACCATGGACCACATTTTCTTCCTGGGGTAACTTGCGTTTTATCTTAAACTATGCTTTTACTTCAGTACAAATGTTAACCATGTTCATTAACAATTTTTAAAGTTCTCTTTTTTTCTTATCACTCCAAAGTATGCTTTATTTAGTAAAAGATAGTGAACACATGTTCTGGAAATAGTAAAAGCCAAGCTTAGGTATTTATTGAATTCATATTTTATATTTATATTTTCTGATTAAAATCAGAAGGGTAGCTGGTGTTTCCTTCATTTCCATAGGACAGAAAGACAGGGGCTGTGCCTGTTCAAAAACAAAAATGTATCTGAAAAAAATAGAAATATATCCTAAAAATTCAGATATTACCTTTACGATGTCAAATACATGAATAATTGGATAGTTGTCCTGTATTTTTTTCTTAATATGGTCAGTTAGCACTATGTAGAATGCCACAATGGAACTGATTAACTTTTTTTCAAAAATTAAGATACTCAATAAAAACCAATTTAAAAAGAAACAAATGGACATAATTAAACAAAAACAAAACCCAGACTTAATTTAAAAAGAATCCTCACATCTAAATGCTAAAAAATTATTCTATAATAATCTATGAATCCAATGTAATACCAATAAATATTCTTAGACTATATCTTATTTTTTAATTTTTTCAAAACATAATGATAAGAATTAACCACACATAAAAGTGGTTTATACTAGAAATGGAGAAAGCATAGGTTTTTAATTAGACAGCATTGAGCTATTTGGGTATTTTTTCATATCACATAGTACAAACTTATAAAAACTAACACTATGAATGAAAAACAAAAGAAAACAATAATTAAGATAAAAGTAATTTAAATAGTTTCTTACATCTTAGAGGCTTTTGGAAACCATGAAAGGCCCAGGTGAAGGCAATTAAAAAATATTTTTAAATATATGATGTAACTGAATATTAAGAAATATTTAAAACCAAAAAACATTTAAGAAAAATTAGCCTGGAAAAAGAGAGGACTAGGGTCTACTTTCTGAAATATTGACTCATGTCCAAGAGAAAGAAATCATGTCCGAAAAAGAATACATTCTGAATAAACAACAGCATGGGGGTGGGGGGGAAGAGTAACTTCTCTGCTGCCAACCTGATTTTAAAAAGATGATGACTCATGAGACCTGCCTTTAAACTCTGTCCTGTCTTGGACCAAACTTAGCTTGTGCTGGACACGCTGTGAATGTCCTTCAGCACTGCCTCCTCAACACATCTGCCACATAAGGCACTGGTGTCCAGCTGAAGCAAGGACACAGATCTGAGCCATACTGCCACTGAGGAGACCTGGAATATTCCCCCAGAAAGGCCACTGATAACCCAGGCAAACATCAAGGAAGAGAAGCTGTCAACAAAAGGCATCATCTGTCTGAGATGAGTTTGATAGGTGGAGAGAGGTTGCCCAAGGGAATAGAAGAAAAAATTCCAAGCATTCCAGGCAGAGGAAATTGCATGTTCAAAGGCACTGAGGTATCCGGATGTGCTCAGAGAATACACTTCTGTGTAACTAGAGAGCAGGATAGGTGGCAAGAGGTGGTCCTAGAGAGTCAGGTCCAGTGCACTTTAGCGAAAGTCTTTCTTACCACCGTGTTAAGTTTGGGTTTTGTCTTTAAGGCAGTTGTAGAGTTATTACTACAAGGATGTTTTTACAGGGAAATGACATCATGGTATTAGCATCTTAATGTTCAAAATATCCTTCTGGTGATACATAGTATGAAGACTAGGCTGGAAAATAATATTGAAATCTGTTGCAATATTACAGAAAAAATTCCATATTCTTTTGAATATGGAAGCAGAGTCATGCAGTGGTCAGGAGCTGGCATTGACAGAAATGGTGAATTGCTTCTGTGAAGGGGAGAAAGGAAGGGAAGAATCTAGGAGAATTGTACCTGGGCAATTTGGTAGATGGTTCCGTATTTTTCCAAAATAGGCAACACAGAAGGAAAGGGGTAAGGTGATCAGGAGAGATGGCATATTTAGTCTTCTAGGCATAGAGCTTATGGTGCCTATGAGATATCAAAGGATGAAGTTGCATTTACTAGAATGGGATTCCTGGGGGCAGAGATCTTGTTGGTTTAGTTCAACCAACCAGGCACATGGCTTTCAACATGATCACTGTTTAGCACATTATCTAGCAGAAGGTAAATAGTAAATTCCAGTTGAATACATGTTTTTGGATGAATTGGGTCTGAATCACAGCACAGTGTTCCAGGCAATTATTCAATGCTCTTTGGTTTCCCTGCACAGAAAATTCTAGAACCTCTTCTAATGTCCACCAAGACCACTTCACTTCCAGAAATAGGACAATTATGGTCCACTCAAAAAGGAAAGAATTACAAAAATCTTACTACAATTCCTAGTGGTCCTATTGTTAACAGATATAAGCAAGGTTGTTTGCTTACTGACAGAGAAAAATTTGCAAAATAATTTTTGAAGTGATCGGACTGAGCAGAATGAATGATAATCACAGCATTGGAGTGAGCCTCTTATATTTTTTTCATCACGTGTGTGACTTTTAAGTTGCTATTGAAATGGTTCAGAGAGCTGAGTCTGATTGTTGAAGATTGCTGTTGATTCACATACACATCAAAACTTGGAAAGTGACTTGAATCGGAATGAGAAGTAGTGGGAAATGCGGGGCTGAAGTAGAAATCTGGAAAAGACTTGAAGGAGAGAAAAAGAGAAAAAAAACATGGTAAATGGCCTTGCTACTTGGAGAAATTGAAACAAATCTTTTTGCCAGGGAATCTTGAACTACCTGCCTATCCCTTTAAGCATTCTCGTGTACAAATCAAACACAGATGGCCCATTACATTTATGACCCCCTGTCAATTACTCTAGATGGAGCATGCATTAATTATTGAAATATTTTCATAGTATACACGCTGTTAGTGTTACATTGCCACAGATAATTTCAATTTTCTGATTATAAACTGCTATAAACAATTTTATTTATAAAAATTCATCTTGAATGTAGTAAAACTACATTCAGTAGTGGATTTTTTTTTTCCATTTAACATAGCCAAACTAGAAATTCTCGTCTCTATCCTTGGAAGTCAGCATTATGTTAGCATTGCACACAATACATAAACTCTGTCAAAATCTATTACAATTGTAGTAAATTTTGATTACTGGAGTTGTTTGTTATTTATGTCTAGAAGATAAAGATAATATTGGGAATAGCCTTCTTCTATTTGATGTATAAGCTATATCGATAAAATATCTTGTTTTGAAAACAATAAAAATTAAAAAAAAAAAAAGACTAAACTTGGTTGAAGCTTCAAATTGTGCATCCACTTTAGTTCAAGTAATAAACACTTCAGATGATGGGAAAGTACATTGAGAACTTAGACTCTTAACTGAGTCACTAGCTTTTGTCTGGCTTAGTAAACAAAATGCTGGGGTTAGTTAACTGCTGGAGAACAGTAAGAACATTCCAATGAAGCAGCCTTCAGAAAATGTGGAGGAATATTTTGAAGGAACTTAAAGAAAAGCCTAGATATTTTCTGTCACTCTGGGAGGAAACTATTCATTCAAGAAACATGAACTGAGCACCTACTATGTGCAGGGAACTTCTTAGGCATTTGGAGTACATTTGGAGTATAAAGCAAAGATCTCTGCTCCTACCAGCAAGGAGATCCAACCAGTTCATCCTAAAGGAAATCAACCCTGAATAGTCATTGGAAGGACTGATGCTGAAGCTAGAACTCCAATATTTTGGGCACCTAATGCAAAGAGATGACTTATTGGAAAAGATCCTGGTGCTGGGAAAGATTGAGGGCTGGAGGAGAAGGGGACAACAGAAGATAAGACGGTTGGATGGCATCACCGACTCAACGGACATGAGTTTGAGCAAACTGCAGGAGTTGGTAAAGGACAGGGTAGCCGGGCTTGCTTCATTCCATTGGGTCACTAAGAGTTGGACATGACTGAGCAACTGAACAACAACGACCAGCATAGATTCTGAACTGACTGCCTCCTTTAATCCTCACACAGGTGAGATCACTTACCTAAGGTCATTCAGCAAAAAGGCAGTAAAGTCAGAATAATAACCCACATAGTCAATCGATATTCGGAATCCACCAGCTCACTCATATGTTTACTATTTCCAACTCATCTTTATCTAGATCTTTGAGACATGAATACTTCTATGTTGTTAGCTCGACTTTTTTCAGTAAAAGTCTTCAGTTAGGCAGATTAACCCTAAAAAAAATAAATAAATAAAGAAGCTGTCTATATCTCTTCTCTCTGAAATTCACTTTAGGAAAGAATGTTTATGCAAAGAAGGTAAAAAGAAATGGTCATTGCAGAGACTGATTCCACATCCCAGTGGGATAAGACAGCTCCAGAGGCAGCAAGCAAATTCAGCATACTTCATTGGCTTCTTTCTCTGGCTAAAGCCAAAGAGGGTTAAAAACTATAATTCTCCAGAGGGACAAACAGACAGTGCTGACGGCATTGGGCTTTCACAACAGGTTTGCACAACATGAAAAAATCAATTCCCACATACTTCAGCAGTAACTAAGACTGGAAAAATATGGTCCCCAGCTAGAATTATGCCACAGCATGGAAATTTAGCATATGTATCAGGTACAAATCATCTACCAGTGAGCAATGCTTGTGTATTGGACCACTCGCACAGATATTCATAAGAAACACGACCAGTGGGGAGAATTCATGTAAAAATTACTGGCATGGCAATAAGTGCTGTTGAATTAATTTGGGGTGTTAATTTTGCAAAACTAAACAGTAATATATTTTCTTATCACTAATAAGGAAACTCTCAAGTTTGTGTGCTGCTGTGTGCATGTGTTTTAAGTAATGGCCAACTCTATCCAGGCTCCTCTGTCCATGGAATTCTCCAGGCAAGAATACTGGAGGGGGTTGCCATACTCTCCTCCAGGGGATCTTCCCAGGATCAAACCCATGTCTCCTGCATCTCCTACAAGTGGATTCTTTATGACTGTGCCACCTGGGAACATGCTTTTGGTTTTGTTTTTATGGAAGCATAGTTAACTTACAAGGTTGTACTAGTTCTAAGCATACAGCAAATTGTTTCACTTTTATATATATACATATATAACTACATATACATATATATAGGGCTTTCCTGGTGACTCAGACAGTAACGAATCTGCCTGCAATGTGGGAGACACAGGTTCAATATATTCAGATTCTTTTCCCTTACAGGTTACAAGAGATTAAATATAGTGCCCTGTGCTATACAGCAGGTCCTTGTTGTTTGCCTATTTTATATATAGTAATGTATATTTGATAACTCCAAATTCTTAGTTTATCCCCTCCATGCTATCCCCTGCATGTCATAATTTTTAAAAATCTTTTTGCTATCAGTGAAAGAGACAGAGTCAGAGACCTCAGATGACTGATGTGAAGTCACATCAGGTTTAACAGAAAACAGCCCAGAACCTAAGCATGCCAGTTCACATCAGACTCTGGACATTCCTCCGGGCTTCTTATTTCAACCTCGCCAAAGGAGATGGAGAAGTGGAGAAGGTAATACCATGTCCATGGACGAATGAGAGCTGAAGCTCAGAAACACAGGGCAAGTCAGTGTTTAATTAAGGAGAAATTGGGCATACAAAGTCTAGTGTGGGTGTGTGGGTGTGTGGGTGTGTGGGTGAGGAGGGCATGGGTATGAGAAGCTAAGGCACACAAGGATAGAAACTGAGAAACGCAACAATAGAAGTCTATGCAAGGTATGGAGCTTGTCCGGTTCAGTTCAGTCTCTCAGTCTTCTCTGATTCTGTTGCACAGTGGTGGAAGTAATTAAATTCATCTAGATCCAGCTAATTGCAAATATATCTGGGTTGTAAGCAAAATTCTAAGAATCTTGTGACTAGTGATGCAATGTCTAAAGCTGCTATTTGGTTTTGTTTTTATGAGACTGCATAAGAAATTTAATGAGGAATCTTGGGGGGAACATAGCCTTATGCTTAATGATTCAGAAACTTTGGAGATTCCCCAAGTTAGTTCTCTCTACACTTCAAGTCTGAAGAGCGCAGATCTACAATACCCCTCTCCTGTTAAACCTTTACCTTATCAGAGAAAACCAGGCAACATGGCACTGTGTTCTTCAGTTCAGTTCAGTTCAGTTGCTGAGTCGTGTCCGACTCTTTGCAGCCCCATGAATCGCAGCACGCCAGGCCTCCCTGTCTATCACCATCTCCCGGACTTCACTCAGACTCACGTCCATCGAGTCAGTGATGCCATCCAGCCATCTCATCCTCAGTCATGCCCTTCTCCTCCTGCCCCCAATCCCTCCCAGCATCAAGGTCTTTTCCAATGAGTCAACTCTTCGCATGAGGTGGCCAAAGTACTAGAGCTTCAGCTTTAGCGTCACTCCTTCCAAAGAAATCCCAGGGCTGATCTCCTTCAGAATGGACTGGTTGGATCTCCTTGCAGTCCAAGGGACTCTCAAGAGTCTTCTCCAACACCACAGTTCAAACGCATCAATTCTTCGGTGCTCAGCTTTCTTCACAGTCCAACTCTCACATCTATACATGACCACAAGGAAAACCATAGCCTCGACTAGACGGACCTTAGTCGGCAAAGTAATGTCTCTGCTTTTCAATATGCTATCTAGGTTGGTCTTGACTTTTCTTCCAAGGAGTAAGTGTATTTTAATCTCATGGCTGCAGTCACCATCTGCAGTGAATTTGGAGCCCAAAAAAATAAAGTCTGACACTGTTTTCCCTGTTTCCACATCTATTTCCCATGAAGTGATGAGACCAGATGCCATGATCTTCGTTTTCTGAATGTTGAGCTTTAGGCCAACTTTTTCACTCTCCACTTTCACTTTCATCAAGAGGCTTTTTAGCTCCTCTTCACTTTCTGCCATAAGGGTGGTGTCATCTGCATATCTGAGGTTATTGATATTTCTCCCAGCAATCTTAATTCCAGCTTGTGTTTCTTCCAGTCCAGCGTTTCTCATGATGTACTCTGCATATAAGTTAAATAAGCAGGGTGAAAATATACAGCCTTGATGTACTCCTTTTCCTATTTGGAACCAGTCTGTTGTTCCATGTCCAGTTCTAACTGTTGCTTCCTGACCTGCATACAGACTTCTCAAGAGGCAGGTTAGGTGGTCTGGTATTCCCATCTCTTTCAGAACTTTCCACAGTTTATTGTGATCCACACAGTCAAAGGCTTTGGCATAGTCAATAAAGCAGAAATAGATGTTTTTCTGGAACTCTCTTGCTTTTTCCATGATCCAGCGGATGTTGGCAATTTGATCTCTGGTTCCTCTGCCTTTTCTAAAACCAGCTTGAACATCAGGTAGTTCACAGTTCACGTATTGCTGAAGCCTGTCTTAGAGAATTTTGAGCATTAATTTACTAGCATGTGAGATGAGTGTAATTGTGCAGTAGTTTGAGCATTCTTTTGCATTGCCTTTCTTTGGAATTGGAATGAAAACTGACCTTTTCCAGTCCTGTGGCCACTGCTGAGTTTTCCTAATTTGCTGGCATATTGAGTGCAGCACTTTCACAGCATCATCTTTCAGGATTTGAAATAGCTCAACTGGAATTCCATCACCTCCACTAGCTTTGATCATAGTGATGCTTTCTAAGGCCCACTTGACTTCACATTCCAAGATGTCTGGCTCTAAATTAGTGATCACATCATCATGATTATCTGGGTCGTGAAGATCTTTTTTGTACAGTTCTTCCGTATATTCTCGCCACCTCTTCTTAATATCTTCTGCTTCTGTTAGGTCCATACCATTTCTGTCCTTTATCGAGCCCATCTTTGCATGAAATGTTCCCTTGGTATCTCTAATTTTCTTGAAGAGATCTCTAGTTTTTCCCATTCTGTTGTTCTCTTCTATTTCTTTGCACTGATGGCTGAAGAAGGCTTTCTTATCTCTTCTTGCTATTCTTTGGAATTCTGCATTCAGATGCTTATATCTTTCCTTTTCTCCTTTGCTTTTCGCCTCTCTTCTATTCACAGCTATTTGTAAGGCCTCCTGAGACAGCCATTTTGCTTTTTTCCATTTCTTTTCCATGGGGATGGTCTTGATCCCTGTCTCCTGTACAATGTCACGAACCTCATTCCATAGTTCATCAGGCACTCTATCTATCAGATCTAGGCCCTTAAATCTATCTCTCACTTCCACTGTATAATCATAAGGGATTTTATTTAGGTCATACATGAATGGTCTAGTGGTTTTCCCTACTTTCTTCGATTTATGTCTGAATTTGGCAATAAGGAGTTCATGATCTGAGCCACAGTCAGCTCCTGGTCTTGTTTTTGTTGACTGTATAGAGCTTCCCCATCTTTGCCTGCAAAGAATATAACCAATCTGATTTCGGTGTTGACCATCTGGTGATGTCCATGTGTAGAGTCTTCTCTTGTGTTGCTGGAAGAGGGTGTTTGCTATGACCATTGCATTTTCTTGGCAAAACTCTATTAGTCTTTGCCCTGCTTCATTCCGTGTTCCAAGGCCAAATTTGCCTGTTACTCCAGGTGTTTCTTGACTTCCTCCTTTTGCATTCCAGTCCCCTATAATGAAAAGGACATCTTTTTGGGGTGTTAGTTCTAAAAGGTCTTGTAGGTCTTCATAAAACCGTTCAACTTCAGTTTCTTCAGCATTACTGGTTGGGGCATAGACTTGGATTACCATGATATTAAATGGTTTGCCTTGGAAATGAACAGAGATCATTCTGTTGTTTTTGAGATTGCATCCAAGTACTGCATTTCAGACTCTTTTGTTGACCGTGATGGCTACTCCATTTCTTCTGAGGGATTCCTGCCCACAGTGGTAGATATAATGGTCATCTGAGTTAAATTCACCCATTCTAGTCCATTTTAGTTCACTGATTCCTAGAATGTCGACATTCACCCTTGCCATCTCTTGTTTGACCACTTCCAATTTGCCTTGATTCATGGACCTGACATTCCAGGTTCCTATGCAATATTGCTCTTTACAGCATCAGATCTTGCTTCTATCACCAGTCACATCCACAACGGGGTATTGTTTTCGCTTTGGCTCCATCCCTTCATTCTTTCTGGAGTTATTTCTCCACTGATCTCCAGTAGCATATTGGGCACCTAATGACCTGGGGAGTTCCTCTTTCGGTATCCTATCATTTTGCCTTTTCATACTGTTCATGGGGTTCTCAAGGCAAGAACACTGAAGTGGTTTGCCATTCCCTTCTCCAGTGGACCACATTCTGTCAGGCCTCTCCACCATGACCCGCCCATCTTGGGTTGCCCCACGGGCATGGCTTGGTTTCATTGAGTTAGACGAGGCTGTGGTCCTAGTGTGATTAGACTGACTAGTTTTCTGTGAGTATGGTTTCAGTGTGTCTGCCCTCTGATGCCCTCTTGCAACACCTACCATCTTACTTGGGTTTCTCTTACCTTGGGCGTGGGGTATCTCTTCATGGCTGTTTCAGCAAAGCACAGCTGCTGCTCCTTACCTTGGACGAGGGGTATCTCCTTACCGCCACCGTTCCTGATCTTCAACATGGGATAGCTCCTCTAGGCCCTCCTGTGCCTGCGCAGCCACTGCTCCTCGGGTTGCTCCTCCCGGCTGCTGGCCCTGGCCTCGGGCATGGGTGGCTCCTCCCAGCTGCCGCCCCTGACCTCGGATGCAGGGTGTCTCCTCCCGGCCACTACTGGCCCCGGACGCAGGGTAGCTCCTCCCGGCCGCCACCCTGACCTCACACCCGGGTTGTCTCCTCCTGGCCGCCACTGACCTCGGACGCAGGGTAGCTCCTCTTGGCTGCCGCCCCTGACCATGTTCTCAGTGTACCCATAAGGACTCCAAGCCAGCCCAACTTCTACCTCCAATTTCCTTCCCAGTCTAATGTTCTCCATGTCCATCACCCTCTGGTCAAGGGTTATAAAATACCAACTCAAATATTCTCGCAACTTTGGCTGAAATTCAATATCTAACTCATGCACTATCGAGAGTTTCAAGCATTTCCCAAATTCACCTTTGAAATATCTGAAAAGTAAATCATCATTTGCACATCTCTAAAGACTTCCCTGGCAGCTCTGTGGTAAAGAATCCACCTGCAATGCAGAAGTCGCAGGAGATGCAAGTTCCATTCTGGGTCGGGAAGATCCCCTGGAGGAGGGCATGGCAGCCCACCCCGTATTCTTGCCCAGAGAATCGCATAGACAGAGGAGCCTGGTGGGTTAAAATCCATAGGGTCTCAAAGTGTCAGACACAACTGAAGCAACAGCACGCATGCACACACATCTCTAAATTCCCAGTAATCTTCCCATTTCCCACAGTTCCTTGACAAGTAAAGCCCTTGGGCAATCCCATCTACTGGCTTTTTTGCCCCCTTATATGACAATCAATCCATCGGATTCAGAGAGCCGGGTGTGTTTACGGTATCTGAGGAAGCCATGATGAATTCTACCCTATGCTGAAGCTTCAGGTTTCTCATACAAGTGTTCGTTTAAACCAGGCTCCATGAGGGCACCTGGGGAAGTTTATCCTTGCTTGCAATTGCTTGGGGAAACCCCTCCAGCCTCCATCCTGGGATAAGGGAAGAAGGAATTATACTCCTCTGGTCCAATTCTCACTACTCAACTAAGAGCACCACAGCTAGTGTAACTCATTATTGTAGCATTAAGAGAAATTTTAAATAAATAAAATTGCTTTCAAGTCTACCACCCTGACAAGTTCATGGTCCATACACATGTAGAACTAAGTTTACATATGGACTTGCTTTTGCTTTTTAACTTTCTTCAAAAGTATGTCGCATTTTTGAATATGGCTACAGATTTCGTAGCCTTGTATTGCAATCTTGATATGCTATGTATATGGAATCAATCTACTCTTGGACATCCAGTTGGCTTCCAATTTTTCATTTTGAGAAATACATTCTAAAAGCTAATTTTAGAGATTTTTAGAGATCCAATCCCAATATTGAACAATTATCCTTAAAGAAAAGAAGAAGCTGGCCCGAGGCCAGGATTACTTTGCTGACTTCCATTAGCCTACTCATAAGTGCATATCATTAGTCACAGTGGGGACCAGGCAGAAAAGGATAAAGAAAACTATATAAGATTGATCCTTTTTATCTTAAAAATCAGCTGAATATACATGTTCTACTAAGAGACCCAGAAGTATTATTTTTCATGTACGATTTACTCTAAATAATATAGATGAAGTGTGTTATTAATATATATGGGGTTGGCTTCATTGCACTGAAAGGTTCTGAGTTACAAACAATTCACGGGTTAGATAGTCGGCCACTTCCTGATTAGACGCCTTCACTTGGATAGAGCCAACTAGAGATTTGCTGTAGCCTAACATTGTAATACAGCTGTAATTTGATTGCATTCTCACTGTTTTAGACTGTAGAATTGAAAACACATTAAAATCTGTTTGACCTTTATTTGACTACACTCAATCCAGCCATGTTACTGTGAGCTGGCCCGACATCTGACTTCTGTGTTCCCTTTTCTGTTCTGTTACTGGCCCTTGTCTCCCCCCACCCCCTGCCCCGTCGCCAGTGATGGTGACACTGGTTTTGGTAGAACATGAGGAAGACAGTAGAAATCACATGGAATAGCCCAACTTGGGGTTGCAGACAAGCAATCTTTTAAATTTTATTTTCTCCTTCTCCTGCCTAGATCTTCTACTTAGCAAAACAAGCAAAAAAAAAAAAAAAAAAAATGCCAGAGGAGCCCTTGTCACAGAGGACTTTGAAAGACAGGACAAAGAGTCTGGATAATGAGAAATGATTTTAAGCAAGAGTAAATCAGATCCAGATTTGTGCTCTGTAAAGATTTAGCTTGGTAAAGTGGATGGAAGAGAGAAGGGCCTGCCAAGGCTAAGTAAATCTGCTGCTGAGTCGCTTCAGTCGTGTCCGACTCTGTGCCACCCCATAGACGGCAGCCCACCAGGCTCCCCGTCCCTGGGATTCTCCAGGCAAGAACACTGGAGTGGGTTGCCATTTCCTTCTCCAATGCGTGAAAGTGAAAAGTGAAAGTGAAGTCGCTCAGTCGTGTCCGACTCTTCACGACCCCGTGGACTGCAGCCTACCGGGCTCCTCTGCCCATGGGATTTTCCAGGCAAGAGTCCTGGAGTGGGGTGCCATCGCCTTCTCCAGGCTAAGTAAATACGGAGCTACAAATGGTTAAGAGCTGGTGAGAAGGATCTGGATAAAGAGGCAGCAGTAAGAATGGAAAGGACATGGGTGTAAGAGGAACAAAAATTTGTGAAGGAGGCATGGAGAGTTATTCTTAGAAAGCTGTTATCTGGACAATCTCCTCCTAGGCCCTATGTCCTAAGAAAACACCAGATTTTACAAAGCCGTCTTCTAAAATAGCAAAAGTCTGTAAGACTCAGGTATAAAACTGGCTGAAACAATCATTTGAACCTGGGCACCAATGTCGTGTTTGAAATGGAAACGTGTCATTGTCTTTGTGACCATATTTGAAAAGGACCAACAGGTGTGATTCGGTTTGGCTTTTTGACTGATGTTGCCCAGTCTCTGAATGGCTCACCACCTCGGTGGACATGAACAGCCCTATTTCTAAACATCTGGCAACAGTGATTAAGCTGCCTGGCCCTTCCTGCCCTGGCAGACAGAAAACTCAGTGAAAGATACTATGGAAAGTCTCCATCTTCTTGAAGAAGCAAAGGCAAAGAAAAAATTAGAGCGGCTGAGTACATGTGGGTTTAAATAGAGTTGAGAAAAATTGTATCAGAGATTCTGGTAGGACTTTCACTGAAAATTAAAATTGCTAAGTAATTTGCCAGTAACTTAAAATATAAAACATGCAGATCCAGCAACTTCACTCTAAGTAGCCATGCTAGAAAAATACTCATAGCAAATGAGTGATATGCTTAGGAGTACATGAGAAATACTTGGACACATAAGGAAGTGTGTACAGGTATATTCACTGCAGGGCTGTTTATAATATCAAAAGGAATCTACCTCTAATATATGGGAATAATATGGCTATTTTACTAGTCATAACATGTGGATCTAGAAACAGAAGGTATGATCTGTATCTGCCCACTAACAAGGTAATCTCTCCAAGACATTGACGAGTGAAAAAATCAAGAGCATAATGATAGTTACAATATGACACATGTTTTATACCAAAGACATCTTTTCCTCTAAACTAGTTCATTTTTTTAAAAAAACGTCAAGTGAGGTACAATCCAGGAGTTAATGGTTGAATCGCAACAAATGATAGACAGACAGACAAACCCTCATTGGCAAACTCTGTTAGAGTTACCAAACGTATGTAGGATTACCAAAGCAGCTCTCAAAATAACGGTACAGCTGCCATAGCTTAAATAATTTGGCAAAATAAATATCCAAGGACATGCCACTGAATTGCCGATGCAGGAACATCCCCATTTATGTTCTATTTAAAAGGGAAGGTGAAATATTATTTCTTCCTGAGATGAAATCCAGCAATTGAGTTGATATGAAATCAGCTCCAATAATCTAGACTGGAATTTATTCACTCAACTATTTTTTGGGGGGGTTAGAAATAAATGGAAGCAAATCATTTTCCAAATTAGAAACTATGTCTGTGGTGCCTTTCAATCAGTTCTAATTTTTGAGGACAAGGCAGAGCTGATGCAATTTCAATATAGTTTAGCAGATAGTGATTATCACAAGATCTTCTTTTGATCCCTTAAGACTTTTTCACTTAAAAACTTGATGGTGTTTATGGTAAAGTGTTATAAGAGGGCTTCTAGCACATAACGGAAAAGAAAATATTAACCCACTATGCAGCCAAGAGCTGGATTAATCTTTTAAGCAATTCAGAAGAGCATCAGAACATGAACCGTGAAAGACAGCTCAAGTATTCTGAAAATTGCTCGACTATCTCCACTGCGACAGTCCACTTTAGTGGGTTTTCAGTTGTTTTGGTCACCTTGCTTTGACTCATTCAAGTCTCAGAAGTAAGTTTTCACATAAGTTGTTTTATTTTTCATGTGTTTGAAAGTAATAGCCACTGAATACTTCTTTGAGCTGAAAAGTTGAACAGTCTGCCATGCTGAGCACATGAGGGTCACTCTGGGAAAAGGGTGTTTAATGAATAACTTCGCAGTAAAAGGCCTTGAAAACTTCCTCTAAACATTAGACCTGTGCTTACTTTTGGAAATACATTAACAGCCTCCAGAAAGCTGAGATGCTGGCAACACTGTGAGGCAGACTTCAGACATCCCTGACATTTGAAGTGCAACACAAGGTGTGCGAACACTCCCACCCCTCCTCAGCCCTGACCCTGCTCCCTGCCACCCCCGCGCCCCCACCTCCACCCCCAGCCTGCGTTTGGAGATCATGTGGACTGGAGTTCTCCTGGAGAGAAAGATTGATAAAGCAAAGCCATCAGAGTTATTTCCTATGCATGAAATTGATTAAATGCTTCACTAAATGGCTTATAAATTTGCTTCTCATATTTCTGTCACCCACTGAAAAGATTACAGAAACTCTGCATATAACCATGTTGTATACAATACCAAATTACAAAAGGTTGTAAAAACTAATGTTTTGTTTAAAGTTTTGAGCAGGACCATATGCCTTCAGTGACCTTGAGTAAGCTATTTTAATTCAAAACATTTCAAAGAATAGAGAGGGGAGAAATATTCAACTCCATAACAAACCAGACAAGCGGTGGGTAGACCTCGGTTAACTCTGCTGAACTTCTGTTCTTTCCTCCAAGGGCGGAGAGTGAAGCCCTTCCCTCCGGCTAAATGCCTTGTGGTTGAGAAACACATATGGTGTCAACATATGTTTACAAAGGAGATGAGAAAAAAAGGCTTTGAGACCTCCCAAAGTTGAATCTGCTCTATTATTTTTAGTTCAGAGACACAACCCAGTGAGTCCTGTGTCTTGGCCAGACTTGCAGGACTATGGAGAAAAGATGACAAGTGTTAGCATGGGTGATGGGGTTGTTTTATGTTTAGGCTTCTTGTTTGTGTATTTTTCATCTCTCCTCATCTTTCAAATGTCAGTTCTCTTCTTTCTTCCATTTGAGAGTTTCTTCCAACTCTTGTGTCACCAGGGGGGGACAGGATGGGGTTATTAGCAAAGAAGCCACTGGTAGGCAACCATGTGACCTATAGATGTGACTTGGGAAACTAATCCTTTGCCTAACGTGGCCTTAAAAGTACCTTCACTTCTACAAGAAAGATGATATTCTTTCATAACATTTATAAGACATCACGTCCCCAGCAAGAATTAGCATTTGGCATTAATGCACAGCTCTGGCAAGAGCTTCAGGAGGAGACATTTATAAGCGAGGGTGTGTTTAAGATCCCTGCTGGGCTGACCTTTGTGGTATACACCCCCAACCTCCAGTCACCTTCATGAATAGCCAGAGGAGGAGCCAAGATCTGCCACAGCCACCACCATCTGGACCTCAGTGTGGTGGGAAACAGGTGGGGCCATGCTGTCAATGGGGTGGGCTTCCCAGGGGGCCCAGGGGCAAAGAATCAGCCTGCCAGTGCAGGAGACTCAGGTTCGATCCCTGCATCAGGAAGATCCCCCAGAGGAGTAAATAGCAACCCACTCCAGTATTGTTGCCTGGAAAGTCTCATGAACAGAAGAGCCTGGTGGGCTACAGTCCACGGGATTGCAGAGTCAGACACAACTGAGCAAACATGCACCTCAATGGGGAGTGGAGGGGTGTGGAGGCGGAGGACAGGACTTTCCAGCACCAGCTTAGGTACACATCTGCTCTTGTGTGACATTTCTGGGTACATACAGGAGTTATGATGGAACTGTCCCTCATTTGTGAAAACACAATGTAATCTCAGTAGTAAAATCCAGTTTGTTCTTTTTTTTAATGAGTACCTGTTCTGGGAGATATGCCAACAACTCAGAGATGATTTAACCAGACCATCAACAGCTGGACAACTTCCTTAACTCTTTGGTGATGGCTACATGAACCTTCTTGTTGGCTTCAAGCCACCACATAATTAATGTTGATGCCAGACATACAGGGTTTAATAAAATATAACAAAGAGACTCCTTACTATACAACACAGAGAATAACTAGCTTCTCCCCACAGATGTGAGCCATCTTAGAAAACGTGAATGCATGCTTCCTAAAGGTTACTCCCTGGAACACTGATTCTGCAAGGTTATCCTTCATAAACCTTTAGAACAGCATGGTAACCCTCTCCAGTATTCTTGCCTGGAGAATCCCATGGACAGAGGAGCCTACAGTCCATAGGGTCGCAAAGAGCTGGGTATGACTAAAGTGACTTAGCAAGCATGCATGGACCCATCCTTTACAAAAGGGTTTTGCTGATCAAATACATTGAAGTGAAAGTCGCTCAATCACGTCTGACTCTTTGCAACCCCATGGACTATACAAGTCCCTGGAATTCTCCAGGCCAGAATACTGGAGTAGGGAGCCTTTCCCTTCTCCAGGGGATCTTCCCAACCAAGGGATAGAACCCAGGTCTCCTGCGTTGCCGGCAGATTCTTTAGCAACTGAGCTATCAGGGAAGCAACACTCTTTGGGCGAATCGTAACACATAGGAAAGTGTTAGGACCCCTGTTGCAAACAATCCTACCTGTCCAGTGTACCTACAGCTTCTCACTTGACCTGAGACTTTTTTTTTTTTTGTATTAAGCTTAGAACCTAGGAATTGCTCTTAAATTAGTGGGAAACACTAATTTAAACCTACTGCATATCTAGCAGACTGGGCCACCTCATTTGAAAGTTTAACAAGTTCTGGAATGTCCCTTCAGTAAGACTCTCCAGCAAAATAAGAGAAATCTCTAACCTCACTGCAAGAAGGCGTCCTCCTTGCCACATACCACCCTTGAATCATGCATACGTTCCTCTCCTAATTGGCACAAGTTGCATGGCTATATACACATATAAAATTTTGGATACATTGAGTCTTAGTTGCAGCATACAGGATCTCTCCTTGAGATCAGTCTTTCTTTTCCTTCTCTAGTTGTGGCTCACAGATTCCAGAGCCTGCAGGTTCAGTAAGTTACAGCACCCAGGCTTAGTTGCCCTGAGGCATGTGGGACCTTACTTCCCAAAGCAGGGATTGAACCTGAATTCCCTGCATTGGAAACTGGATTCTTAACCACTGGACTAAAGGAAGTCCTTATATTTGTTTTTTTAGATCTGACTAATCTACACAAGCACCTGTGGGCACTGAATGCCCAGATGAATATTGCTTTCAGTCATTCAGTCATGTCCAACTCTTTGCAACCCCATGGACTGCAGCACACCAGGCTTCCCTGTCCATCACCATCTCCTGGAGTTTGCTCAAACTCATGTCCATTGAGTCAGTGATGCCATCCAACCATCTCATCCTCTGTCATGCCCCCTTTTCTTCCTGCCCTCAATCTTTCCCAGCATCAGGGTCTTTTCTAATGAGTCAGCTGGCCAAAGTATTGGAACTTCAGCTTCAGCATCAGTCCTTCCAATGAATATTCAGGGTTGACTTCCTTTAGGATTGACTGGTTTGATCTCTGTGCTGTCCAAGGGACTCCTCCAGCACCACAATTTAAAAGCATCAATTCTTTGGCGCTCAGCCTTCTTTAAGGTCCAACTCTTACATTCATACATGACTACTGGGAAAACCACTGCTTTGACTAGACGGATATTTGTCATCAAAGTGACGCTATATCTAGGTGAATATTGGTTGTATTTATTCGTAAATAAATTCTTCACATACCTTGATTTTTCTTTCTAAGATTACTTATAAACCCACTTCCCTGTTCTATTTTAGATGTAAGCCACAAGCCAGTGTTTCTCCTTTCCTTTCTGTAATCAAAGTCACTCAGACATCAAGATCATTCAAGAAAACCTAGTGGTGTGTGGGAGTGAATGAGAGTGACAGTGATTGTGGAGAGAAGTTGGATATGCCCTCATTTAATTTTTTTTTTAAGTAAACCATTTGCACACTTCAACCCCTTAAGTTGTATGGGTAGAAAATTACCCGTGAGGCACCTGAGAGGAGATGGTTGATAGTGCTGGGTGACAAACCCCTGGCAAGGATCTTTGCTCAACAGCCTTGGCTCACAAACTGTGAGGAAGCATCAAAACCACCTGGAAGCTGTGTTTAAAAAAAACAGGTCTGGAGCCACACCTTCAGAGTCTGATTGATTGAACGTCTGTACACAGAAGTACCACATTGCTCCAGAAATGCGTCAGCGGGTCTGAGCACAGGCCTGAGGATTTGCGTGGCTAAGAAGCGTCCTGGCGATGCTGGTGTGGCTGGTCTGGGAGCGCACTGGGGCAGTTCCAGCTGTAGGACAGCTCCCCAACTTGCCTGATAATAACACCTGGGGGTGTTATTGCAAACACCAAACAGCAGCCCTACCCCAGACTCCAGAGATGGCATCTCTAGGAAGGAAACGTGGGAGTCTGTATTTGTATAATAATAAACGCTGCAAAGCCATTCGAAACATCCAGGCCTGGACTACCTCAGCCAGAGAAGCAGGGCTTGCCTTTTAGATCAGGGCCCCGGGCCTTAGGCGCCCCGCCTGTCTGCCCGCGGAGGAAGCCGCCTCGGTGCCCGGGGCATCTTCAAAGTGCACGGAGGCCCAGGACCCGTGAATGCCTAGACCAATAACTTGTCTGGTAATTGGTATATTGATTGCTAATGTCATCATGTTTTAGTATACATAAACCCCTCACTCTATTCCACAGCCCCCAACAATCCCCAAAGTCATTGTTTATTCATCGTGACTCCCAAACTGGCCCTTGTCAGTTCCCGCTGGAGGGCTTGCTGATAAAAATCACCAGATGATTGGATGCACACATTCTTAACATGACTGACTCATGACATCTCAGAGGGCAGTCAGGGAGCCTGTCATTACAGTACAATACTTTCCTTTCTTCCTCTTATCTAGCCCCAGATGACTTTGAGATTTTTATTAACTCATTAATGACTGAAGATGTCATTAGAACCAGTAGAAGGGTTTTTAATTTTTTTTCTTTCATTCTTTCCTTCTTTTATTGAGAATAAGTGCACAATTTGCTCCTGGTGAGAGGGGGGAAATAGCCAAGGCAAACCTAGTGAAGAGACCCTTTAACTTTATTAGAACTTGAAATCTGATTGACAGGTACAAGGACTGAACTTCTGTACCCAGAAACACCAAGTTGCTTCAGAAATACACTGGGTAAGAAAAAAATGGAGCAATTGGTAAGGAAATAGCAACTCGTAAAATTCAGCAATTTCTATTGTGTGGTGGGACCAATCTTTCCAATCTAACAGCTAAATTAAAAAAAAAAAAATTCAGAGGAAGGCTACTGAAACCTCTAAATGTTTCTTAACCTATACATTCATTAAACCATATCTTGTTTCTGCCTGCCTTTAATTTTCACATCTGCAGAATTGCTTTTAAAAATCAAATTAGATCTTTTGAAGGCACTTAAATTGCAACAACCTTATGTTTCTTTATATACTCTTGGGTTTCAGGCTTTTCATCTGGGTTGTGTGTCCAATTAATGGGATATCTCAAGGAAGCACTAATCATTTCGAAAACTTGAGAATCTGAAAAGCAAGCAGACTATTTTCATTATAACTGATTGGATTGAGAATAAGCTACAGAGGAAATGTTCAATAATTATGATAACTTTTTTTAGATGAGATCACAAAAAAATGTCAGTCACATAAGGTACTTTTCCCTGCAATGAAGTCTTTGAAGTTCGTTTCAGTGGATTCCTCTTCGGGGTTCAGCCTCGGGCATGTCAGAAGGCTGCTTAGAGAGTGGGTTTACACAGATTTTATCAGGCTGGGTAATTCACTTGGCAAAGCAAACGTCTATTACTCGATGTATCTCATATGTCATTAAGTGTTTACGAAATTTTACTATTGTCGAAACACATTGTAAATTAACAGATTCTCATAACACATGGAAACTACTCACCAGAAGAGACAATTGTTGTCTGAGGACCTAAAAAGATTTTTACCCAAGGAAACTGCTGTCAGTAAACTATGACCAAGATTTCAATGTGCCTGAAGCCAAGTTTTATTCTTAAATCACCTAATTATATCTTTCTGTATTTATTTGCCTGGTGGAGAATTTTACTCATTAAATGTTATGCTAAACAGAATAATTAGTTAATATCTGCAGATTAATTAAATACAATAATTTTCTCGAATTCAGTAATAACCATTACTAATTTTTAATCATTATTATTATTTTTTAGTTGTTCAGTTTTCTGTACATGATGCCAAATACCCAGATAAAACTTGGGAGAAAATGAGTTAAAAGCCCAGATGTTTTTAAGCATCCAGATGTAAGGTGTCAAGTAAACAAAACATCAAGGTTTTTTACTATTTTTTTTTTCCCATTTCCATCCAGATGTTTGGTGTCATATAGACACACTTTTAATCTGTTTAGTCATAATCACAGTGTTCTTTAATATCATTTGCCAATATTTGGATCCTCTCTTCACCATATTATTTCTAAAATTTTTGTTTAATTCATTCATGGAGGAAAACACAAATAAGTAAAAAATTTAACAGCCAGAAGACTCATAACACAAGACCACCAGCCAGAATGATGCCCAAGTCTTTTTGTTGCAAAATACTTTCATGTGCATTTTTAAATAAGGAAAGACAATTCAGCTTAAATGGTTGGAATGGCAACTTAATTTTAATTGACAGGTACGTGCTAATTTCAATTCGAGTAAGTATATAGGAGAACCCCAGGCTCTTAAGTGTAAATGATGGCCATCTTTTCGATGGGTTCCTTTCCCAACTTCCTAAGTCCCAGAAGAGACATTTCAGGAACAATTTCTGCTCTGGTGACTATGGGAATGTAGACGCTCAGACCTAGGACTTGAAAGACTTGCCATTGAGCTTCAGCTCTTCCATTTTCTGACTGGGTGACCCTGACCTCACCATTTAAGCTCTGAGCCGCAGTCTTCTCTTCTTTAAAATGGGAATAATAACCCTTCCCTCAGTTAACCTGAGGATCTAGTGAAAGAAATCTGGAACCGCAAAATGCTTCGCAGGTACAAATTATCGTTAGTTATAAAATATTTTATAATTATGTTAATGTATTATTAATGTTTAAGTGAGGCTTCTCAGGCGGTGCTACTGGTGAAGAACTCACCAGTGCAGGAGATGTAAGAGACTGGCTTCAATCCCTGGACTGGGAATATCCTCTAAAGAAGGGCATAGCAACCCACTCCAGTATTCTTGCCTGGAGAATCCCATGGACGGAGGAGCCTGGCAGGCTAAGTCCATAGGTTTGCAGAGTCGGACAGGACTGAAACAACTTAGCATGCAATGTTTAAGTATTAATAGGGAAAATGACTGTCACTGTTAATGTGAAATCCAGGGGAACAGTAAAGATAACCCACTCAAAAAGCTCTGATTAACTATTTACGGTTTCCAAATTGTATACAGAAATGATTGTAATTCTTGGGTGTACAAAACAACATCAGATTATGTTATCAAGTCCACGCTCTCTCTGCTTGACGCACAACAGGCCGATGAATCCAAGAGACGAGGTGTCGAGGCAAGGAAGGGATTTTAACTGGGGAGCCAGCAGACCCAGAAGACGGCAGGCTAGTGCCTCACGATAGCCATCTTATTGGGGTCTGGATGCCAGGTTCTTTTATCAATCAGAGAGAAAGAAGCAATGAGGAACCAAAGTCAACAGGCAGAACAGAGAGGGAGCTGCAGTGGGGAAGTACAGTAAAAGGGCCTCCAGTCCTGTGAAACATCGCCAAGGGAATGTCCAGCCCTCAGAAGGGGCGTGTTAATCTCTTCTATTCACAGGGCAGGGACAAACTATCTCTCCTTGAGCTGAACAAAGGCACTTTAGTTTATAGTCAAGCCGAGGGGCAGGGTCCTCCAGGCAAGCCATGAGTATGATTATAATAATAAAAGCAAGTCAAAGAAACAGTTTCCAACGTGGAGTCAGAATTGGCTTCCTCCCTGCAACTCCTCCGTGCGTCTATGCCCTTACTGCACTTCATCTAGGTAAATGGAGAAATAATTGTAAGGATATTCTCTTAGGTAACTAAATAGACTAATCCTAGATCCCATTGATTTGGTCTCTACTACAATAGGGCACTCCTGCCGATCTAGAACCACTGTTGCACTTAACTTTGATGGATTCACTGACCCTCCTGGCTAATGCAAAGACTCAAACATCTGCATATAGTAATTTTGTGGGCTCCTAAATATTCAAACAGACCTCATGGTTTCTATCAAGGGAGATGGCTTTTACGATTTTGTGCTATTAGCAAAACGTGCATCCTAAAAAATTGTCATCAAAGAATAGGCCAACCTTCCTGCTACAATATAAGAGGGTTTCTAAGTGAGAAATCAGCTCATGCATTTGTAAAACCTTAAACACTAAAAACCTTTCAAGCATTCTAATCTTAGACTTTTTTGTCATGACTCCAAGATTTCGGAAAAAAAAAAAAAAAAAAAACTCAAAATGTTTGAGTTCTACTTTTAAGATATGGAGGGGTTCATGAAGTACAAGAAAGGGAAGAAAATAAATGCAAGGAAGACAAACCTGGTTAATTTTAATTAAAAAAAAAAAATCCGCAGTGTCAGAACACCACAGTAAACAAAGCTCCCACGTTAAGAAATTTCTTTCAAAGTTGAGTCCAACTTTTTTTCTCAATATGCGACCATAGGGGAGACGGAACGAGGAATCGGGTTTTAGCTCCTCAACTTTCTGAAGTCACAGACCTCTCATCAGCATGTGGCTCTGTGTGATGAACACTTGCTGTGAAGAACCAAAAATCAATGCAAAAGGAAACAATAATAATAAAAGGGACGCTTTCCACCATCAGCACCAGGAAAGGTGTGTGAGCTGGAAGAAAGTACAGTACTGAAGCCCATGACAAGTCATGATAAATGGGTCGTTATAAAATTCATGTTTAGGCAGCACCAGGCCGGGGATAATGCCATTCGTCATGGCAACACTCGGCCGCTAATGAGCCCTCATTGCATATTCATGTCCGTGGCGTTTCTTCTCTCCCTCCCACCCCGAACTAGTGCCTGGAAATATCTCCACCTCAAACTGCAGCTCAGGCCTTCTTCTTCTTCTTTCCTTTCTTTTTTTTTTTTTTTTTTATTTGTTATGTTGCAGCAATTACAGTGTAAAAGTGCTGCCCAAGATTGATTGCTCTGATCTGTAGTTCAATTGTAAATTAGAATACACATCCCCCCAGGGACACACGGCCCCTATTTGTGATTAAGAAAAAAGCCCCATAATAGACTAATAGCTAAAGTTCTCTCTCTTTTACTTTCAGGCAATTAGCTTGATGAAATGGCCTCTTTTTGTGTACCCTGGAAGTGTAAACCGATATCATAATGAAGTATATGATGTTGATTCTATTATTTTCACCTTCCCGGGTATGCAGGAATGCATAAGTAATGGCTGCTTTGTTTGGTGCATTTACTGATTCACAAGTGAACTATTTCTTAAAGATGCAGTGTGTGCATTCTGAGGCTTGAAGTAAGCAACCCCCTGACTTTGGGTTACCCTCCACGGAAAGAGCTCTACTAAAGAGGAAATTCCCAGGTAGCGGTGAGAGCAAGACTCTGATAGTCAAGAGCTATCTAACTGCCTGCTGGCTCTGAGGTGGATGAGGTGGTAACACATTGGAAGTACTCAGAGTCAATGAAGACCCCGGGACAGTCTGGCAAAGTGTCCAGTGGTGACTTTGTGTCCAGTGAGCATGCAGGTGGCCAAAAGGTGTGTTTCATCTCCCATGCTTGGTTTTGGAACACCAGCTCAGTCTATACTCCTGGGTTAGAGGAGTTAAAGCTAGGGTTAAAGCTAGCCCTACGCCATGCATTTCATTATACAACCATCTTTAAGTGAATTGCAGCCCCCCCTCAACAAAAAGTCTTGTCTTTTCAAGTTGCTAAACTGTCGTAAGTTGTCAAGAAAACGTTCTTCAACTTCCTACACAGGCCGGCTGACAAAGGTTTTGACCAGCAAGCCAATGAATGCAGCTGGTGCATTTTCAAAGCTGTTTGTGCTCTCCATATGCAATATTTTAATATCTATTTTATTTCATTCATGAGACTCTCAGGAGTAAAGGAAGAAACAAGTGTCCCAACTGGCAAGATAGAAATAGAAAAGAAGGAAAAACAGAACAAAACAAAAATCTGTCTTGGTTGAAAATAGTTTATGGTAGGTTACTTACCAAGAGGTTGATTTCTGTTTCAATTCCATATTCCAACCTCCTGCCACTCATCAATAACCCAGTTTGTATAACCCACCAAACACTTCCTGGGCTTGTGTAGTCTGGGTCAATCCAACCCTCCCCTCTTTAATGTGAACCTTATTTGCTTTTCTCAAAAAAATCACTTTTATTGCAAAAGGATCTCACCGACTTCTTAATGCTGAAGTGGACATGCATGTTTAGATTTGTTATATTTTAAAATTCATGTTTGTGATAGTCTTTTGTTACATATAAAATGTGTTTGCATTTCCTCCCAGTTCCTGGTTTAATAAAACCTTTTGGGAAAGTGTATTACTATATCCTGTAAAGTGATACTAACGTTACATAATTTTGAATAGTTCACAAAATGAGCTACTCAGAAATATTTCAGAAAAATTTACTTGATACCCTTCTTGCTAAAATCTAAAGTTCATATCAGTCCTTATTTGAGGGTTTTCTCCTTAATTTGTACAGTATTGAACTCTGCATAAAATATAGACCTGAAATATAATAAATGCGTGTTTTCATTGCTCCTTGAAATGTTTGACTGTGTAGCTGCCACATCACTGCTGTGTTGGAAATATACTATTGTAAACTTCCAACCTAGACAGCATATTAAAAAGCAGAGACATTACTTTGCCAACAAAGGTCCATCTAGTCAAGGCTATGGTTTTTCCAGTGATCATGTATGGATGTGAGAGTTGGACTGTAAAGAAAGCTGAGCGCCAAAGAATTGATGCTTTTGAACTGTGGTGTTGGAGAAGACTCTTGAGAGTCCCTTGGATTGCAAGGAGATCCAACCTGTCCATTCTAAAGGAGATCAGCCCTGGGTGTTCATTGGAAGGACTGATGCTAAAGCTGAAACTCCAATACTTTGGCCACCTCATGCGAAGAGTTGACTCATTAGAAAAAACCCTGATGCTGGGAGGGATTGGGGTCAGGAGGAGAAGGGGACGACAGAGGATGAGATGGCTGGATGGCATCACCGACTCGATAGCCTGGCATGCTGCGATTCATGGGGTCACAGAGTCAGACACGACTGTGCGACTGAACTGAACTGAAACTTTCAAGTGGCATTAAGTCTAGGAAAGTTTCCTCCATAGCACTTCCTTGCTGAAACTTGTCACAGTTTTTTAAGAGAACATTTATTCTATAAAAATAATGACTTAAATTTACCTTGCTTCATAGTTTTTGCAGTTCTTTCATATAAATTATACCATATAAATAATCCTTTGAGATAAATGAGGCAATCATTTCATCAATACTCCAAAGTTACAGGGGGGATAAGTGACATTCAGCGAGGTTAAGTCATCTGCCTAAAAGTTACCAGTCCGTAAAGGCAAAGTGGGTCCTTGTCCCCATGCCTTGAACACCAAAAATCTGAGCACCTTCTGGCAGGCCACACTGTTTCTTTTCTGGCTGAGAAGTCGCCGTTAGCAGCAGCTCTTCAGAATCTCATAGCTCTTACCATAAACAAACCGTTCAATCTTTATTTATACTTGGGCAAGACTGAAAAATGAGTGTAAACACACACACACACATCCCTTGATAAACACCAATAAAGAAAAGAGTAGAATTCACACTACATGGTTACTTCCCTACCTAAATTTAAGATAAATAATCTATATTTCATTATAAGCATATGCTGAGGCTGAAGAGATGTCAGCCACAAAACTGAAGCAGTTATCTAGATAATTCAAATTTGAGGTATAGAGCAAAGACCACTGTTTTTAAGAGCTATTGGTTTACATCCAAATTTTCCAGAGTCTTGGTCAAGTCTTTTCACCAAACATCTCTCCATGGCCTTTGAACACACCCCATGCCCCACCCTTATCCCTTGCCACAGGTTCCCATAGAACTAACTCAACCCTGACCATCATTCCAGAATCAGCTCAAAGATCACTTCTCTTCAGAAACAGTGGCTGACTTCTATCCCTACCCTTGTTCCAAATACCTCCTTGATTTGATCTCAGCAAGCAAGCCTCATCCATCCCAGTAAAGGGCTCCTCCACTGTGAAGCCAGTGAAGATGGGATTTACATCCAGAATCCGGAAAATACAAATTTTTTCAAGGGTGTGCTGCACCCATCTGTTGAAGTTTCCTATCCCACTAACATGCCATGCTCATGACTCAGAGCCCTGAGATTAGCAAGGCAGTTCTGGGCAGTTCTTTGAGAGAAATGGCCACCAGTTTGATAAGAGACAGGCACCTGACCAATGGCTTGCCACTTGTAGAAGTGGCCTTGAGATGACAATTCCATCAAATAAAACTACTTAAGCAGAAGCCTACAGGAGTAGGCAAAAGTCAAAGATAAGATCACACCAGCCATAATTTCCTATGAAAACAACTATTCCTGCCTGAACTGGGAGAAAGAGAAGACACCAGAAATGGGCCTAAAACAAACGATCCCCAAACAATGTGGAAGTATGATGTCCAAATCCCAGATGTGACGTTATCTAACCTTGTAGGAGAAATGAGGGGATGTGTCACTATTTCGTTTAGTCATTTATCCCTCCATTCAGTGATTCATCTAACAAATACATACTGAGTCCTCAGGAGACAATGGCAAAAACAGATGTCATCCCTACCTTCACGGAACTCACAGTTTAATGAGGGAGACACATACATAATCACTCCGGAAGACAAGACTGCGTACTCTGTAATACACACGGAAAAGTATAAAATGGGGAGAAAATGGGGACTCACAGTGGGATCTTGATATACAGAAAAGTGCTTCCATATAGGAAGTCTTACACAGAAGCCTGAAGAATGAGGTTATAGATGAATGTTTAGAGAATGAGGGGAGGGATGGACACATTTCTAGAAGCAGTATGAGCAAAGGCTGGACTGGAAGTAAACAATAATGTGTCGACGCTGAGGACATAGGTAGGTAGTCCATGTAGTGGCTTGTAGACCCCAGAAAGCATTCTGGAGGCTACCTTCAATCTGGTGCAAAGCAACTGAGGGTCTCTAAGCAGGAGGGGCCCCTGACCATATTTGTAGTGGACTTTTTGGTGACGATGTTGTCACAGTTTGAGCAAGACACCTCCATTTGTTAAGAAAGAAACACACAATAGTTTTGTTTCTCTAGCCCTGGTACCAACTGAGCTCTTCTAGAGAACCACTGCCCCTTTACTGCTGAAAAACAGAGCCCTCTCCAACCTACCTGGTGTGTGAACCCAGCAGCAGGGTCCCCAGTGCTGACCGAGGAGCTCTGGCTCCGCAGGTATGACACCAAAGACTGACTTTTGGGTCAGTTCTAAGAAACAGTGACTGTTCTCAGGAGAGCAAGACAGCTGCTCAAACGCTGCAGCAAACCTAGAAGATGATGCATGGGCTCTGAATGCGATGGAGTGAGAACGGCTCCCAGCATCCATCAGCAGTCAGTTTCGGAATGCTGCCTGGGCTACATGACTTCCCCCTGCCCCCTGTCCTGCACCCTCTGACTGGTCAGGACCTACCCTTTTCTGAATCCCCCTGTTAGAGCACCCTGCTGGCAGGACTTCTTATGGCCTGTTTCCTCCACACAGCAGGAAGATCCACAGAGCAGGAGAAGCAGGGATCTTAGGTCACCACTTCCTCACTAAGGCCTGGTACTGTGCGGGACACTTGTCGGCGCCTCGTACATTGGTTTGTTCATGCGTCTTACGTTCTACAGCACTGCGTTGTCATTGTGGATTTTTTTTTCAATCTCCCTCTGTGAGTTCTTTGAGAGCAATGTCACCATGTTTGCGTCTCCAGTTGGCACTTGGTATAGGATTGACTGTTAAGTAATGCATGGGTGAAGTAATTAATATGAAGGTCCTTCACGAATGCCTGCTCTCTAGAATCCTACATGCCATCAGTATTCATTGATGAAAGATGCTCGCTTAACACTGATGGCTAATGCATTTCTACATTTTAATACACAATCAAAAAGAGAATGCATGTAAAAACTGCTGAACTCCAAATAAGGTCTATAACTGGGTTAATAGTAGTGAATCAATTTCCCAGCGTTGACAAGGTATGATGGTTACACAAGATGTTAAATTTGAGAAAGCTGAATGAAGGGAACAGGGGATATCTCTGAATTCTTTTCACAACTTCCTATGAGTTGAAAACAGTTTTAAAATAGATTATAATGACTCAAAAGCAAATTTTAATTTTTTTGCTCTTTACCTCTTTATATATTTTTATATTTTTTACTTTTAATTTTCATATCTATTTTGAGCATAGCTGAGAAAAATGTAATGATTTAAATGATGCTGTCAGATACTACACCAGCAAACAGGAAAGATAATGCCCTAATTCTGGGCACTGTTCTTTTGGTCCTGACAGGTTGGCATTTAAAATATGCTGGGAGAGGAACAAGAGGCATTACTTTTGCCTGATTCAAGCATATCCTCGAAATTGTAGTTTCATAAACAAAGTGCCGACGGCTATGATCTTCTCTCCTCTTCTCCTTTTATCCTAAGTCAGGTCAATAAGTCTGTCTTATGCAGAGCCCCGGGTTTGGAAGATAGACAGCAATTACAGACTACAGGGAACTATTAGTGGAAAACTCACAGGAAGCCAGAGTGCCTTTAAACTTCCTTCTGCAGAGCACCGTTCTTTGAAAAAAATGTCAATGTTAGAAAAAGATGTTTTAAACAAATATGTTTAGTGTGTACACTCTCATGGTGTTCCTGGAGTTTTTAAATTACATTTTCAAGAGTCCACTGTCAGTTACGTGGATAACAATATGGGTCATGACTTCAAAAATCCGAAGCATGGTAGGCAATTTTTCTACTATTGGAAGATCTGAAAACCACCAATAAGAAATCCCTGTGTACACAGATTAAGGTGAAACTGCAGTTTATCTTAAACTGCTTAAACATGGAAGGTCAACAAGAACTTCCCCAGCATAAAAATCTGTAATTTCCAATACCATTCAATTAATAAGCTTCCTAGAAATCCATATGATGAAAATTATGAAAAAAAAAAACCCTGTAGATACCATAAAGTCAAATTCAAAGATAAATGACATTCCTCCATATATTCATCTTTTTTTTTTTTCCTGAAAACTGAAAACCTGTGAATAGGTACATCTAAGAAGAGTACCTGCTCAGAAGTCCCTATGGTTTTGTGATAACCTGTTTAAATCAAGTTCAGCTCTAGGGATGGCACTGGGACATCATCTTAGCAACCCACAAGCTTGCCCGGAAAAGAGGTGGAAGGACCATGTATGATAACCAGGTGCAGAAGGAGAATGCCTCTCTGATGGCTGGAAAAGCTCATTAGACAAGGGCATCCATCTTTTCTTCTTCAAGGTAACAGCCACACACTGTAGAGACAGAATTTCACTTAATAAAAGAAAGGGAGGAAAAAGCGCAAGAATGTTTTTAATATTTGGCTTACTGATTCACAAATCAAAGAAGAAGAAACTATAATTATCTCTGGTTCTATCAGAACTGAGAGATTTCTTCCACACAATCTTTTGTGTGGCGGGAACAAAGCTTTATTCCAAAGAAAATTCACTTTAAAATATCCCCAAAGAGATAAAATACCCGCAAGATTCTACAGCTCTTTAATGCTTGCCATGGGCCAAATTGTGCAATTAGAATCAGTCACTTTAAGTGCTGAAGTCATATAATGCTAATAGATCACTTTATAATGTGAGCAGTTTTTAAAAGTCGTATTTAATTCTCCATTATCACTGGACTGAATGCTAGTTGTGTCCATACAATCGGTTAGAGAGTCTCAAGTCCAGAGAAGACAGACGGCCACTTCCTAGGGCATTGCTCTACCCTGGCTTTCATTCTGAGATCTGAATTGGAACTCTAAAATTGACCATATTTCCACTTTCTTCCTAACTGTATTTATTTTTATTTCCAAACCAAATGACAAGGGCTTCTTTTGGTTTTGTAATTATTTTATTTCAAAAAGTACAGATTGAGACAAAATCCCCTATAGGGGGTGTGTGTGTGTGTGTACGTACATGTGTGTGGTTTTCTTTAAGAAAATGAAATGAACCATAAAATAAGCCCTTAACAGTAACCTTAGAAATAAAACAAAATCATTTACAACATATGGGATTGTTGCAGGATATGTCAAGATTAGACGGTTTAAGGGAGCTCTCCTGAATGTGGAAGCAATTATCATGAAATTCATGACTCATTAGCAAACATTCCATATTGTTTCTCATTTCTGGGTCAATGTTATTAGGAAATATAGACTTAAGATTTAGTTGTTTCATTGACTTTAGATTAGAGATAGTTGGACCATATGATAATATTACTATAGAGCAAAGATTCCATGGTTTTGAAGTTCTTCACTTCTCACACATAGGCAGTTTGGTCCTTGAGTTAAGTATGAATGAAATAACCTCAAAAGCATATAGGTAAGAATGAAGTTGGTGATAGAAGGGTTGTCTGTAAGTGGAAAGCAAGAGTGCACGCTGAACATACGTACTGGGGGATGTCAGTTGGGATTTCGCAGACACGCTGCTTGGTATGCAAAATGGCTGGTGAACTCAAGTACCCAATACTGTATATAATGGGAACCAGATGTCTAACAGAGAGAGAAAAATATTTTATAGCAATAAATGTGACATTGACTCTTAAAGGGTTTGCTGCTTTTAAACAACTTCCCAATCTTTCCTTTTCCTAGTGCATTTTAAAGTAGATCGTGGAAAGAAACTATTTTCACATTTTTAAAGAAAAAGTGTTTAACTCGCCATGAACTTCTAAACTGCATACGTAAGGAGAAATGATCTGAAAGAGATAATTTTGGAATTTATGAAAGCCCTGTGCCCCACAATGCAAAAAAAAATTACTAAGGCTAATAAGGCATAATTCCTCCTGCCCTTTAAGAACTTAAAATATACAAGATGTGATAAGATGCATACAGCTGTTATGGGGACATGGCCAAAGCAGGCCCTGGGAAAGGGACACACAGTACTCTGAGGACTTAGGGGCGGCCGAAAAAACTCCTCTGGCTGGCAGGTCCCATGAAGGAGGAGCCCTCTGACTCGCCCTGCTCTAGGCCTCCCATCGCCTCCTCCGCACGCACCAGTGTTGCCCTGATGAAGGCCTCCAGCTCTCTGGCTTGCCACTGCACTGGTGTCCCAGCAGTTCTGCCCTCAGCCTCCCCCCACCCACTCCCAATATAACCCTCATTTTGCTGCTGGGGTTGTTGGTGTTCAGTTGTTCAGTCACGTCTTACTCTTTGAGACCCCATGGACTGCAGCACGCCAGGCTTCCCTGTCCTTCACAATCTCCCGGAGCTTGCTCAAACTCATGTCCATTGAATCGATGATGCCATCCAACCATCTCATCCTCTGTCACCCCCTTCTCCTCCTGCCCTCAATCCTTTCCCAGCATCAAGGTCTTTTCCAGTGAATGGACTCTTCGCATCAGGTGGCCAAAGTCTTGGAGCTTCAGCTTCAGCATCAGTCTTCCTGCTGGGGTAGGGGTTCTGAAGCCTTAGTTCTATAACGGAAGCTGGTTAAGTTGCAAGCTCTCTAGTTTGGCCTGGGTCCACATCTTACCTTGTCATTTACTGGTTGTGACCTTGAGGAATTCACTTATCCAACTTCCTTCAAACCTGTATTTTTTCATCTGTAGGATGAGGATAACCAAAGTGCAGATCTCAGGGGTTTGGTGTCAGGAATTGATGATGTCTGCACAGAATGTGCTTGAAAGTCAGGACTCTATTGGTAGAAACTCTTTTAGCTCTTGTACTATCAATCATCAGATCCAGGTTTTTAAAAGACAAAATCTAATGTGCTTATTTTGGCGTGCCAGGCTGCTCAGGAGCTGATGTTTGCCTGCTTCTCTAATTCTTTCTCTCAATCCCCTCCCTCAAATACACGACTTTCCTCCCATCCTTGTCTGCTTATCATCATACAAAGAGGCCTTTGGGCTCCAGCCCCTGCACCTTTGCACAGGTTACCCTGCCTGACATGGAGGGCTCACCATCCACCTACTACACAGGCAATGCTTGCTGACCCTGCTGGTCTGCTCTCTAGCAGATCTCTCTGTCTTCCCTGACATGCTATGAAAAAAAAAAAACAGTGTTCCCTTTATGAGGCCAATGGTTGCAAACTCAGGGTGCACACAGATAGCACAGCTAAGTGAAGCAGGAGAAGGTGATGCAGTAGGGAGTGGTGGGGACTGTGGTGAAAAGGAGAACCCCTGCTCTGGCTAAAGGGTCAGCCACTCCCCACTGCTGCCATGAGAAAATGAGCATTCAGTATTGCCAAAACTTCCATTGCTTCAAAGGAAGAAAGAAATCTACATTCTCACCTGAACTCTCCAGTCATTCATTGTTGACACCTTAAAGGATTTTTGCTTCCCAGGTGGCACTAGTGGTAAAGAACCCATCTGCCAATGCAGGAGACATAAGAGATGACAGTTTAATCCCTGGGTCAGGAAGATCTCCTGGAGGAGGAAATGGCAACCCACTCCAGTATTCTGCCTGGAGAATCCCATGGACAGAGGAGCCTGGAGGGCTACAGGCCATAGGGTCACAAAGAGTCAGACAGGATTGAAACAACTCAGCACACACGCCAAAAGTTTATTAATGCTATAACTTTGGGCCAGACAACACTCTCTGGGGACCAAATGGCTAACTGTATGCAGACCTTGGCTCTTGAGTCACCAGACTTAGGGATTTCCTTACAGGTGCACCCCTCCATTCTTTGCCTATAATTGTTAGCACACCTGCTTCTCCAAGAAGGACAAGGAGTATGCTGGGAGTGCTTTGTCTTTCCCATGCCTGCAGTGAGTGGCTCAAAAAAGCATCTCAGAGAAGTTTACATTGACGTTTCCTGAGTCTGAAAGACCGGGTAGGGTCTGCAGGTGGGAGGTCATTCCAGGGAGGTCAAAGAATCAAGGAGTTTCCATTCCAAATGTCCCTCTTCCTAAAGAGAAAAGATGTTATAGATATCATAAGCCTTGGTCCCATCACTTCATGGGAAATAGATGGGGAAACAGTGGAAACAGTGTCAGACTTTATTTTGGGGGGGCTCCAAAATTACTGCAGATGGTGATTACAGCCATGAAATGAAAAGACGCTTACTCCTTGGAAGAAAAGTTATGACCAACCTAGATAGCATATTGAAAAGCAGAGACATTACTTTGCCGACTAAGGTCCATCTAGTCAAGGCTATGGTTTTTCCTGTGGTCATGTATGGATGTGAGAGTTGAACTGTGAAGAAAGCTGAGTGCCGAAGAATTGATGTTTTTGAACTGTGGTATTGGAGAAGACTCTTGAGAGTCCCTTGGACTGCAAGGAGATCCACCCAGTCCATTCTGAAGGAGATCAGCCCTGGGATTTCTTTGGAAGGAATGATGCTGAAGCTGAAACTCCAGTAATTTGGCCACCTTATGCAAAGAATTGACTCATTGGAAAAGACTGATGCTGGGAGGGATTGGAGGCAGGAGGAGAAGGGGACGACAGGGATGAGATGGCTGGATGGCATCACCGACTCGATGGACATGAGTCTGAGTGAACTCCGGGAGTTGGTGATGGACAGGGAGGCCTGGCGTGCTGCGGTTCATGGGGTCGCAAAGAGTTGGACACGACTGAGTGACTGAACTGAACTGAACTGAAGGCTTGGTCAGTATCTGACTTCCTTAGAACTGTCTGGGACTCTTCCTTCAAAGTCTACTCCATGATTAGCAACACTGGAGTCAACCCTGAAAATAGAAACCTAGTCTACACAGCCTACATATAAACTCAATCTGTACCTGGCATGCAAGTGAATAACTCAATGAATGAGCTAAACCTTCTTGCCAGAACCCCAACTCAAGCGTCAGACATGCCACTGTCTTCATTTTGTTGGAAGGTGGCCAGAGACAAATGCTGGATCAGAGACATGCTGTCTCTGAAACTGTGGGCAAGAAAAAGAAAATGGTGACGACTGAAATGTGGACAACTTAGAAGATGCAGCAAAAGCAATGACAGTATGTGTTTTTACCTTTTTGAATGCCCACAGTCTTTGATCTGATGAGGTCCTTACTTCAAGGGATGAAAAGTGAAAGTGTTAATCATTTCATTACATCCAACTCTTTGTGACCCCACGGACTGTAGCCTGCCAGGCTCCTCTGTCCAACAGATTCTCCAGGCGAGAATACTGGAGTGGGTATTCCCTTCTTCAGGGCATCTTCCCAACCCAGGATTGAACCCAGGTCACTTGCAATGCAGGTAGATTCATTTACCCTCTGAGCCACTTAGGGAATAATCATGCATAAATGCTTGGCTTTAAGTATAGTCATTGCAGCTTTGTTTACAATGTTGAAAAAATATAGGAATTGTTACATGAGCAGTAATAGAGGATTTGCTATTATTAGTATTTATTAATTAATAAACTATTATTAATAATAATAATTTATGAATGACTATTATTGCTATGTACTTGGAATGTTGGGTTCCTTTTATCACTTAACCATAATGTTCTATCCATCTTACAGATGAGGACTCTGAGACACAAGAGTGTTTAAATAACTGGTCCAAATCACACAGCACAGGCATTTGAACTCAGTACTTATCTAATACCAGAGCTTAAGCAGGGTCTTCCCCTTCTCCTATAAATAACTGACATCCATTGTGGTCACTGTGAAGTCACCAAAATTATAATCTAGGAGAATATAGGATGATACAGACTAGAATGCTATAAGGTGGAAAAAGCAGATTACAATAAAAGCTCATCTTGCTCTGGCCTCTAGGAAAATATCACAATCTAGCAGACACTGCTCCCTCACTGAAGAAGGATTTGAAGTAAGAAGAAAGACTATCTCACAAAAATCACTGCATGTCAGTGCCAGATACAAGGAGTACCTCTAGCATCTTTCCATTTGTTCCTGTGCTTCTCACCCTGTGTCTCGTTTACTTGTCTCTTGCAAACCACCTTCTTCTGTAATCCCACCTCAGTGTAACCCAGCTGGGGCCTGAAATTCCCCCTTGTCCACTTAGCTAGGGCTAGAGTTCTCTAACAACTGATCCACAAAACAGTAAATGGCCTGGAGGAAAGCACTGTCCATCTAAGAAACAATTCTTTTTTGTAACTAAAAACCAAAAATATGTGGCAAAAAGATGGGAAAGACCCACATCAAGGTATTAACAGTGTTTAAATACACATTTTTCTGCTTATGTTTGCTTCTCTATGCATTCTAAGTTTTCTACAGCAGATATAAATTATAGCTGAACAGCAGACTGCACCGGAAAGTCGCTGCATGTAGAGCAAGACCTCACCTGTATTGATGGGACTTCCCTGGGGGTCCAGTGATTAAGTCTGTGTCTTCCAATGCATGGGAAGCAGGTTCCATCCATGGCTGGGGAGCTAAGATTCCATGTGCCTTGCAGCAAAAAAAAAAAAAAAAAAAAAACATGAAACAAGCAATATTGTAACAAATTCAAGTTTTAAAAGACTTTTAAAAATGGTTCAAATGAAAAAAAAATCTCTAAAAAAAAAACACTTGTATTGATGGAGATGCTAAACACACTGCACTCAGGCCCTTGCCCCATAACTATGTGCTGAGCTAACGGCTCCTAGGATAGACAAGGCAGAGAGGAGAAGAAAGGCATCAGCTACATGGAATATAAGACATCACTGCAGAAGGCAAGAGCCCGTCAAAGAGGAAACCAAAATGAAAATACATATTTCAAACAATCAGGTGGAGAATGGACAAGGAAAAGCAGGTTCGTTGCTTTGGTCTGAAAAATGGCGGTGTGGTTGCAGGTAGCGAGGAAGCAGAACAAGAAGCAAGTCTTTTCCACGCACCGAAAGGAAAGCTGAAGTGCTGCCGGGGGAGATGAAGGGATGGACAGATTGTTAGGCCCACAGAAGGTACAGAACACAGAAGAGTGAAGTCGTTGAGAGAAAGGACAGCAGTGCAATCACGGTGGAGCCGAAGAAAAGAAAAGCAACCGGAGAATAAAATACCGAGGACAAACATTTGGGCTGAAATAAAGCTGGCCCGCACATCCAGTTCAGAGTTAGGGAATGGCACCCACTGTTGTCTTATTTATCTTTCAATTCTCCCCAGATGGTACGTTGCCACGGGCCTCCCTAATCACACTCTGCTGGTGGCCTTTCTGTAGGCAAGTGTTCATCTTGTCTATCACTTGGTACTTGTTTCCCTATCACCTTGCTCACCTAGAGAATAGATAGTTCATTCCTTTTCACTAATTACTTCATTGAATTTTTTATAACTCCAACTAGACAGGAAGCTCCTGGAGACTGGAATGCTATGATGAGAGATCAGCAATTTTAAGAGGTGTCCACAAGCTTTCTAACACTCTTCAAATCCAGAGAAGGGGACTATGTGCTCTCGCCTTGAATCTGAGCTGACCCGAGTGACTGGTAGACCAGTGATAGATGTGCCTGGGCTAGGACAGAAAAGGACATTCCACCCTTTGCCTTGTTCTCTTGGGATGCTGTCTTTGGAACCCTGAGTGTCCAGGAAAGTAGCATAAGAGCAAGGCTGTCAGGAAGCTCGGGTCACACGGAATGAGCAAGCGCTGCAGCTGACAGTCCCAGTGGACGACACAGCAGAGAAGGGCCGGCATCAACCATCACACCCGTGAGCAAGGCGGTCTCAGCGGTCACTGCAGTCTCTGCCATCTCTTCCTTCTGGACGGCTCTTTGAGATCCACCCAGCTGAACCCTGCAAACGCTCAGAACCATGACAGATAATATAAAATGTCTTGTGGTTTTATGTGTGTATATGTCAGGGTGAATCTGTCATGTAGAAACAGATAACTGGAGCAGGCACTGTTGGTTCTCAACAGATACGTGTTACATTTCATTCAACAGCAGATAAGGGATGGCAACGTTGTCTTTTGATCTTTTTCTCCCTTTTTGTCTTACTCTCCATTATTTTCTGTTCTATAGTCAGACTCTCCTTATATCCTCAGTCTCTCTCTCTTTCTTTCTCTCTCTCCAAATCCACAATTGTCCCTGTGGAAAAGAGCTCCATCCAGAAAGCCAGGCTTCTCTTCATACCTATGAAGCTTTTCCCCCTCTCTTTTAGAGTGTATGTGCATGTGTGTGTATATGTGCACGTGTGTGTGTTACTTGTTCAGTCATATTCAACTCTTTGCAACTTCACGAACTGTTACCTGCCAGTCTCCCCTGTCCATGGAATTCTCCAGGCAAGCATACTGGAGTGGGTTGCCATTCCCTTCCCCAGGGGATCTTCTGACCCAGGGATTGAAGCCAGGTCTCCTGCATTGCAGAAGGAAATGGCAACCCACTCCAGTGTTCTTGCCTGGAGAATCCCAGGGACAGGGGAGACTGGTGGGTTGCCGCCCATGGGGTCGCACAGAGTCGAACACGACTGAAGCGACTTAGCAGCAGCAGCAGCAGCAGCAGCAGCAGCAGCAGCAGCTCCTGCATTGCAGGCAGATTCTTTACCGTCTGAGCCACAAGGGAAGTCCTCTTTTGGAGTAAAAGAGCCCAAATTCTTCATTAAAAAAAAAAAAAATTGTTCTCCTTCTGTTCTTTGCTGACTTTAGTCCTCCTTCCCCGATGATCTTTGAGTCTTGGGTGTACTTTTCAGGTTGTAAAGATTAGGAGCAAGCTACTCTAGCTGTGATGCTCTTAGTCATAACCTTACCCACACCTGGAAAGCACGGCTGTTTTGCCACCTTGGGATCGTCCTGTGGCTGTCCCACCTGTCAGCTGCAGAAATCCCAGCTCGCTTCCCCAGGCAGTACAGGGGGTCCGCAGGCAGCAGCCACATCAGGAGCCTGAAGGGAAAGACAGCAAGCAGGGTGGTCAGAACCGCTGTGATGAGGATGCTGAGTGCCACTTCCAAAGAGTATCTCTCATAGGAGAGATGCTCGGACGTTGTAATCTGGAGATGACTCACCTGGCCTGGAGAGGCACTGAGTGTGTCACCTGAACGGTCACCAAACAGCTGAAAAAGAATGGAAGCTGAGAGACAGGCAAAAACCAGACCAGAAGATTCCCCCGCCCCTTGGGCGCAAGGGTGTGCGGTCCATCTGCGCTGCCCCGCAAGGAGCAGCCCGCGCCGGGACCTGGAAACATCACCTGCGATAATCCCACGTGGGCGCACTCTGACTGAGACATGCGGCCGCAGGAACGCACGGGGATTCCAGCGGCGCACGGAGCTGCCCTGCAGAGAAAGGAAAAATCCACCCCCAGGAATGGCAAACACGCTGCTAAAAGGACCACGTGCAGGCTTGGCCCAGCACACCAGCAGCAGGCAAAGTAATATCATCTCAGGTCAAGGAGAAAACCCACAGCCCAAAATAGACACCCTCCCCAGTTGCCGCTGGGTCTAAAATTATACCATCGAAGATTTATTCCTTTGCACACCTCACTTTCCCTGGGGGCCAGTCTGGGTGGGGGCAGGGACCCAGGCACCCATATGTCTTCACATGAAGGTGTAAAAGGCCTGACAGCTCCGCGGAGTTATGTGGGGGCGGGAAAGGAAGGGAGGTGTTGAAAGGAGTGGAACAAGGCAAAGGAAGTGTTGGTGAGGAATACCAAAAGGAAACTTCTCCTATTTCAGAGTTTTACCCAGAAGGAAGCTAGCTGGCAGCTACATCATAAAACCAAGGCCTGAGCGATTTGCCAGTAAATCTGAACCATGCATGTAAACAATTCAAATCATTCATTCCTTGAAATGCCTTTATAATATATCTTTACGCAGAGCTGGACATGCCTCTACTTCAAATTGCTCAAAGTGTGGTGGGATAAGGGGTGGGGAGTGGCAGGCGGAGGGAGGGGGAACAAATGAGGGGCAATTAGAAAGTATCACAAGAAAAACCAGAGAAAATGTCAGACTGACACACAAAAGGAAGCTACAATCAAAGTTACCATTTCTGGGGCAAGATGTCCTCAGAAATTCAGGCAAGGCCTTTCCTGACCCTAGAAGATTAAGACATAAACAAAATAAAAACAAATAATCACTATTGATTATTTGTTATAGACCTCCAGTCTACTGTCCCAACAACCAGCTCCATCCTCTTCTATCTTTAAAGTCCTTAAAATATAGACAAGAATGTCAGAAAGGTAACCCCCCTCCTGCTTTCTTAAGCTACTTCTGGGGCAGAAAGTCAAGTACATGGATGCCATGGATGAACATTAGGTAGAGGCAAGACTCCAGATAGGGAACAGTAGAAGGATAAGAATGAAAGACAAGGAAAGAGAGCAGAGTGCTGCGAAGGATGGGTTCCTGAAAGAATGAGAAACATGTTCACACCATTTGGCCATTTATAAAGTACTGTCATTTAACCTGACCCCCAGTCCTCCCAACTTGGTGAAGAAAGGAAGTTTCAGTCCTCTTTGTATAAATGAGAACACGGTGAATGAGAGAAGTTCAGTGACTTGGCCAAAGTTACACAGTTAGGTATTTAGGGACATGGATAGGTCTCGAAAGCTGAGTCTAACTGATTAAATCCCCTATTCCTTCTACTCTAATAGTCTTTGGAGTTACTGAACCCAGGGATTCAAGAAATGTTCCTCCTGGGTCTGTTGGTAATACACTGATGATTTCTGTAACTAAGATTTCCCTTCTTAGCCTTGGTTCGTTTTTTCACTCAGCCACAACTGAATCTCAACCAGAGCCAGGCCTTGATCTAGGAGTTGAAATGCACCTACATGGGGATTTCACATAGAGGACTCCATGATGGTCAATTTCAAATGTCCCCTTTATAGGTGGATATTTGGCCAGGTGACCTCAAGTGGCCCCTGGCATCCTTTCCTAGTGACAATTGTCTAATTTCCCCAGAATATGTAAGACATCTGAAACGATGTAGATCCTATCTTTATCCACTGTTTTACTACTTGTCCTCTCTCTCTCTAGAAAATGAGGTCGTTCAGAACAAGGACCTTCTCTTATTCAAAGCTGTCTCTCCAACGCTTAAAACAATTCCTGCCCAGAATAGGTGCTTAAAAATATCTGTGCAATAAATGACACTGAAAAATCACAGAGCACTTTTTCCAGTGCCTACTATGTGTCCAAAGCAGTATGAGATGGTCCAAGGGGGCTTAAAATTTAATCAAGATTACACGTGTCTAAATAGAAAGCACATGAAGAAGATGGGATTTTAATAATGGCGGAGAAAGGACCTGGAAGAATTAAAGCCCAATTTGAAATGCCTGTACACTGTACCACTTAATGCAAGAACAAGAGCCATCTTGTGATATTAAAAGGTAACAAATTTAAAATGAATAAAAGGAAACACTTTTTTCAAACAGCATATAATCTACCTGTGGAATTCATTGCCGCAGGATATTATTGAGGCAAATAGTCTAGCAAGATTCAAGAAAGGATTAGACATTTATATGAATAGGAATAATATTGGCAGTTACACTAACTAGGTTAAAAAGTTACAAGGCATGTCCGTCCTGGGCTCCAGGGCATAACTGCTCACCAGCTGGGGCGAGGAAGGAATTTCCCCTTGTGATAGAGCATTACATAATTAGCCAGATGCACAATGGCTGGACTTTTTGCAGTCTTCTGTAACAGAGGTAGAGCCCACTGCCCAGGGGAAGTTTCTGCAGAAGTCAGACCAATGACCTCTTACCATGGTTATTTCTGTCTTCCTGTTATACAGTCCTGAATAGAAGGTAGAGAAAACACATAAATTTGGAGGGGATTTTTACCCGAACATTTTTCAACTTCGGAAAACAGAAAAGGCAAAAATAACTTTCTTCTTTTTGATGATGAAACTATCTCAGAAAATGAAATCATACTCTAGCTGTAATCTTATTAGTGGCATAGCCAACAGCTCTAGGAGGCTACCTGTGCAATTCCAAACCTCAGCAGGAGTCCTGGGAAAATCATGTATAAAGGCATCATCCATCCATCTTTCACAGCCATCTAACACTACGCCTTCTGCGTGTGCACTTAACACATATGTGTTTAATGAAAGTGCATTTTTGCAGATGTGGGAGGAAAGCTGTTCATAATGCAGTCCACTCACATTGTGAAGCTTTTCTCTTTGTTAGAGAATCAGTTACACTGCCAGGCACTTCCTTTAATTCTTATAATGCATGCATGTGAGTTCTCTAAGTCGCTTCAATAGTGTCCAACTCTTGGGCCTACAGCCTGTTGCCTGCCATGGGTCTCTCCAGGCAAGAACCTTGGAGTGGGTTGCCATGACCTCCTCCAGGATATTCCCAACCCAGGGATCGAACTTGCATCTCTGACATCGCCTGCAACGGCAGGCGGGTTCTTTACCACTAGTGCTATTTGGGAAGCCCCTTAAAATGCATATTCTCCATCCTAATGTGGAAAAACAAAAAGGCAGTTGTCAGCCATGCATTGAAATACAAGTCTCCTTAATAACATGTGATCACATTAAAGAAAAAATCAAAACTAAATTATTCATTATACTAACTTACTTTACAAATCTTAGCTATGCAGGTATAGACAAGACTCCAGAGAAATGGTATCAGTGTTTGAATGATTTAAGAAAAAATACCTCCCATATTGCGGGACAAAGAACATTCTGCAAGCCAAAACATAAAGGGTAATTTTAATTTAAATCCTCAAACCAGAAATGAACCCAAAAGTTTTCAAAGATCTCTAAATAAGAGTAGATAGATATACAATCAAATGTACATATGGTAATACGATGGGATCTTGTTACGGATTCCTCATCTCTGTGTTCACTCAATCAAAATTCGATCCACAATTAGATGAATCTGTGGATTCGGTACCCACTGCTATGGAAGGCTAATTGTACTACATCATCTTATATAAGGGGTTTGAGCATCTGCAGATTTTGGTATCCTCAGAAATCCAGGAAACTGTCCCAGATGGAGACAGAGAAACAACTATATTAGTGGTTTTTTTCTGGAGAGAGAGAATCAGAGATGGACAATAGTTATCATTAGTATTTTCAAATATGTTCTCACACTAGGTATGTTAAGAATCACTGGTCTAGGACACACCCTACAAGAAAATTCTCAAGTCATTTTGAAGTGAAGTGAAGTGGCTCAGTCGTGTCCGACTCTTTGTGACCCCACGGACTGTAGCCTACCAGGCTCCTCTGTCCATGGGATTTTCCAGGCAATAGTACTGGAGTGGATTGCCGTTTCTTTCTCCAGGCAATCTTCTCAACCTAGGGATCGAACCCAGGTCTCCCGCATTGTAGACAGACGCTTTACCATCTGTGCCACCAGGGAAGTCCTAAGTCCTAACAAGTCATTTTGGACACAATCTTTTCCATCTGTGTACAAAAGTTGCTCTCATAAGATTTGTTTCCTTACATTTGATCATTAATACTTAGATTCTCTTAGTAGAAGATCAGATACATGGGATCTAATTCCCATCCACAGGAAACACTTTAAACATTTAAGGGTTGTTTTAGACAGCTATCTGTCATTTTATTTGGTGTAGGATCAATCTTTTCAAGTTTGAATGTTTTCTCTTGGTTTAAGTTTTCCTACTTACCTTTTCATGTAATTACCATTAAGATTAGGGCTTGTCAGATTTTTGTTTATTGGTGTTGGGTTGTTTTTTGATTTGGGGTGTTTTTTTCTCTATTGTTGGTGGCTGATGTTTGTTTTTTACTTGAAATTAATCACATAGCACAAGGAATTGTATGTTGTAGAAGGTCTTTTGTCAGCTAGGATGGGGTTCAAATTTCACCCTAGAAGTATTACTTTAGATAAACCAATTCCTATGACTCTCTTTCCTCATCTGTAAATTGGAGCTATAATAAATTTGGCTTAATCTGATGAACAGATTAAAGGAGACACGACTATAAAGCATTTGCCACATTGCCTATCATATATTAAGCAGACAGTAAATTTCATCTACTTTATAACTGGATATTTTGCCTACATATTTGTAATCATTAAGAATGCATATCCTATTTCAATGTTATTATATCAGCTGCATAACAGTAAATATAAAGAAAATATTCTATACTTCCATTTCCCATATTGGTAGGTTTATATTAGGTTCTAACTATTGTAAGCAATAGTTTGATGGACATCTTCAAGCATTATCTTTTTGGTTATGAGAACAGACTCCTAGAAGTAAAATTATTTAGTCAAACGTTGTTAAAAAAAAAAAGTCAGTGGCTCTTGACACATGATCAATTGAGCTTCCAAAAGGGTTTTGCAAATGTACCCCCCTCTCAGCCATATAGAAGTGTCAGTTTCACGACCCTTTGGTGAATAACGGGAATTACTATTTACCAGTAACAAAATGAAAATAATAATAATAATGAAAAGACTCTGTACAAGCAAGCTCTGGTGTTTCCAGATCTAGGAAAGTAAATATTCTGTGAACGGTACAAATTTCCATTGCTTCAGCAGCAGCAAGTTTCCTTCCAAGTGTTTTCTCAAAGTGTTGCATATAACCTCTCAGAAACTTTTCAGCCCACAGTAACACACCTTGTAGTTTTCAGGCTGAGTGAAGTCACAGAGGGGAAGGCACAGGTTCCTGGTTTTCCTACCAGCTGTCCAGTGGTCCCATGAAAACCAGCGGTTCAACTGTCACCACTAGCATGAAGGCACAGCATGCAGGACCATTCCCAGAGGAAATGGGACCTGTTGAGACTCATATAAATATTTTCTTGCAAGGTGGAATACTGGAGACTGACACAGCCCCGTCTGACCACAAAACCTGAAAGGTGTAACCCAAGGAGGCATATCACCTGAGCCTTGAAAGGGATAATCTGAGGAGGAACAGTTGGTTTGTGCAGCTTTGCTAGAGACTAAATAATAGCTGGGTTTGTGGAAAGAGAGGAAAGAAAAGAAAGAGAATACTCTGGCCTTTGGTGATGAGTACTGCATGTGAGAGCTGAGGAATTGACAACGTTGAAATGGAAATTTTCTTACTCAAGGTGACCAAATAGAGGCTTTTTCTTCCCTTTCCACATCAGTGTCCTGCTGACTCCCTCTTTCTCTTTAAACAAATTTTGAGGAGCCCCAAGTTTCATTTGAAATCTGTGTGGGCGTTGTTCTAACAAGAAAACATCTGACCTCCCTGCTCATCCACACCAAACTCTTCAACAAGAAATCTCTTTTAAGATGCTATCACTTAGGAGGCTAGTTCAGCAGCTTCTCCTGGCTCACTCACAAGGCAATATTCACAGAAAAAGTACAAATCAGAGTTGGGCTCTTTTGACATTTATAGATGGCATAGCATTATTTGTTAAATTCCAGAACCTGGTGTCGGGTAAACAGGCTAAAAGGATTAGTGACTCCAAAGGTGGGGATCATTGGTATGGATGCCTGCACACCTGGGTATGAAATGCACCCAAAAGCAAGCAACATGGTAGAAGGGATAAAGACTCAGCCTCACATCAATACTACCTGCATGACCCTCCACAAGCAATGAACCTCTCTGGGCCTTTGTTTCTACTCTGTTAAATGGAGACAGCAACGCCTGCCTCACAGAGTTGTATCAGGAAAGTGCCAGCTCCCAATATAGGGGAGATCTTTATGTCCACGGGCTTCCCTGGTGGCTCAGAGGGTAAAGCGTCTGCCTGCAATGCCAGAGACCTGTGTTTGATCCACGGGTCGGGAAGATCCTCTGGAGAAGGAAATGGAAACCCACTCCAGGACTCTTGCCTGGAAAATTCCATGGACAGTGGAGCCTGGTAGGCTACAGCCCATGGGATCACGAAGAGTCACACACGACTGAGTGACTTCACCTTATGTCCACACAGGTGTCCACATACATATGTGAGTACATGTGTACGTGCACTTGAGTTTTTGAAAATCAATTACTCCTCTCCCTCTTTACAGCTCATAAGGTGAGTTTTGAAAAGTCAATCAAGAAAGGAAGGAGAGAAACATATTTTCCTCTCCAAGAAAAATCAATTAAATGTCAAATATGAACTGTTCCTGGGAGTAAATTTTTTTAATGGGTTAAAGTCTTGGCCATTACAGACCTCTGATATGTAATTTCTAAGAAAGGACCAGGTAATATTTTTTTTAATTAAGTGGAAGATAAAATGCTTGAACCAGTGGATCCATTCAGAAACTACTTTTTTAGCCATTTTCCGGAGCGTCCCGATTGTATCATGCCTTTTAAGAGTCCTGATTTAATAGCACTTTACTTTAAACCTTCATTTGTGAAAAGCATTGATTTATGATAGGGCTGATTAAAGCAATGGTATCTCAAGCAATAATGATTTCAATTATTGGACTTTCACCAATGGGCATTATTCTGACTTACTCTCCATTCTTTCCCCATTTTGATTCACTGTAAGAGAATAGATGTAATTTTGAAAAGTTCCCGCACAAACATAATATCAGAAAGAAAGGTATAGACAGATGGACTGCTGTACCCTTTTTGATGATGTGAGGGTGTTGCATTTTAATATGCTTTGACAAACTAGAGCCTCAGGGGGCTCCTATCCGATACCATGAGGAGTATCCAGAACTCCAAGACCACTCTAATGCCCCTGGAGCGCAGAGAAGTCAGCAATGAATGTAGTAAAGACCAACCCTCCAAGCCTAGTACCTAGAAGCACGCCTTCTCTTTTCATGAACCTGGAGAAAACAGTTAAGCCCACACTCAGATCTTTAACTCCATTTGAAACTAGCAGTGATGCAAAGCAGACCAGAGATTCCCTACTGATCTGAAAGCCTGTCCCACGGACCAGGCTGGTAAATTAAAAAGTGAAATTGGCCTGGAGTCATATGCTAGGGAATGGTGGCAACTTGGAAGGAACCCTGAGTAATGGGGGCAGCTGCTCCTATGCCTCAGCTAAGCGTCACCACGTGCAGCTGTGGCCCAAAGCCTGCCACATCTCAGGTGTCAAAAGAATCCAGAAACCCACACTGCTATGTGAAGCTGAAGTTTCTCCCTTTCTGAAGGTTAGACAAGCACTGGCCAAACAGCCCAGAGGCCAACTCTGCTCGGATTCCTAGTGGGTGCCCAAGTGGTGAATCCATCTAGTTACTAGGGGGGAAATATGCCACACCTTTTAACAGTTAACACAGTGTTTTTATTCCACTATTTCACAAACAGTTAACAGAAATATATTATGTGCGAAGAACTACATGCTGGGTGAAAGTGAAAGTGAAAGTCACTCAGTCATGTCCAAGTCTTTGCCACCCCATGGACTATACAGTCCATGGAATTCCCAGGCCAGAATACTGGAGTGGGTAGCCTATCCCTTCTCCGGGGGATCTTCCCAACCCAGGGATCGAACCCAGGTCTCCCCCTTTGCAAGAAGATTCTTTACCAGCTGAGCCACCAGGGAAGCCTGGGTACTGAGAAGCAAAAAGAGAACAGTACCTTTTATCTGCCATCAAGGAACTGACAGTCCAGCATTTATATACAGGAACTATGGAGGGCTTCCCTGGTGGCTCAGCTGGTAAAAAATCCACCTTCAATGCAGGAGACCCTGGTTCAATTCCTGGGTCGGGAAGATCCCCTGGGGAAGGGATAGGCTAACCACTCCAGTATTCTTGAGCTTCCCTGCTGGCTCAGCAGGTAAAGAATCTGCCTGCAATGCAGGAGACCTGAGCTCAGTCCCTGGGTTGGGAAGATCCCCTGGAGAAAGGAATAGCTCCGCACTCCAGTGTTCTGGCCTGGAGAATTCCATAGCCTGTACAGTTACAAAGAGTCAGACACCACTGAATGACTTTCACTTTCACTTTTCTTGGAGGATTTAGGGTTTAAAATTTTGAGAAATAACCTAACATTGGGGCTCAATCTATCACATTCCTTTTTTGTATTTAGCTCCCTTGATACCTTTTAATTAAGTTAGTTTGTCCCTACATTCTGCTTTGAAGCTTTCCTTGAATTTGAGGACTACTGCCAGGATTTCTAAAGTCCATGTTGGGTGCCTTCCCATTAAAATGCCAACAATGATTGGAAGGGAAAATTCCAATTGTACCTTGACAGTTCATTTCCATCAAATCAACTTTACAGATTTCTTACTTTGGTGCTGTTAACTGGACACTTGTATCATTTGAATCTAGCTAGTCTATGGTGCTATAGCTTTTATGAGAGCTGACCAGCAGATGCTTTATGTATTAATCCCTCTGGAAAATCACCTCAATAACTTTTTTAACTTTTGGTGGGGGGAGGGGGGAATTATAGAAATCCCAAGACACAGATGAAAGCATTTGGGTCCAACCACTAGAATTTTGCTGACTGTATAGACTGTATAGAGATTCTCCATCTTTGGCTGCAAAGATTATAATCAACCTACATCAAATCCCTTATGATTATACAGTGGAAGTGAGAAATAGATTTAAGGGCCTCGATCTGATAGATAGAGTACCTGATAAACTATGGACTGAGGTTCGTGACATTGTACAGGAGACAGGGATCAAGACCATCCCCATGGAAAAGAAATGCAAAAAAGCAAAATGGCTGTCTGGGGAGGCCTTACAAATAGCTGTGAAAAGAAGAGAAGAGAAAAGCAAAGGAAAGGAAAGATATAAGCATCTGAATGCAGAGTTCCAAATAGCAAGAAGATATAAGAAAGCCTTCCTCAGCAATCAATGCAAAGAAATAGAGGAAAAGAACAGAATGGGAAAGACTAGAGATCTCTTCAAGAAAATTAGAGATACCAAGGGAACATTTCATGCAAAGATGGGCTCAATAAAGGACAGAAATAGTATGGACCTGACAGAAGCAGAAGATATTAAGAAGAGGTGGCAAGAATACACAGAAGAACTGTACAAAAAAGACCTTCACGACCCAGATAATCACGATGGTGTGATCACTCACCTAGAGCCAGACATCCTGGAATGTGAAGTCAAGTGAGCCTTAGAAAGCATCACTACGAACAAAGCTAGTGGAGGTGATGGAATTCCAGTTGAGCTATTTCAAAGCCTGAAAGATGCTGCTGTGAAAGTGCTGCACTCAATATGCCAGCAAATTTGGGAAAACTCAACAGTGGCCACAGGACTGGAAAAGGTTTTCATTCCAACCCCAAAGAAAGGCAATGCCAAAGAATGCTCAAACTACCACACAATTGCACTCATCTCACACGCTAGTAAAGTAATGCTCAAAATTCTCCAAGCCAGGCTTCAGCAATACGTGAACTGTGAACTTCCAGATGTTCAAGCTGGTTTTAGAAAAGGCAGAGGAACCAGAGATCAAGTTGCCAACATCCGCTGGATCATGGAAAAAGCAAGACAGTTCCAGAAAAACATCTATGTCTGCTTTATTGACTATGCCAAAGCCTTTGACTGTGTGGATCACAATAAACTGTGGAAAATTCTGAAAGAGAGGGGAATACCAGACCACCTAACCTGCCTCTTGAGAAGTCTGTATGCAGGTTAGGAAGCAACAGTTAGAACTGGACATGGAACAACAGACTGGTTCCAAATAGGAAAAGGAGTACATCAAGGCTGTATATTTTCACCCTGCTTATTTAACTTATATGCAGAGTACATCATGAGAAAGGCTGGGCTGGAAGAAGCACAAGCTGGAATCAAGATTGCCAGGAGAAATATCAATAACCTCAGATATGCAGATGACACCACCTTTATGGCAGAAAGTGAAGAGGCAGTAAAAAGCCTCTTGATGAAAGTGAAAGAGGAGAGTGAAAAGGCTGGCTTAAAGCTCAACATGCAGAAAACGAAGATCATGGCATCTGGTCCCATCACTTCATGGGAAATAGATGGGGAAACAGTGGAAACAGTGTCAGACTTTATTTTGGGGGGCTCCAAAATCACTGCAGATGGTGACTGCAGCCATGAAATTAAAAGATGCTTACTCCTTGGAAGGAAAGTTATGACCAACCTAGATAGCATATTCAAAAGTAGAGACATTACTTTGTCAACAAAGGTCCATCTAGTCAAGGCTATGGTTTTTCCTGTGGTCATGTATGGATGTGAGAGTTGGACTGGGAAGAAAGCTGAGCACCAAAGAACTGATGCTTTTGAACTGTGGTGTTGGAGAAGACTCTTGAGAGTCCCTTGGACTGCAAGGAGATCCAACCAGTCCATTCTAAAGGAGATCAGTTCTGGGTGTTCTTTGGAAGGAATGATGCTGAAGCTGAAACTCCAGTACTTTGGCCACCTCATGCAAAGAGTTGAATCATTGGAAAAGACTGATGCTGGGAGGGATTGAGGGCAGGAAGAAAAGGGGACGACAGAGGATGAGATGGCTGGATGGCATCACTGACTCAATGGACGTGAGTCTCAGTGAACTCCAGGAGTAGGTGATGGACAGGGAGGCCTGGCGTGCTGCGATTCATGGATTCGCAAAGAGTCGGACACGACTGAGCGACTGAACTGAACTGAACTAGAATTTTTTCAGTTTCACATTTGAAAAATGATGTGCTTAATCGCTTTACAGAAGAAAATCAGATCAAAGTTAAGATTCTTCTTTTTAAACTTTGTAATTATTTTTCAGACTCCTCCTTGAAATGCCTTAAAGTACTTCCACTGAAATGTATATAGCTTTTCCCCTCTTTCTTTTGAATTTGCTTTGACTTTGCTAGGTTGCCTTCCATTGCCCTCTTTGATGGCACAGCCTGAAAGGAAAGTCCTCAAACATCACCGTCACTGGCATGATACAGAAACACAAAACCGGTGGGGCATGGTGCTAAGAGTCGGGCACTGCATGGATTTAAGAACAGCATTTGATACATTCTGCAGCTCAAAAACAGGCAATTACAGGAGGTGTCATTTCCTTGTTGGTTTAGAATCCCCAGTCAACCCTTTGCCTACAGATCCCATTTCCATCCTCTCTTTCTCAGCCTCTCCCCTAGCAGATCATGTACAGCTTCTCAGGGAGCACTGAACCATGGGTAGCATGCTCTGCTGGCTGTGAGTGCCAGATGTTGGGGCGCATCTGACCCTTTGTACTTGTTTAACACAGCAGGCAATTCTTACAAGGTAACTAACTTTCTTAGTTGAAGCTACTTTGCTGACTCATCTCCACACACGTTATGTGACAGATAAAGGAGAAGAGACTGAGAGAGAGGAGCTGACTTCCCCTGGTCACCTGGTTAGCACTTAGGGCTTCCTTATAGAGTGTTCGCCTCTCTGCAGCTCACTGTCATAGTACTGTAGGAACCACGTCTCAAACAGAAATTTACTTTGGCCTCACAATAAAAACTAACGTAGGATAAAAGTGTGGATGGGCTACGTTTTGTGCCAAGAACTTGCTCATCAAAGACAGAGACTCAGCAATGAGTGGGAAGCAGTCTAATCCTGATCCAATCGCCTGTTGATAATCCATCCTCCCTGAGATGATGCCCAGACAGATCACTGACTGAACGTTGCCTCGACTGTAAGTGGAGGAACTTTAGAACTTTCTTCCTAACTTTTGTCTTACAGAGGAGGAAATCGAGGCCCCTAAAATTACCTTAAAAGCTAATTCACCCCAGAGGCAGATTTCGAACCCACGATCTGATCACTGAGCTGTGTTCACTTCCATGCCTCCACCTAATTTCTGATTGCAACCTAACATGGGAGCCCAACCTGTCACATGGATTACCCATATCTTCTCTGTCATCCTTCAGGTAAGTTAATTTGTCCCTGTGCTCTGCTTTGAAGCTTGTGTTTTAATTTGAGAACTAGTCCCATGAGTACTGAAGGTCATGTAAGTTACACTCCATTAAAATCCCCAACAATCAGACAGTAGTCCTGGGACCCAGAGTTTAGCATGCAGTGACTGGCACAGTATACACATGGGCCCCAAGGGACAGAGATTGGGGAAGTCTCAGGAAAGAGGAGCAGATGATGAATGGAATCTCCATTCCCGGCTCTTGGGTCCCGCCAAGGTCTGGGCTAACACATGGAAACTGACAAGTATACAGAACAGCATATACCCATAGCTCTGACTTTTTCAAGACAAACACAGAGAAGTGGAATCATAGAGACTGAAATATTGAGGTCAGTGTCTGTACCTTTATCAGACTAGTGGGTTTTTAAGACTTCCTGTAGATATATTTAAAATAGTAGCTGTGGAGAAGGAAATGGCAACCCACTCCAGTATTCTTGCCCTGGGAATCCATGGACAGAGGAGCCTGGTGAGCTATCGTCCATGGGATCGCGGAGAGTTGGGACTGAGCAACTAACACAAACACACACTTTTCGCAGAGATTCCAGGACGAGCCGTCCTGCGCAAAACAGAACCAGTCACCCCTCACCCCCATCCAGAGGATCCTTAAGCAGCCAAGGTCAACCTAAGGGTTTCACTTTGCTTTCAAGCTTACAATAGCCTCTGGATCCTGCAGCAAATCATTATACTAGTTCAATCTCAGCACCAAATCAGGTACAATGGACTTGATACAGCGTTTTTCTCATATCAAACTCAAACCTCTGGAAATAGACTTTGGTTGCTAAAAGATAATCACAGTTATGCCATTGCCGTTAATTTGAGAAAAGATTAAATGTATTAATATTTATATGTATTTAGTCTTAATAAAAAGATAACATTATTATAGAAATAATTGAGGGTAAAGAATCTACTATGTATTTGAAAAATAAAATTTTTTTCTAGTAAAAAAAATAGTGGCTGCGGTTTATATATCTTTGCAATGACCTTGTAAATCAACAGTATTCAGTAATCTTAGCTGAAACTATAAATGGCTGCTGGACCCATTAAAGAAGAAGTAAGTTAGATCTTCTATTTTTTTAAATGTGGTCTTCCAGGAAGCTGCCTCTGGACATAAGTACAGAAAATTAACACAATAAGTAAAGCATTATAGAACAGCTATTAACTGATTACACTAATAAAAACCAAATGGGGGCCTTAATGCTACTCCTCTGGGAGAGAGGGACAGATAAAATAAACAACAGGAAAAGAATATGGAGTAAAGGAAATTGATTTTAAACAATAATAATACAGAAACCTCCCACCATGTGAAAAAAAAAAAAATCAGATCTCTAGTTTCACTTTGGAAAAGATAGAAGAAAGTTTTCACTCTGCCTTGGCAAGGCTTAAGTTTGATACTAATAAGCATGTTCTCTAGGCTAACAAATTGGAAAAGCGAAGGCGTGTGACAAGGAAGTCCTTAAATGCCAGGCACATGGCCACAAGAACTATGTACTGTATTATCAAAACGAGGAGCCCTTCTGGTACCCCTTAGTGGACGAGGAAATCTAAACATTTGGAGCCCCTGCTTCATCAAAGTGGGATGAAAGGTTGATTCCAGTGATATTTGGCATTCATGGCAAAGACCACGCCAGACAGAAGAGAAGAAACAGGTATCAGTGTCTGTCTCCTTGGGAGGTGGTGGTGGGCAGACACTGTTTAAGAATGGCACCCCTTGGGAAGCACCGACTGTTAGCTGAATCCTAAAGTCCTTGAGTGGACTTGGGGTTAACTATGTAGAAATTTATAGTAAAGGGTATCTTCTTTCCATTTTGTTACCTATAATGTGACCCAAATCCTTCCCTTCAAACCTAGCCAGAAGCCAACAGTTTGTCTCAGTAAGTGCCCACTAGTTGCCAAGTGTCTTCCAAAACCCCTTACACGTTGTCTCTCATTCCCGAATTACGTTTGCAAGGCAGGTGATGGCCCAAAATTAGAGCTGAAGAAATGAAGACTCAGGTGACTCAGAGACCAGCTCCATTCCCATCTTACAGGGACTCACCCGTCGTCCTGCCCATAGGTAACCCCGGGCAAGATCCCCGACTATCACTCTTACTCCTTTCCTCACTCTTATTTTCACACATTGTTCTAACCAGTGGAACCCAGCGAGCCAAGCCTTTTTGCATGGCATATGCAAAATCCAGGTTATTTTAACTTTTCACTGGCAAAAAGTCAGCAAATTCAAATGAAATGATAATTTCTATGTGAGAATATAGTTTAGCATTTTCTTAAAATGCAAACTTAAAAAAAATTCTTACACAAGACTCTAACTTCTAAGTTGGCAGAAAATAGCCTGGCAGTTTCATGGGAGGCTCTAAGTAAAACAATAGTGGTTTAGATGTGTTGGTCTGAGAATTGAAGGTGAACTGTCCCACAGTGAAATGTGGGTGTTTAGACTAGGTAGGTAAGTGATGAGGCTGTCTATATAGAGATAAAACACTTGTGTATTGACTTGTGTAAGACTTGTTCGGTACTGGGCAGAGAGGGCTGGGAGACATACAGTGAGACCAGTGGACAGAAGGTTCGGGAAGGGAGATCAAAATTTGAAGCCTTGAACACATTCTAAAAGCCAGAGCCCTTCCAAAATACATTATATTCAGGCCATTATGCATGGTAGTAAAATATTGTTGGCATTCTGAATAAAGAATAATTTAAATACTGTGGAAGTTGACTCTTTTGTAAAAAGTGGGAAAATGAAGAAATTAAATAATTTGAAGGAAAGGGACAAAATTATTATCTACAGATGAAAGTATTTACTTAGATGGCTCAAAAGAATCCATTGGCAAAATCTTTTGAATAAGAAACCAGTAAAGTAGGAAAATACAAAATAAAAATACATAAGTAAATCATTTTCCTCAGAAAACAGTTATAGGATTTAACAGAGAAATTGTATTCACAATAGCAGTGAATAAATTTGACACCATGCACATTGAAAAATACATGAAGAAACTACAACTTTAACAGGAGTTCACATGAAAAAAATATATGAGAAGGCATGCTTTACTTCTAAATGAGAGAACTCAGTACTAAAGACTTCAAATCCTCACACACTGATGTATCAATTGTCTTCTCTTACATTTTGAACTTGATGAGTTCTTACGGTATAACAAATAGGGAGGTATAACCCAGAAAACTAATTGTAAAGAAGAAAAAAAAACTTGCATTACTAGATATGAAAGCATATCCTTAAATTGTGATTTTAAAAAAAAGGAGAGTTCTGGCAAAAGAAGTGATAAAGACAGAAAGATAATGAATAAAATTCTAAAATACAGAAATAGGTCCAATAAATAGCAACATTTAGATCAGTGAGGAAATAGATCCTTATCACACAGACCAAATATATGAAAGATTTAAGTGTTTTGTTTTTTTTAAAATAACAAGAGCCACAAAAATACTAGTAGAAAATACAGGTTAATATTTCTCTAACCCTGAGATGTGCAAGACTTATCTAAGCACAAAAGCAGAGAAAGAAAGACTAAATGAAAATAGTTATATATTTAAATTGATAAACATATACATTAAAAATCCATTAACAGTTTTAAAAATCTAGTGACAAAATGGAGAAATGTTTGCAATGGGCAAGAGTGAAAGGGTTAATAAATGCACTATTCAAAGAACTTTTACATCTTAACACCATTAAAAAAATTAAATACAACTTTTCCAATTTTAAATAGAAATTAAAATAACAGGCCAATAACATGCACACAAAACAAGACAGCCAATAAATATGAAGTTAGCATCACAAATAATCAAGGAAATAGGGATCACAGTAGGTTCTAAGTTTCTTATCTCAGTTTGGGAAGAATTAATGATGGTTTGTGAGTTCTGGATTCTCTTTCATGGCAGGTGGGAATATAAACTGGCATAAGTACTTCAGAGGGCATCTCTGCAAATTATAGCCCCCTCGCCGCAAAAGGTTTTGACACAGGAATTTCACTCACAGTTATTTCCAGAGTGAACAGAGATGCACACGAACATTTTAAAATGCAAAAATTTACCGCATTCCATGAATATCTAGAGGTCAAATGAATTCACCATCAAATAAGGAATTATGATGCCAAGATAAATATCGTGTTTTATAATAGTTTTAATAACCCTTGCAAAGATCTTTTAGGACTGTCAGATAGGAAAACCAGATTCCGAAACAGTGGATGACACCAGGACCTCAGTTGTACTTTTCCAACATGCGAATATATGCATGCAAGAAAGCAGAGGAAAAAGATGAGAAAATGTGTATCCACGTACTGACAATGATTATATACAAGCGGCGGGACTAGAAGAATTATTGACTTCTTCTTGCTTTTCCGTAATTTCCAAATGTTCTGTGATGAAAGTGTATCTATTTTATTCTTTTTTTTTAATTGTCCATGCTGCTCTGCTTGTGGGATCTTAGTTGCCCAATCAGGGATCTACCCAGGGCCCCTGTAGTAGAAGTGCAGAGTTCTAACCACTGGACCGCCATGGAATTCCAGGATGTGTGTTATTTTTTGCATTCAAGAAAAACATAGTTTCGTGTGTGTGTTTTAAATTCTAGCTGGCTGGAAGCGTGGAGGTGTGAGGTAGGCTGCCCAGAAAGGATGCTGCAGGAGAAGAAAGGGAACTTCTCAACCCCGTGAGTCCGCGCCCTTACCTTACCCTGGCTTTTTCTGCTCTTCTCGAGAGTTTGCAGCTTCCAACATCATTTCACACGCTTCTCCTGTGAGTGACGGAGCAGAGTGTCCCAACAATACTTAATGCATTTTGTGTCAGGGGCCCGTGGGTCAGCAAGGTTATTAATAAGCATCGCCTCTTGTTCTAATTTGGGTCCCTTCTCTCCTCCTGCCCTGCTTTCCTTTCACTTCTCTCTCTGACCCTTTTCCCCTTCTCTCTGATCTCAAGGATTCGGCCTTCATTTTAGCTTGACTTCTGGCCCTCTTCCCATAGCGCATTTCTGATGTATTTGTTGCTCCTGCAAAGTTTTCACAGGGAATTTTATTTTTGAGGAAAGGCTTCGTGTCCTAAATCTATTCGTCGCAGGCTGATGTGACGCTCTGAACTGACCTGCCTGAGACGGACGGCAGGGATCAGTCAGATGGAGGCAAATGTCTGCATGAATGGGGGACAGACCTTGTTTTTTAAAAAGAATTTCTGTTAAACAAAATTTACTAACCACAAAGTTTAGCCAGATTGAAGAGGCCGCTATTACAATCAGGTCCACATGAAAGGAAGAAGGCAGAAGGCAGCTTAATTTTATTAGTATTTTTCTATTCTCTTTGATGAGACAAAGAGCATTTAAAGAATTTATCATGTATATTTGGATGTGTGTATATCCATTTTATTTTCCATTTACAGCCTGATTTACAACCTCAGCTTATATTTAGAGTAAAGCTTGCTGTATTTCTGCTGATTTTCTTACACAAATAGAACTGGTTGCATAGTCACCACCACTACCAAATTTGTACTATCTGGTAGCTCTTCAGATCCCCTGAACGTGGTGCAAATTCAATTTTTCTTTTCACTTTCAACATTTCTAACTGCAAAACTTCAAACCAGAGATAACTGAAAAAAGTCAGTTTCTACACACACACAAACTTGCATGTGCTCTCTCCAAACTTATTAAACTTCAGTTGTTACTTTCTTCTCATAAACATGATATTGCATCTTCCATCAGAGCCTTCAGAGAGTTAAATGTGCCAATGGGAGTTACTTAACAATGGTAGAACAATATTTTTATATCGGAAAACATAAAAAGAAATGTATGATTTTTTTCCTGAATTACTCATACTTTTCGAATTTAACCTAGTGCCCTTCTTCCTATTCAAGAATGCATTCTTATAAAAATCTGACCAACACTACCTTTTTTAGAATGAATGGAAGTCTTTTAGAGTGATGTAATTTTTTAACACATGATCAACATGATTAATTCTACTCTGAACTAGGGTCCTCATATTGAAAAAAATGAAAAGAAAAAAAAATTAAGCAGATAAGAAAACCAAATTTATCCAGGAGAAAGATAGTTTCCTATACCTAAACTTATTTTCATGAAACATACTAGTTTTGCTGCATTAATGGAACTGCACCTGAGTTTGTTCTTTCCCGAACTAAGAATCTATGTGAACTTTGAATGAATTATGCATTCAGCTTCTTAATATGGTTACCTCTCAGCAGTGCACATTAACAGTTCAGGGATCCTAAACTCAGCTCAAATCACCACTGGAAGGAGCCACTAATCAGACCTAAGTAAATGTCTAATTTGTTTCCTTACCCTTTAGTTTTTTATTTTCCTTTTGAATAGATTATTCTTATCTGTTCTGTAACAACTATCAAAGGATGAGGATAGCTTTAAATGCACTCTGTTACATATGTGACCATTTATCATTCGTGGGGCAAGATTTATTTTCTTGAAATGCAGTTATTTTTCTTAATAGACCTGAGTTTGCATGAGCAGTAACTTCTTAGACTGTCTTGGGGAAGAAGAGAGGAAAAAGAAATAGGAGGAGGCGGCTTTTCTTGAGTACCTGTGTGCTGTGTGCTAAGCCGTTTTGGTCGTGTCCAACTCTGCGTGACCCCATGGACTGTAACCTGCCAGGCTCCCCTCTGTCCCTGGGGATTCTCCAGGCCAGAATAGTGGAGTGGGTTGCCATGCCCTCCCCCAGGGGATCTCCCAGACCCAGGGACTGAAACTATATCTCTTATGTCTCCCGCATTGGCAGGCGGGTTCCTTATGACTAGCACCGCCTGGGAAGCTCAGACAGTATGACCGTATGCCACACAGTATGACACATGGATTCACCCATTTGATGGCGATTTCATGCTGTTTCGCATATCTTTTCTGGTACTCTCTGCACAGGTGAGAAAACCAGGGCTTAGAGATGCTAAGGGATACGTCCAAGACACACAATTAGTGTGACGCGAAGCATGGACTGGCACTCAGGCCCTGCTCGCCAAACGTTCTGTGATTATGAACAGACTTCATTGTCTGCAGTGGCAAAGGCTCAGAATACAGATTAAACCCTGGAGTTTACTGTAGACTGGCCTTGTGGTCAGTGACACTCATCACTTACCAGGTATGATTTGGGGTTGTCTGAAAAGCCAAGACAGACCTCTCAAAGAATTACATTAGATAACATGGCGAAAACATTATGAAAGGGCCAAAAAGAAATGCTGTACTATATACCACAAGGCCCACGACACCTATGTGTGACTCAAAATAGAGCGGTGGCTTTCAAGAGCTGGCCATCTTTGTGACCTTGCGATATGCATTTTAAATATTCTTTATTTAAAGAGGGTCATTTGTTCCAAGATGTTCCTTGAAATTTTGATAAATGTTCTGAGAATCATCTATGGGGAATTTTTCCCTCACATAATCAGGTTGGATGCAAAGCACAGTTTTATGCCCTGTAGCAGGACATTAAAAAACTTTTTTTTTTCATGCCCTCTCTGTTTCCGCTGCTTCCAAGTTCCAGGCTGGAATCGGCAGGTTGTGAGATGAGGGTGGTGTGGCGGGTGTCAGGCTCCAGTTCTTCATGCTCTAGGGATAAGATTTCCTATGAAAACTGGCAGCTTTTTTGTTCTTCCTCAGCCTTTTAAACACACAGCCTGGTCTCTGTTTGGCTGCGCCCGCTGCGGCAGTGACTGTACTGAGCTAAATTTATGCCGCTGACAAGTCCCATTGAAGTACGTCGGTAGCACACAGAGTCAGTGGGAGTTGTGTGTATCTAAGCGCGGGCAGCCCTTGGCCCGCTGAGTGTAATAGCATCTCTGCCTTGGGAGATTATGGGTATGATATGGGCGATGCGTAATGGATAGGGCAGTCTGTGTACAAATTCCCAATGACTTGCTACACCCCTTTAGGATGGTGGCTGTCAAAAGTGTTAGCACTTTACACGCACAACAACCCCGGATCCGATTACCGGTGGCCCCTGCTCTCGCAGACCGGCTCCTCCTCCAGGTTATTGCTGCAGGGGTACCTATTGAACACATACAAAGGAGAAAACACTGGTGATTTTTATTCTTTGAGCTCCACTGTATTAATGGAGAAGGAGGAAAATACCGAACGGGTTTGAATTAGCCTGGACAGAAGTTCAAAGAGAACTCCCTGTAAAAGGTATCTCTGAACGATTTAAATTTGCAACCCGAGAACTGGTTTAACACCCGGAAACTGAAGAGGGGAGGAGGGGGGGAGGAGGGGCGGGCACTATGTTGCTATGCACTTAAATCAAGACCTACCCTGATGTTAGCACTTCATTGTGGGTGTTAATGGAAAGGTACGAAGATGCGGAAACTTCCACGCTGTGGATGTGGATGCCTTTTCAAACGTTTAAATAGTTTAGCATGTCTTTTGGAATGAGTTTGCCTATGGCTAGGGAATCTACAAAAGTTTAAACACAAAGATCTGAGTAAGGAACGCTAGGAGTCTTGGGTTAAGAGACTTTGCATGCTAAAAATAGTGTCCCCTCTCCCATTGGTGCAGGCAAAACTTGACAGTACCCTTGCCCTTTTTCTGAGTCGAGAGTAAACTTCAATGTCTGATTTTTCTGGTCTTCTGAGCTAAACCGAGACATAACAGATTAGTATCAGTGAAGACCCTGGTGACAATGATGACCGTTCCTAGAAAAATTAGGGAGAAAATAACCAGTCCGATGATGGCCTGAGGTTGAATGGTGTACAGTTTCATGAGATGATTGGATGGCATCACAGACTCAATGACACAAGTTTGAGCAAGCTCTGGGAGTTGGTGATGGACAGGGAAGCCTGGTGTGCTGCAGTCTATGGGATTGCAGAGTCGCACAAGACTGAGCTGAATGGAACTGAAAATCTGTTATCATTGGAAACCATAGCATTGCTTATATTATCTGTCTGCATCTAGTGTCCAGAACATTATGGAAACTCACTGGTCCATATACCCAATTTATTTAGCCCTAAGTATATTCCAGGCACAGTGCTAGTCTTTGGAGATACAGATATCAATGAGAAACTGTCCCTGTCCTTAGGAACCTTGTCTTGATTTATTTTTGTTATATAATAAACAGTGCATGCTATGTACCTGAAACTAGTCTAAATGCTTTACATATATTAACTCATTTAATCATCAAAGCAGCCATATATTATCCCCCATTTTACAGATGAGGAAACTGAGACACAGGCAAATCAACATGCCCGAGGCCATGCTCCTGGTATATCAGCAGACCCAGGATTTAAATCCTGGCAAATCTAGTTTGCAGAGGTCCTACTGTTAACCACTGCTTATGAGCTAGTTGAAGAAATAAACGTCTAACTATTTTCAACATAATTACTAGTGACATCAAAGAACCTAGAAACCCCAGAAACACTGGCTTCTGTAATATGCAGATCAATGATTGGACAAACTGTAAGGGACATGCTAATGCAATTTGTAAAGGAACAAAAGATGAGAGGGACAGACTTTAAAAGCCACCAAAAAGCCAAAACAAAATGCAATTTAATGGGGATAAACATGAGACATTCTCAAATGCAATAAATCCCTCCTTACACGCTGCTTGATGATTGAGATCTGACTCCACAGTACGGGATTCCTCCCCGACCAGGGTTCTGATTAAAGTCACATGGCATGCATGGGACACAGCACTGGACACGAGACTTCTGAATATTTTGTTTCTGGATTCTTCTCAAAAGACTCTGAGAAACTAAGGCCAACTCAGGAAGACAAAACTTCTGAGTCCATATCCTATGGTAAACTGGGGAATTTAGCCAAGGGGATGGGTAAAGAATGAAAGTTACCTTGAAGGGTTTGAAAGTCTGCCATATGGTGTAGGGATGAGGTTCAACTGTATTGCTTCTGAAGACAGACTCCAATTCTGCAGAAAGACGCTCCAGGGACATGGTTTTTGGTCCCTTTTGTGTATGTTCAGTCATGTCCAACTCTCTGTAACTCTGTGGACTCTTTGCAACCTCATGGACTTTAGCCTGCCAGGCTCCTCTGTCCACGGAATTTTCATTGCAAGAATACTGGAGTGGGTTGCCATTTCCTGCTCCAGGGGATCTTCCCAACCCAGGGATCAAACCCACGTCTCTTGCATCTTCTGCATTGGGAGACAGATTTCTTTCCACTGCACCAACTGGGAAGCTCTCTAGTTCCCATAGAAGGAACAGAACTTTCTAAAAACGAAGCCCCAGTAGTGGCAGCCTCAGAAAAATGACCCCTCCCGCTCCCATCTGTCTAGGTGGTCAGCCAGGACTAACTGGCAGGCTTCACCCAGGTCTTCACATATTTACGTGACCTGACTTGAGTTTACAAGTCCTAAAAATCCATGTCTGCCTGCCTCTCTGCCCATTTCCAGATGTCTGGCTTTAGTGGGAAGTTGGACCAGTGTTCTCCAAGCTTCCTTCCAAGGGAACCATTCCATGACTTCTTGATTCCATTATGGAGCCTTCATGGAACCGGTAAAAACCGGTTATCCCTGTCTCATAGATGAAGAAATATCAGAGGGCTGAGTAACCAACAGAATTAGATGCTGACAACATCTCCCCCTCACACCTAGATTCCTGCTCACATTTGAAGAACTAGCCCTACACAACCAACTTTAGCATTGTTACAGAGTAACTTGGTCCTAACCTTATTCTAGAAAATTGGCCTAGTCCCCAGTGGCCACTATATCATTTGGCTGAGCGCTTACTATCATTTCTAAGTTAATTTGTGAGTTAATTGTAGATGTCAGGAAGCTCTGACACTGCGGAAAATGGTAAATTATTGAGATAGACCAGCCAGGGTCAGAAGAGTCCAAAACGAATACAGTTGATTGTTGATCAGTTTTTATAAAATATATACATATATATGCTGACATCCAAGGGGACTGGAATGTCCTCAAATGAGTTGCCACAGAAGAGAGTCCTCTGTGAAGTGGACACTGGATTCTTGGGTACAAATGTTTTCCAAAACAAAACAAAACAAACAAGTTTTCCACTGCTAAGATTTCCATAATACTTCACAATCAAAACCCCAATCACATTTTCACCTAAATGACTATCCAACCTGTAGAACTTCAAAAGGAGAGCCCACTCACTCCCTACCTGTGATGTGTCCAGCTTGATGGTCTAAATGTGATATCGAAAGTGGTTAAATTATAAACCTCCGCACATGTGCATTTCAGCTATTGGTAAAATAATGACTTGTCTTTTCCACAGGTCTGTGCTTCAGGAATAGATGCCTCTCATTTCTTCTTGTTGTCTGACCTCTGTGGTTCCTTTTCCCCCTGGCAAGGTCAAGCCCTTAACATCAGGATTACGTTAAAAGAAAGATGAGAATTTTCCCCAAACTTCTGGAATCATCAGGATTACATGCAGTGAGGGCTGGCCTCCTTAGTGAAGGGAGAAAAGGAAATCTCAGTCCCAAATGATTCCAACTTCTTTCAGCCTCCACATTTTGGCCAACTGAGGCCTCTTTTTTGCCCACATGAGCTGTGTCTATGCGTTCTCACGGTAATAATGCCACCAACTCCCGCTTGTTAATGATTAATCCACAGCATACTGGAAAACAGTGTTAAAGTGAAATGCAATGGTAGTGAAGCAAAAGATGTCAGACAGCCTTTAGTTTCAACTTCTTTTGCAAAAATAATTTTTGAGGAGTAGCAAACTGAAAAACCACATCCTGACACAGCATCCTCAGTCAATTAGACCCTTCCCTGAGTGAGAAAATGCATGCTCTCCTCGCAGAGGATCTATGTTAAACGTCTTACCTGGAAGACAACATTCAGTTTCCCATTCATTGACATTTTAAGGCAAGTAACAACAGGGCTTTTCTAGCTGATTCTCTCTACCCTCAGACACACAGGTCAAAAGAGACGGCAAAGTTAGGCTGAAATTTCTATAATTTACAATCTCCAGCTTGTGGGCCAGAGCCAAACGGCTCTTGGCTACGAAGTGTAAACAGAGCATTGTTGCCTCTTAATCTGAGTAATTGGTCCCAAATGTTGTTGCCACTTTTCAGATCAGATGCTTTACATACTTTTTAAAGAACCTGGAACTTTTCTCCTTTGGCAGAGAAAAGTTTGGAGTGTAACTCAGTCTTTTCATCAGCACTAAGACTTCTATAAACAGCCAGGTGATTTCATTTGAGGGCCTGGGGGTCTGCTTGGAGCGTTCCAGTCCACGTTCAAATGTTCGTCCATCTATGGTTTGCGCCCCCATCCAAGCCAACTTCGGAAGATTTACTTAACATACACAGCTTCTGCAAGAGCTGAGCAGATGGGCCAGCTCTTAGAGGATGCCCGCCAGAAACCGGGCTATGTCCCATTCCGGCAGAGCATGTTACTAGCGTGTGCCCCAGGAGTGATGCACCGCAGTGAATTTGGCCTAAAACCAATTGTTCTGTGACATCATCTTCTGGGAGAAGTCCTAGGGATGCTGTGTGAGAGAAGACAGTGTGTGATGTTCTGGGAGGAGACAAAGCTTGGGATACTGTGGGGGGAACCACAGGCTGCAGGACCCTGGGCAGGTAACACAACCTCCCGGGGCCTCGGTTTTCATGTCTGCAAAATGGGGCTAATAATGTAAATCTGACAAATGCACCATGAGGATTAAATGAGAAAGTGAATATAAAGGTTATGGGGGCAGGCTACACATGACTGGGCTTCCCTGGTGGCTTAGATGGTAAAGAATCTGCCTAAAATGAGGGAGACTTGGGTTTGATCCCTGAGTTGGGAAGGTCTCCTGGAGACGGGAATGGCTACCCACTCCAGCATTCTGACCTGGAGAATTCCCTGGACAAAGGAGCCTGGTGGGCTACAGCCCATGGGATCACGAAGAGTTAGATACAACTGAGAGACTTTCACTCCCTACATATGATTATGATGTCAAGCACTTTTTAAAATCCATATATGTTTTTAAAAATCCTTTATGTTATAATAGTATATATAATAGTAATAGTATGTATATATATTACTATCATATAGTAATATAAAAACAGTATTTATATTATATATATAAAGCCTATCTTTCTGCTTCAGGCTTCCCCAGTAGCTCAGGGGTAAAAATCCGCCTGCCAAGCAGGAGACACAGGTTTGATCCCTGGGTTGGTAAGATCCCCTGGAGGAGGAAATGGCAGCCATGCCAGTATTCTTGCCTGGATAATTCCACGGACAGAGGAGCCTGGAGGGCTACAGTCCATGGGGTTGTAAAGAATTGCACACAACTTAGGGACTAAACAGCAACAACATCTTTCTGCTTCAACCTACATGAGGCAGGGAATACATTTTTGTTTTCCTGTGAAATTTCCGGCTTGGGCTTTAGTATTCCAAAAAAAATATATAGCTTTCATTACTGGTCTTTCAAGAACATGACAAAATCTAACTAACTGAGTTCCCTTAATTTGTTTTTCTCTCAGACCTTCCTCTTCACCTATTGCCAATCTCCCTGGTGACATTTGTAGGCCTTGGTTTTTCTTCTGAATATCTCTAGAGTGCTACTGAGTTCTACATTAACTCTTGCTTTTCCAAGTTTTCCTTTTTTAGTTCTTCTGAACTTCTCTCCCTAGTCATCCTCTCACCCTGTCATTTTGTCTTTTTTTCCTTTGAATTCCACCCCATTTATCTCCATCTCTGTGGCATTAAAGTATTCTACATATGTAGCATTCCAAGTAGAAGCTCAGCAAAGACTTCAGGGAGATTTGCACCTTCAACTCCCTTCCTACTTCTGGGATAAGGAGATTAGACAAGAATGAGCTTTCTCTACCTTGGTTTCTGCCATTACATTTACTACCATTCTCAGCAGTTAAAAATGGGAAAATGCTTCTGCCACGTATCATTGTAGCAGTTTGTTTTGCAAACAACATTGCAATTGCAATTTCTCTAGGGAGGCAGGAGAGCACTGTGCTTAGGTACAGAGATCCCAGAACCCAACATGCTGGGGCTCAAATCCCTTTCAGGAGTAGTGTAACCTTGGGCGAGTTACGTAATTTCCCCATGCCTAGTCTTTCTTATCTGCAAAATGGAGGTAATAGTGTTTGTCTGGTACTGTTATGGTCAGCTAAGTTGAGTTAATACATGCAAAGTACTTAAAATGGTGCCTGGTTATAGTAAGCACTCAAGAAATGTAAGTTACTGATATTTCATTTAGATTCTCCTTTTTTAAAAAAAATCATATGTGTATTTAACTGTCGATTCCCCCGCTGGTCTCATATGTGGTCATATCTCCACGTGTACCATTGAAAATGAACATCACATACTGTTCTTCCCTACCTCAGAACCTTACAGGAAATATGAGATAAAATAGGATGAAACAGTAATTCCAGAAACATCTAGTTCTCTTTCCCAGCCCATCATCTATTCATCATTAGCTAAAGTGGGATGAAAGTTTTATTATGAACACAAAATGCAACTATAGTTTACCCCAAAGTGAGTGAGTCTGGGTTAGCTTTAGGAAAACCTGGTTTGAATTTTAGGTGAACGTCCTTTCTACTCTCAAATGCCAAAAGAGGATTTATAGTTTCAGGTGGATACCAAATGAAATTTGGTAGGTTTATCTGAGTTTTACTCTGGGTTTGTCATTTGAATGAACTCAAATTTCATGCAGCCTTAATCCTTATATTTATGGTTTTCCTGCCATTTTCACCTCAGTTGATAAAAAACATTTTTAAAATAAAAATTGAGACATGCTGTTCAATATTTAAGCAAATTGCAATATTTTAGAACATATGAATTTCCTTGTCTCAATAATAAATAACTGTGAGAAAAATATAGTTTTGGTAATATATGCTTTAATGAGTCATGCTATTTTTGCAAATATTCTCCTTTATTTCATACTGTGTTCATTAGCCATGAAATTCCAAGCTGACCAGATATAATTAATAAAATTATCTATTTCTGTCAACATTTAAAGGTCTGCACTTGCATCAGGTTTTAATCCCTGGCTTACCTGAACCATGACTTTAAAATCAAATTTGTATAATATAAGCTTTCTCCATTTTTACATCTCTTCTCCCAAGAAGTCAGAAGCCCAGACTTTAGCTAATTTCCTCAAATTATATGCTAGATGTTTGGGGAGATTTAAGGATAGATCTTTTATGTCAAAATGATAGGTTCACAGTTTGTGATTGATGATCCTAGGCATATAAATGATATATGCCCATTAAATAAAGGGGCCTTGGGATGAGAAGATTAAGCAAGAATGAGCTTAGAGAAATTTCCAAATCCTACATTTTCAGAGATATGGGCAACATGCTTCCCGTTTCTAAGACAAAATGACCTTAAATAACCTACATATTGAGACTAACATATCAATGAGCGCTATAAAGATTGCCTGAAAGTGCATTTTTCACTCCAATCGTTAAGTAGAAGCTTTGCAATTGCATTACTTGGAATACCTACTTTTCAATGGAACTAAACAGTTACTTTGGGATTAAAAAACAAAAATTCCCTAAAGAACTGTGCATTAGATAAAATTTCCCCTAAGTGCTGCTGATATCTTTTCATAAATTAATCACATTTTATATTATGTAAAAAAAACAAAACTCTGTAAAGACATACACAAAAAGTCATGGGTTTTTTTCTTCCTCTAATCTGTAGTCCCCAAATGACCGGTCATAAAAATAAAGTTTACAACGTCTTTGAGAATCCCAAAGAACCCCAGTAAAGATTATTTTGGCTAGAAAAGAAAGCAATTTGATATTCAAAAATTTAGCCTTCCTTAGTCAATCCCCAAGAGGGAAAAAATCAGCTAATCTTAGAAAGATGATAAATTTAAGTGAATCTGTAATCCAAGTTAGTCCTCAACCGTGTTTTGAAATATGATCAAACAGTAAAGACTGGGAAACGACAAAGAAAGTTTCAAAAATAACTCCGAATAGAAACATCGAGCATCTCTTTAAGAGGCTTTTGGTTTCTAAATTAGAGGATGAATAGCATCTAACTGGAAAATAGCATCAAGTTTGTGCTGGCATGCCCACTTTATGGTAACAAGAAGAAAAGAAAAGAAAAGAAAAATCCACTTAACATATTTTATTACCAGATCATTTAAAACAGCATGAAACATGAGAGTTTTTTGGCTCAAGTATTCCAGGTATCACCCTAGACAGCACGTCAGCTAAATATGGACCCATCTATACACAGGCTCTAACACTCACACAACAAACAACTGGGCATGCACGCACGCTGGCACACGCATGCGCACACTCAAATATATACACCCGAAACCTGCTCGGGTTTCGCTCTGGGTCCTTGATAACTCTGGCATATTGTAAACCTTGGAAAGAATTTTAATCTACATGGATTGAAAATAGGAGCCTTTTTAAATATGCTGCATACAATTTGTGATGGTCATCTCTAAAATGCTGCTCCATTATCCTTTTCCATTTGGAATGAATGAGGCTAATTAATTTCAGGCCATACTTGATGAGGTCAGCACCATACGAGGGGTGCGTGCTAGACATTGCTAATCTCTTTCAGCTGAGAGTGATGAATTAAAGATGAAGCATGCCTTTGCAGGCCTAATTTAGAATGTATATCAAAAAACCTACAGCCAATAATACTATACCCTACAACAAAGGAAAACTTGTTCACTCGGTCTCCCTGAGTTGTGTTTTTTTTAAAGACATTTTCAGTCCTCTTTGGAAATCCATCTGTGGATAGGTAAACCATAACAGGAAAATCAAGCCATCTCTCACACATAGCGCACTGTGGATAAAAAGTGGGATTAAAGGAGACAAAAAAAGAAAACAAAAACAAAATACAACAATAAGGGTTTGATCCCTTGTATATTGAAATTCCACCTACGCATTAGACTCTTTTTTTCCAGAGCTATCGGACTGACAAAATTCCCAAATTAGCAATACCTATATTCAAGCACTGACCACCCAGCTCTGCTGGGACATTTCAAAGCAACATGCTAAATGAAGTGGCCTGTTGTTTTTAAAGCAGATATCTTAATGAGGCTTATTAGGTTTTTCCATGTCTCTATTTTGAAAGCCGATAGAGATTGACCAGGTAGATAATGTGATACCTTTTATTAAGCCAAGAAAGAGATTGTAATACAGATGCCTCCAGGCCAAAATGTTCTTATGAAAGTGAATGCAAAGCCAACTTCCGAGTTGTAAAAAGGGAGATACTTGCTGATCTAAACTCTAAAGAGAAGGAATTAGTCATAATTTCTCAAAGGTAACTACTCCAAGTCCCTAAGGGTGGCAAGAAATGTGGCTCAGCCAGAGACTAAAGAATACACCTTGCAAAAAGTATTTCAACATACTGTGCCTAGCAGGAGAAATCCAGACATTATTCTAATGGGTCAGCGTTTCCAACTGGTGGCCACAAGAACTCCTGACTCTGTATCCCAGTAGCCTTCATTAGAAAAAAGCTGCTTCGAATTAGGTCCAATCTACATGCTGAATCAATCTTTCATCCCTTTGATTGCTTCTGAAAATATTTATATTTCTTAATAATGCACATTTTGTCTTGCAACTTCTGATTAAACCCAGACGGGTTTTCCCAAAGAAGCCAATGTATGTGGAAGGGTGATTTGGGACAGGAAAAGGAAGATAAAAAACACAGGTTTTTCCCATTGGGGAACCATTAGAGAATATAAATCTAGCAATTTTGGTTATGTAAGCATCAGAAGAGGGTTGTAATAAATACAGATTGGAATATTACAGTGACCTAATGGAGATTATAGAATATTTTTATTATTGTGTGATTCTTCATTGCAGCTTCAACTCTTTGGCTGGTTAGCTTAAGAGATTTTATGGAAAATTACTGTGATGGAGATCTAGGAAGATTTCATTTTACAACCAATACTAACCCACACAAATTATCATATCAAAATAGAACGGAGAAATAGTTGTAATAAGGACATGACCAGATCATCTAAAATAGGTTTTGCTTTGTTTTATTTTGTTTATGAATAGGAACATAGTGTTTGGAAGATATAGGAGGAGGGTGGATTTCTGGTTTAGGAACCAAGAGAAAAGGAGTCAAATTTCAACCCTGGCACCAATCAGCTAAGAGAATTTACAGAAGTCACCCAGCTTCTCCAGACCTAAGGTTTTTCTTCTTGCTTTCATCTGAGAAATAAGGGAGTTAAAGTTCTCCTTGTAAGTTTTAAATTCTAAGGTTTGGAAAGAACTGTCCTTGTCTTAGGGCTTCCCAGATGGCATAATGGTAATGAATCCACCTGCCAGTGCAGGAGATGTGCGTTTGATCTATCCCCTGGAGAAGGAAATGGTAACCCACTCCAGTATTCTTGCCTGAAGAGTCCAAAGTACAGAGGAATCTGACAGGCTACAGTCCATGGAGTTGCAAAAGAGTCTGACACAACTGAGCAACTAAACAACAACAAAATGCTTGTCTTAAATATTCAGTGTCCTCTGGCAGCAGAGAGGAAGAAAATAGAGACCTTATCCAATGCTGAGGGTCCCCGGTGCTGAGAAACAGTAGTCACACCTTCTCAAAGCACCTCAAATGCTCCTGGTCCCAGCTCTCCTCCTCTGGCACGGCTGTCACTTTTCTCTTCCTCACTTCTTCCCTTTTAGAGACCAAGACAGAAGGAAGCACCAAAAGCAATGCCCATAGTTTCATTTGACCAAAGAACCCCATTTCAGAGATGAAGAAAGTCAAGGTCAAATGCGAGTGAAAGTTAGTCGCTCAGTCAAGTCTGACTCTTTGAGACCCCACAGACTGTAGTCCACCAGGCTCCTCTGTCCATGGGATCCTCCAGGCAAGAGTACTGGAGTGGGTAGCTATTCCCTTCTCCAGGGGGATCTTCCTGACCCAGGGATCAAACCAAAGTAGTGGAGGTCAAATATTTGGTAACTGGCAAAGCTGGAATTTAAACCCAGGTCTATTTCCAAACCAAGATCTATTCTTGTAAAACACACTGCCTCAGAGTCTGAGGGATTTTTCTATTACCAAAAAAGTAGAATTTCTTGTGACTACTCAGTGCAACTGAAGACTCCTTGCAATTGGAAACAAGAACATAGGATAGGGTGGTGACTTTGAATGTAGGCTTCCTGGATTTGAATAATGTGTCCCCCAGCTTGCTGACAATGTGAGTTTCAGGCAAGTTCCTGACCTCCATAAGCTTCGGTTTGCTTTTGTTGTTGTTTTCTCATGGATAATGGAAAATAACCACAGTATCTCCCTCAGAGTTGTATAAGAAATTAAATAAAATAGTCCATGTGTAGGACTTCCCTGTGGTGCAGTGGATAGTAATCCACCTGCCAATGCTGGGGACATGGGTACATCCCTGGTCCAGGAAGATCCCACAAGCCACAGGGCAACTAAGCTCATGCGCCACAATTACTGAGCCCCTGCGCCACCCCTGTTGGACCCCATGTATGTGCCTGGAGCCCGTGCTTGAAAACAACAGAAGCCTCCACAGTGAGCAGCCCACAAAAGGCAACTAGAGAGTAGCCCCCGCTCGCTGCAAATAGAGAAAGCCCACGGAAAACCAGCGAAGACCTAGCACAGCCAAAACTAATAAATTAATTAATTTTAAAAATAATAATAATCCATGTCTATACTCACTATAGTTCTGGTATATATATATAGTAAATGTTGACTGCTGTTAGCATCACCATCATTTTATTCATTTACATAGTAAAAAAAACCCTGAAAGGATCCTAGGAAACCAAGGTATGAATTCTGACTCTGTTCCTATTAGCTCCATAGCCTCAGATAAGTCTTTGAGCCTCAGTTTACTCATCAGCAAAATGGGAATTTAAAATCTCAGTCTTGCAGGATTTTGTAAAAACTCCAGTGAGTTATGCATGTGAGGATAACTTTTGTAAATAGTTAGAGCTCTATAAAAATGCAAGGGTTGATGGTTTTAGTAAAACATTATCATTCCTAGGTCACAAGGCCTCTCGATGCCTAGCGCCAGTTAACAGGTGATAAAGGAACTAATGCCACTGATTTGTTTCTCAGATAAATCACCTTAGAAATGAGATACATGCAACACCACGAAATCATAAAAGAAAAAATGCATTTCCTCAATTATCAGTTATCCATTTAGTCCTGTTCTACTGTTCTCTATCTAAACTTGTAATTCTCTCATAATTTGATTTTACCAGGGAATTAGGAGATGTTGAAATGGCAGAGACAGGGTTTAGAACACCGAAAGCACCACTTTCTTCGTTGCCTTTCAAGTAAGGGAAAGAAAGAAATATCTCAAAGTAAAGAAAACATACTCTATGAAATATTCATTGAGCGCTTCCAAGAAGGCTTCATAAATGTGTTAAAATACTGGCAAACTTTGCCAATGACCAGCTGTCCATTGCATGTGAACTTAAAAGTATATACCTGATTAAGATACAGTTTTGTTTAAGCTAAAGAAGCATCATGGGATGCGTAATTGTTTTGTGAGTAGGATTAGTGAAGAGTCAGGGCCTAAAGGTGTATGTCTATTTTAAAAAGAAATTTTCTGATTGCAGATAACTTCTCAATTTGATTTACTGTCGAACGATAGTGATGGGGTTGATAAGTGAGCATTCATCGGTAATTCATCTTGTGCTGGTAGAAATTTACAGCAAAGCAGTGCTTTCCCAACAGTGACAAGCCCTATTAATCTTCTTCAGACACATTTCAATAGGTGTTCCCATCTGTGGCCAACATCTAAACACTCTGGTATCACTGGCGACTTGAAGACACCTTCATTTCAAGTCACACTAGTGAAAATGTGATAGTACATTGTACTCTCTTTTTTAACCTAATTCTCTCTCTTCATTCAATTAGCCTTTCTTGCCTGGATTTTCTGCTCATGTGTAACATCATTTCCCAGGGAGAGCACTCAAAGATTTGGTTTCTTAGAGATGCACAATCTCAAGGTTAACAACCAACAACTTTTTTACAAATTAATATTGCATATAGATTCCAGTTCTGACCGTCCTGGCCTCTGATGGTGTATGTCCTTAGAAAGTAGAACCTGCTCAAGTGCAGCCACTGGTGCCTTGAGAGGCCGGAGGAAAAGAGGAAGGCTGGAAAAGCCATTGTGTTCATATTCGGAATGCAAGGTAGTATCCTGAACTGTGATGCTTAATTTCAGCGCAGGGGAATGCTGGGAAAAGGAGATGTTATTATGAAAATGGAACAAAAAAATAAAAAAGAGGCCCAGCATTCGAAATAGCCACATGTACTCAACACAGTAAGGCTATAGGATCAAACCCCTCTCCTATTCCTTTGCATCTGCTGGAGGACCTCTGTTAAGAAAGAAATACAGTAATCACTTTAGGGGTAGATTATTTTACTTAAATTGCCTCTATCTACAAGCAAAATGCTCTCTCTAGCTGCAAGGTTAGTCTCAGTGAAAAATGTGGAGGGGGTGTTTGATTTTGGATTGCACCTAAGTGCTTTTTTGTGCCGTTTCATCCTTATAATGGGTTTGGTCTTGCAAGGAAGGTGCATTTGAACAGCATTTTTCTTGTGCACTTTAGAAATCATTCAAAAGAGAAAACTGGCTGATGTTCTTAGTTTGGAAGGGTTAGATCTACCTGCATATTGAATGGATTTTTTTTTAATTTATTGAACCCTTTTGTTGGTATGTAATCTGAAATGTATATGTATTACTTGTGTGTGTGTATGTAGGTAACTACATATATATATGTATGTGTATGTACATATCTTCATAAGTAATAAAGATAGGCATTCTCAAAAAGATCTCCTTCCCTCACACAAATTATTTTTCACAATGATCTTTTGAATTGTTATAGATCTCAAAATTCTTATTGTAGGTGGCAAGTTTAAATGTGCCATATTAATAACTTGTTATCCAAGACAAATTAAGTCCTTATGCGTCAAAAGCACTCGGCACTGGATTATCTACAAGACAAGTATTTATTGAATAAATGTTGAGTCCAATTTCATTTTAATGTGACTGACTCTATGTTTCAGCCTCTCAGACAGAGATAAAAACACTCAGACCTATAACTGTGTTGCAACATTACACCTAACTTGTCTATTTCTATTATTGTCTCCTAACTTAGAATATGGAAAGAAGGCTTTTTTTTTTTTTTGGTGGTGGTGGTGGTTGTCCTGAAGAGCAAGGGGAGAGATAGAAAAACGGCTGGCATTCAGCCTAAAGAGAAATCATTGAAACAAATTAATCCTATGCCGTTTAAATTGACATGGTAATCCATCATCAGAGAAGGCAAACTCTGAAAGCAATCTAGAATCTGCCCTGCTCTTTCACTGGCCCTGGAGGCACAAGACAGATAGTAAAGGAAGCAGGATTGTGGGGGGGGCGGGGGTGGAATCATAAAAGTTAGGAATGCCTTAGAAAATAATAAAATTGGTAATATCAACTCTCACCGTCCTGCCTCTGCAAACCTTTGGAAAGGAGAGGTTAACTTTCAACAGTTGCTTTCCAAACTTTCCCTCTAAGTGGTAGGTCATCTGCAGTGAGCTCAGAGAATCTGCCTCCTTTTTGAGGCTGCCAGGCTGGAGTGTAACCACTGCCTGGCGAGTTTCAAAGTAAACCAGCCAGGAGCTCGGGCAGGACCCACAGTTAGCACAGAAACTTTCCCTTAAGTGGTAAGGGGCTTCTTATGTGGGGGTTAGGATTAGGGTTTGTTTTGGCTTTTGTTGGTGCTTTGGTTTTTTGGTGGAAAAGAATGAGAAGGAATCTTTTCTTTTTTTCCCTATAATTATCTTGCTTTGCACCTAATGAGAAAGCATGTTATTGTAATTTTCTAAAGTAAAACTTTCATAACATCCCTAAAAACGAAGACAAGCCTCATGCCCTGTCACTTATCTGTGTGTGTTCCTTTTTTTACTTTGGAGGCTTATTTTTCAAATCTTCCTTCACTTCAAAAAGCCTGTGATATGTTGTTAAAATTTGATATAGTGTTAAAAGTTGCTCAGACTTCAAAAATTATATATAAAACTGAAGTGTCCCATCTTGGGAGATTGTTAAGATGAAAAAAGTCTTATAAAGAGCTCCATTGTAAAAACAATGATCCTATATTTCCAACACACTGAATCCTAAGGTTTATTTTTTTTCCTCTTTAACTTGTGTATATAATAATTTTGTTGTTGTTGTTGGATTTGGGGGGATGGGCGGAGTAGTGCAGAGAGTCACCTCCTCATTATTGTCTGGACATACAAATTTGAACACAGAACTGAATATTACTTCCCAATTTAATAATGTATGAAACTAGAAAGACAAGACCATTTGAAAGTATTTTAATCTCAAAATCTGCTAACAATAGACACTGTGTGAAGACAAGAACCCAGATACCTTAGTGCCAAAGGCAAAAAGGCAGAAGGACACGAATATAAGCCATACCCAACAGCTGCCCTATTTAAATTTATCTAGGATAGACTTTCTTCCAGTTTATGAAGAAAACTTTACATGTTCCTGAAACTTCAGAGTAAACATCACACCTTTTCTCTATAATTAGAATTTTATTCACTATTTTTCAAGAGCATGAATAATTCTTGCATATGGACTAATGCTTTTTTAAAGTATTTAAGCATAAGAGGCAAATTAGAGGCATTTCCCAGATCAAGAAGAAGAGAAATAAAGGCTCTTATATAAAATATTCATCCACAGGCATGCCAGTTGTAATTTTAAAAGTTGGTAGGAAAGAATAAGTTTAGGTCTTTAGAACCTGGGAAATTTATACAGTAGCTCTTCAATAACTGAATATTCAATTACACTTTCCGAGAAAGATATGATGCCTTTAAATTTGTTTTCAATGTAAAAACAATGTAGAATTCATCACAATAGTATATGATTTTAAAAGCTATTAATCAAAATCATATGGAAAAAGTCAATGACTAAATAGGCATAATTCTTGGAAACTATAATGAAAAATATTGTTTAAGATTTTTTAAACCTCACTTAAATTTCACTTCTTTCTATTTGGATGGCAATATGACAACAAAGTATATGAAAAGTAAAAATTTTCACCATGCCTTTTAGAGTCAATAAATATATTATTAACATGCATTCTGCAGAGAAATAGGAGTGCCTAAATTTTTAACTTCTCCCTGACCTGTGATGTAATGTAGTCCTGTCAAGAAATACCCAATGTGACATTTTTCACTGAAGTCAATATTCTCTTCCTTTTACATTTTCACTTTTGCTTTAAACTATTTTAAGTGATATCATCTCAGTCAATTTGCCTCAGTCAAGCACATTGTAATCCCTTTGATAAGGTTGATTAATTTATTATAAATTGTAATAGACAGATAGAAAAGGCACCTTTCTCTATTCTGTATTCAAAATAAAAACGATCGGTGTAAATTTTATTTAAACATCACACTTTGTAAAACCTCAAGCGATACTTCCTACGGTCAAAAAAATAAAACTGAATATTATATAGCCTCCTCTTAATTTTGCACAGTAGTCCTTTATTTTAATATGTACCTTTACCATTTCAAGAAACCATCCTTTTAAGACAAGTACAGTTGATAATTAATTAATTAATTAATTATGTTTTCTAAATTCAAACATTATGCTTTTCTATTATGGTAGTATATCTTTGTCCATTTACTTACTTTTCTAATTATATGCTTTGTACTAAAACTGAGGTTTTTCAACCTTCTAAAAGCCAAAAGAATGGAAATTACCCCTTATATTATTTTCTCCTTCTGAAATTCAGCTTCAGTTTGTGGCTAAAGGAAATTAAACAAGATAAATCCCCTCTGTTGCTTTATTTTGTATATTCTCTAAGTACATTGGTGCAGCTAATTAACAATATTAATTTATCTGGATATTTGCCTTACTAACACCTTCACATTTAAATGACTGGCACTTGATGCCATTTGATTAATGCCTTTTTTGACATACCAAAAATGAACTGTCATTTTAAAGAATTCATTACCAGTCTCTTAAGAGAAAAAAAAAATACAGAATCAGAATCTTTCTTCACTCTGTCCACTTCTAAATAAGAACTGATGTCCACATGGCTTTAGATGTCTTTAAAACTTTTTCAACAAAAGTTGCCTTGTAATATAATATTAAAAGCATATACAGACCACATCAGACTTGGTTAAATGGGCAACAAATCCCTTATGTTATCATCTCTAGCTAGAGCCTATTCTGTTTTAATTCTTCAATTCATTGAAAAGTAAAATAAACAGTAGGGTATTGTTGAATTTTAAAATAAATATATTAGACAAAAGATGCTCACCTTTTGTTTAAATGCCCTGCCAAAGCTACCAAACTGAAAACTGACATTTTTACTTTGAAGTATCTTTCTATGATTCTGCAAGGCACAATAGCTTCACCAATACTAAGTTGTTTCAGCTTGTATTTCAACAATAGTGATTCCAAGGAACTCATTCGAAACTCTTTTTTGTACTGTTTTCCTCCAGAACCCCAGCATATACACATGAGTGACAGCCTCTATCTAGTGCTTGAGTATAAAAGCCTTTAATCCATCATGGAACTTCTACCACCCCAAGAATATATACACACCCATGTGCACGTACCTTCATGCAGATAACTATTATATAACTGCTCATTAAAAGGCCACCAGGTATGAAAACTGCAGAATGTATTTTCCAAATCTCATCTGGATTTTATGGCTATAATTTGACTACTGACAAGATTCTAAATTAGCTTTTACTTAAAGAAGGTAAAATACGTTTTAAGATTGGGGCGGGGGGGGCTTAACCCCTCCCCAAAAAATTCATTGTTGCTTACATGTTAGAATGATTTTTAAAGTGAACTGGGTGGTCAGTTAAATAAAAGAAAATATTTCATGACGTTGCGTTTTCTTATTCCCCAAAGTCCCTCTCGGTGGACTGAGGTACCTTGATGGATGAGACTGTTGTCTCTCTCAGTGGAAACCCGCTTTCGTAGGAAGGGTGGGGGTGGGGGAGGACCAGAGAGAGCTTTAAAAATCCTTTAAGCTAGAATGAATTTACCTTTCTGTCCTTTCTCCCTCCCTCCCTTCTTCCCACCCTTTCCTCTCTCCTTCCTTCCACCCTTCCTTCCTCCTTGCTACAGCCCCTTTGGTACATTAGTGTAGTTAACCTTCGCTCTGGCCGAGACCAAGAAGGGTTAATAGAGACCCGGCTCCTGACAGCCTGCAGGTCAGCGATGCTCTCGAGCTTCCATCGCAGGAATTAAAGGATTACCGAGGAAAGAATTCGAGGCACCAATCGCTTCACACCTGAACACATCACTCCAATCCACTGGGATTCATATTAAAAAAAAAAAAAAAAACTCCCTTCTGAAAAACGGTTAATTGGATCTGCAGTTATATTTCCTGTTGCGCCGAGGAGCCAAGTAGGGCAGCCTGAACTGAATTCCTCAAGCTGCCAAGGAAATCGAGCAAATTTGGGGAGAGGGAAAGTAAATAAATAAATAAGCCAGCAAGCTATCAGCATCTTCAAGAAGAGCAGATTGTTAGGGAAAGGTTAAGAGCGAGAAAGGGACGAAGAAACGAAAGAGATTCTTCCCTTTCTCGCCTTCTGTGTCCCCCTTTCCCCCACGAAATTTGTGCCTTCTTGATTATTTGCAGCTGTTTCGAACCTCAAGGTTTGTCCACAGGAGAGAGCGATGCCTCTTCCGCTTCCAGAAGTGAAAAGCCTTTTTTTTTTTTTTTTTTACTCCAGGACTTTGCTGCTTGAGTTTGGGGAGATTTTCCTCTTCTTCCCAGCAAACCTCCCCCCTAACTTCAGCGAGCCCCGCAAGCCTATGCTCCCTCGCACTTCAGGCCCCTGCATCTCGCCTTGGGGCCACAGACCCATTTCCCTCGATGGACAAGTCGCTTGAGACCCCCGCCCGCCCAAAACTGCTTTCCCAGCCCTGGAGAGGACCGAGACCTCCTTAGGGGCGTCGCTGGTGTGTGTCACCCCGCCTCTGCCTATCTGCTCGCCCTCAGACTCCCTTCCACCTGCTTAGGAGCCCCGAACCCCGAATCCACTCGCCCTACGGTCCGCAGCGGGTCCCGCCACCCGGCGGCTGCCCTTGACCCTGGATGGGTGGGAAGGAGAGGCAGCCCGCGCGGGGCTGGGCCGCTGCGGGAACACTAAGGGAGACGGGGGTGCCCAGAGATTCACCCGGGAGAAAGTTCGGGGATGCTACCTGGCGCGGCGGGGGGGAAACGCAACCCGTTTGGGCCACAAGGTTCCTCCAGGAGGCTGGCTGCCTGGAGCGCTCGAGCTGTGGCCACCCTGCCAGCATCCCGGCGCTGGGCCTGCGATCCCCTTCCGCGGCCACCTGACCGCTGGCCCGCGCGACGTGCAGCCCGAGAGCCCAAGCCCTCGGCCCCGCGGCGGCCCGCTCTGCGCTCACCCCGCGCCGGCCCAGCCGAGCCGGGCTGCGCCCTCGCGTCTCCCGTCGAGGACAGAGAGACGCAGGCCTGCGCCCGCAAGCTCCCCGGCGGGACTTGGGCCGCCCCCCTCGAGGCTTGCTCCCCCCCTCTCAGCCTCGCCAAATCCCTGAAAGCCCCGGTCCCCTCGGTCACCCCGGGGGCTTCTAATCACTCCGTATCGATTTCCCTAACTCTTTTCATCCCGTTGAAGACACATCTTAAAACACTCCAGCCCGGAGTGTGCTCTGGGCTTTATCCACACTAATAAAATGATTTACCCTTCTCTCTGAGCTCTCCTCACAGAGGAAAATCGTTGGAGCCCCGGCTATTTGTGTGTGATCAGTAAATATTTAGTGCGGTGACATCCTCAGCTAGGCTTCGGATCGATCCGGGGCCCACCGGGAGGTGCGCACCGACCGGGCGGGGCCGCGCCGAGGGGGCTCCTCCCGCCCTCGCCGCCGGCCGCTGATTTACGGCCTCGGCAACCAGCAAAGGGGAGGGGAGTGGGGGACGAAAGCGCGCCGGGAAAATTGGCTTTTCAACCTTTTTACTTTTGACATTCAGCCGCCTCCCCAGGCTCTAATTCTCACCCTACTCCCCCCTCCCCACCCGGACCGGGGGCGCCCCGTGCGCCCTTCCCGCGCCCCGGGGACCACCTATCACAGCCCTGCGCCGCCACGCGGGGAAGCGCAGGCCGCGGCCCCGGAGGTCGTCTTCTGGGCGCGCTGCACTTTGTCCGCCACACCTCCGAGGGCGGAGGGGGTGTGGGGAGGCCCGGGGAGGCTGCGGGGACCCGGCCCTCGAGCTACTGTCCGGGCGCCCTCGTCTCCGACCCCCGGTCATTTCCCCACTTCTGCGACTGGCCCTCGACGCCCCTTGGGCCGGCTGGCGTCGGGCGGGAACTTCGCTTTGCTCGCCAAGAAACTCCCGTTTCCTCAGAAGCAGAGAAAGCCCGTAGCTTGGACAAGTTGGAAGGGGGGCTTCCTACCCTGATCCCGGCTGCCCGAGGGCTGCGGCCGCGGCTCTGTCCGCGACCCCAGGCCCCGCGGGCCTCTCCGGGGCGCTCACTCCTTCCTTATTCCAGGGCCGCGCCCACGATCAGGGCGCCTTGGGTCCGGGTGGGGAGGGGAGACGCCAGCCGTGGGCCCGACCTGGACTCAGAGCACCACCCTCGCCCCGCTCCTGCTGGACCGCCACCTCGGGCCGAGGGTGAGGTTGTGAGAGATGCTAACACCCAGGGCTCCGCCGCTCTCCAGTCGGGGGCGCGGGCCTGCAAAGCTCCAACACAGCCCACCTGTGATTGGCCCTGACCCCCTCTCACCTGAGGTCCGGGTTCCTCAAATCCCCTGGAGCCCAGGGAGAGAGGTGAGCGACCTTGCTGGCCCAGGCACCCCCTCCCCAGTGCTAGCCCTCTCTCCTTTGTCCCACACGTGATTTTCTAAACCGCCTTATCTGCAGACTATATCTTTATACTAATGCATACTTAATTGGTCCGTCTTGACTGTCCATATAAAACAATTTAATTAGGGTGCTTTCTGGCTTTGGAGAGCAAAGAAAAAAAAAATCTGCCCAGTGCTTATTGTATTTAGCACCAATACAGGCAGAAAATGTAGCACAAGTTTTTGGTTGAAAGAGCACCTCTGTGCCCATTGAAGGGCGTTGATCCGAAAAGACAGAAAGGACAAGTAAAATCGATTTGAAGCGACCCTCTCTGTCGCTTTCACACCATTCAGAAACTCCATTCCTTCCAAGACAAAGACCAGCGCCTTGGGAATTCTCAGGGGAAAAGAGGACTCCAGTCCCACGAGCCTAGGGCACTTTTGAGAAATCTTCAATATTGCACTGAAAACCCGCTCTCAGCTCTGTGTCCCCCGCGTGCGGGTTTCACGGGCACCCCCTCGGAAGCGGCAGGCGGCCCACTCCTCCGCCGGCTCGGCCTTCTGGCCAGGCCAGACCAGCCTTTTAGGGTTAGTGCAGACCTCACCTTTGACCCCCGAGATCGGAGTGGCTGCTACAGTGCGGAGTGCAGAGCTACATCTCAGGCCGGAGTTCAATCAGCAAAATCTGTCATTACTCCCAAACCCAGAGAAACCAGTTCCGGTTCGGTTGCCTGAGCCATCTTACCCAATAAACACCTCCACCCTCAACTTTTTTTTTTCCCCCCTTCTTTCTTCTTTTGCAATGAATTGCCCTAGCCACCTCTAAAGGAGGGAACTTGGGTTGTCAGAACTTGGGTTGCGATGTGCTGTCCTCCATTAGGAGCTGAACGCCAGGTTATCCGACTGGCGCCCTGGCTGGGGAAGGCGGTCACCGATCAGACCTGGCAGGAAAGGGAGGAGGGGAGGGGAGGCGAGGGGAGGGGAGGGAAGAGGCTGGGCTGTGATCACCTTCACCTGCCCTGAGCCCGGCCCCCCTGTTCAGCTATCCCTCGACCTTCTGGCTGGGGTTAAAGGGGGCGGGGGCGAGAGGGAGGGGGCACCCCCAGTTACACAAGTGGCCTCCTTCTCGAAGAGAATGAGTTCACCACCTCCCCAGAGGAGCCTCACTATCCATCCCCTCGGTGTAACTGATGAGACAAACCGCAAGGAAAAACTTCTGTAGCCCATATTTATAGTATTAATGAATAGTTAAAAAAAGATTTACACTTCTTATGATCAATATTCTGAGTTATTTCCCTCAAAGTATATAATTACAGTGTCTTCAGAGTTTTCATCATTGTTTGAGGTGGCAAAACCATTTGTAATTTTCATTAGCCAGTAAACATGTAATTAACATTCAGCACTGTGTTTAACTTAATTCCTGTTTAAGACAAGGACAAGAAGCAGCCGAAGAGCGTTAGTTCCATTTGTTAATTCTGACATACATCTTACCATAACTGTTTCCTAAAATAAAAGACCCGTGTTTCCCCCATTATTCTTCTCTTAAAACAAAAATCCATTAGTTAAAATTGCATTAAACTCTGAGAGGCAGCATAGTTTATTCTCATTTTTCGCTAGTTACTGTCTTCCTGCTTCCTTTATTCATTTTGGGAGGTGGATGGAGGGAGGGGGGTGAATTAAGCATTCATTATCTGAAGACTTGGAGTAGGGAACCCCTCCCCCCCAAAGAAATAGGTTCCGGCTTCAGGAAAGTTCTAGAAGCAGAACTGGGAAAGGGGGGGGTATGAATCTACAGGGGAGAGGGAAAAATCACTTTGGGGGGGTAGTTAAAAGTAGAAAATGAGGATTTCAACGGATTCCTAGGAAAAATGTTGCCCTCCTGTTTCAAGTTCTATCTTTGATCCAGGATGAGGGGAGCCTGTCTGCCAGTCTGTGAGGCTGCTGCTTTTTTCCCCTCCTCTCCCACCTCTGTTTTTTTTTTCCAACTTGCTTTAGGATTAGTCTCCATCCCTCTCGACCCCAAACAGTGGAATTTGGCTGTGCCTTGGGTCGTCTTTGCTCTGCACTATCGCCTATAGTTGTTGGCGGCTTTCTGCTGAGGCTGAGCCGTTAGCCCCAGCCTCCGACTAAACTCATTAAGTTGGGAGATTTTTTTCAATTGGACGGGTGTTTTTAAAGTCTCCTCTTTCCAGCCCCAAACAAGGTGTAACAACGCACTCTTCCTTCTAAGGAATGAGATGAGAGACAAGGATCACTCCAGACTTCTCCTACCTACGGTTTGGGGTTTTTTTTCTTAAAGGCGAGGCTTGCATTCCTCAGCAGCTATGTACAAAGCTCCCTGAAACCTCGTCTCTCTAAAGTTACTGTGCAGGGCTTTCCAAGGCTGAGAGCGTCTGATACATGGGGAAGCACTTCCTTGAGGTGGAAGATCTTTCCCTTCACCTTTCCTCTTTTTCCCTGCAGGCTAGTGCCTACTTTTTATCAGTTTGCACAATCGCTTAGATAAACACCGAGGAGGAGATTCTCTTTAATTATCAAAGACACATCTTTTCAGGGGGCCAACAAAGCGGTTTATTTCACCCGCCAAACTAAAGGAGAGTTATTCCTGTTTAGAAGGAAGATGCAAGCGGTTTGGGACCTTGAACAAGGCAAATATGGTTTTGGTATGTTTACTTACAGTATTTTTTTTCTCTCTCTCTCTCCTTTCTCACTTTTCTCCTTGTGCTATGTGGGGTTGGGGATGACTTGGGGTTTTTCAAGAAAAAATCGGATTGCTAACGTGTATGAAATGCCTAGGACTGTGGTTTAAGGGGTTTGGGGAAGGGGAAACCGTCAATTCAATGCATTGCCATATTTTATTACATGTGTGTGGTAGGAGAGGTGGTGGAGGGGGGAAGAGGGGGAATATACAATTGCAAAGCTGCCAAAATATGATTAAACCGAAGCGTAAAGACTGCGGTGCCTCCCATCTCCTCAAACTCATTTCCTTCGCTAGAGCAAACTAAAAGCCAGTCCTTATAAGCGTGTTTTTCCAAGCAACAGACGACTCGGTTTTCTAGCAAAGGAGCTGCTAGGCTCGCACTAAGTGTCAGAATTTACTGTTCGATTTGCCTCGGCGCTGCATTTTGCAACCTTGTGCAACTGACAACCAGCCAGGCAGGGAGGGAGGAAAGCGCTGCCCGGCGCCCTCGGCCGCGGCTCGGGGAGGCGAGCGTTCGGTTAAGCTAGGAGGAGAAGCGCGACGAGAAGGGTACTCACCATCGGGCGGGGTGGTGGAGCTGGCGTGCGAATTTCAGGCAAACGTTTACCTTTTTGCTGTCTATTGCAACCGCGTCGGGCTGACTTAAGCAATTCTGTGCTCTATCCAAAACGTTCAAGGAACGGTTCCTCATTTTTAAAAAGCCAGCGAGAGAGACGACAGAGACAGAGAAAGAAAAAGAGAGGAGGGGGTGAGGGGGACGCACATAAACCCAGTTCAGGAAGAAAAAAAAAAATCATCACCTCTCTGCCAGGGAATCGGGAAACGCAGAGGCAGCGAGATCTGAGTCCGGTCCAACCAAGTCAAAGCCAATTAATTTTAAATCCTGAAGAATTATTCAGATTAAAATGTACAGAAGTTTCATTCTGCTATGCCTACGTGAGCTCAAAGTCGTTTCCCTTTAAGAGCTCTTTTCTTTTAAAGTTGAATTTTAGGCAGCGAGGACTCTTACACTAGGGGGCAGACAGATACTGTACTAGCTCCAATCTTAAGCAATTTTTTCCCTCCCAGCATATGCTCTGATTTAGCACTGTAAATTTTTCAGAGGACCCAACTCTGACAGCCCCTGGTGATTTTCAAAGTACCACAAGCCAGTGGTTAAAAATTGCATTGACTTGGAAGTTCAGAGAGACACAATGGAAGCCCCCTTCCCTATTCATGGAGCTCCAGTGTGGTGGAAGAGAAAAACACACACGGACTAGATTGAGGGGAAGGAGGATTTCAATGAATCCTGCTGGACAGAACTGGTTTCTACTGAGTTCAGAGTTAAACTCAGCATTTGCTGGGGTCTGTATTCATATTGTGATTTAATTTGTGTAGAATTACAGGTACTTTCTGCAAGAAAATAATATTCCTGGGTGGGTTTTTTTTTCCCCCCTACAGTTAAACAAATGTTTTTTCAACTTTCTCTGGCCAAATTTAAGCTTGCCATTCTTCTCATTAAAATAAATTTATATCTGCAATAAAAGACTGGGCTGGATTAAAAAAAATAACAACATTGTTATTTATCTTTTAGTCTTAGAGCCGTTTTATTCAAAGAATATGAACATCTCTGAAGAAGACATTTTAAAACCTGCTCCCCTCTTTTTTATTCTCAGTCTGCAATCTTCTCTCTTCTTCTATACAATAAAATTAACTGCAATTGATAGTCATTTTTTGGGTTTGTTTTTGGCTTTTTAATAGCACCCCCATAACTGAATGAGTCCTAAGATACAGAGTGAAACACCTCTGACTCTATAGCTGCCCTGGGGTCGTATGCCTAGCAGACTCCAGAGCTGTTGAAGATGGTTGGGAAATCCTTCATTTAAAATCTGAGGCCATCAGAGCGTACTTCAAATACCAAAAATCTCAAAGTGGACAGGGTAACTCTTGCTCCTCAAAATTTTTCCCACTGCATGTTTGTAGAAGGTTATCTTGCCATAGAAATGCCTGCACCCAAGAGGTGAGTTTAGGGTTTCTCTGTAATCAATTATTCTTATCTTCTATTAAATTGAGATAAGGATGCCCATTAGATTTTCTGTCTCAACCCCAGCCCTACCACATCTTTGCTGAGTTTGCCCCTAATCTACTGACATCTGTAGCATTAGGCAATTCCTCCTCGAATCATAGAGATAGAAAAGAAAAAGAAGAAAAAAGACACAACCTTCTCTGAGATGATTTCTTTTCCATCCTTCTTGTTCTCTTTAGGAGAAAATTATATTGTATCTATAATCATCCTGAAATTTGCTGCCTGGCTTCGCTCTACGGCAATCTCAGGTTCATGATAGTTCAGTGTCCACTGGAGGTTTTTTTTAAAAAAACTTCCAAATAATCCCAGCACCTGCAGCTTTAGTGAAATATCTAATTTCAGCAGAGAAAGGATGAGGGCTAAGAAGGTTTCAAGAATGAAGCAAGGAGGATCTTTCCTGCCCTAAAACCAAGCCCCTCTCCGCCTACATCTTCCTTTAGTTCTTACCTCGTATTCTGCCCCGTTTGTAAAGGGTATTGAATACAAAGTACAATCTACACATGTCAATTATTTTTACAATTTATTTTTTAAATTCTTCATTGCCTCGATTTCTAAAACTACCAAGGATGCTTCCCTGTGGTCATTAATTTACTCTTTATGTGTGTTCATGTTTCCTGAAGCTCAGCATGCTTTGTGTAAAATATCTTAATTGTTCATAAACCTGGTTGGATTACTAGTCCATAGATTTTTCTTGGTGCAGAGAGTGTATGATGGAGACACAGTTTTGTTCTATAAATGTTGAATAGTCATGATCCACTAGCTGGTCAAAAGCGAACAGAAGGATTACTGCGTTGGAATATAATGTGTTCTGGGGGACAATTCTAGATGTTTGATGTTTAAAACCAAGTGCTCCAGAATTCAGAGATACAACCAGCTTGATGATTTTTAGCACATTGAGAATGGCACAGGCAATGAAGTTGTTCTCATTGCAGCGAATCTGTTGAGGTAGAGTATGGCTTGTGCAATGATTCCTGTGACTCGTACTTGGTGTTATTGCCAATTTGGGGCAGAATCTCTGTGTGTGTGTTTTAATGACTATATGAATGCTTAAAAGAAACTTGAGGAACAATGAAGTCCTACTCAACTGTTCTATGACCTAGGAGCATAGTCGCTGAAGTCTTTGTCTGTGTACGTTGACAAATGTGCATCTGATACATGTGCGCTTACATGTGTGTACAGAGGGTACGCACAGGGGACGCTGGAGGCTGCGTCCACTTGTCCATCAGCCAGCAGAAAGGTCTTTTCACCTCTCCCCATGACTGGGTGTGTGTCAGGACGCTCGCTGGCTTGGGAGTTAGCTGAAACTAACGAGAGAGAATAAAGTTGAAGAAAATTGATTTTAATTGCGTCATGACAATGAGATGAAGTCTACTTCGCCTTCTTAGCATCTGAGATGCTTTATTTGAGCAATTAAAATGTCAGGCCACATACCTGTGAAATGTTAACCCTACATGGACAAAAAAAAAAAAAAAAGCCACTGAACGGCTCTTTTTCTTTAAAAAAGAAATAAAAAGAACCACCAAACCAAGCAAGTGATCAGACTTGAGTAAGGAAAGGGTCTATTCCCGGATTTGACCAAATGGTTCGTTTGGAAAATGCCTGCCAGCTGGGCTCTAGGTACCTTCCCATCCTCACCCACTACCCTTCTGCAAAGAAACCGGGCAACTTTTCTCTTTCTCTGGCACCGCGGGCACCAAGATGCGCCGGGAGCCCCGGGTGGTGCGCGAGCTGCGGATCCGGTGGCATTGCCAAGTTGCGAGAATCGAAGTCCCCGATTCCATCCAAAGCCTCTCGCGGAGCCTTTAAGAGGCGTCGTTCCGTGCGCGCCGCGCTCCTCACCCCGCCGGGGCGGAAACCTCGGGTGCGGGGTGCGCAGAAGGCGGTGGCCGCGCGCCCGGGGACGGCGCGGGCCCATCCCCCGCCTGGCTGCGGCGGGAGCACCGCCACCCCGCCCCGCCCCCCGCCCCGAGCCCCCGGAGCGCCCCGAGCCCCGGCCGCGACGCCGCTCGCGCTAGGACCGGGCTGCGCCCGCGGCCGCCATGGCGGGGCCGCCGCGCTCCGGCCAATGACGGCGAGGGGGCGGCGCGCGCGCGCCTGGCCAGGCCAACCCCGGCGGCTGCCTTATAAGGCGCGCCGTCGCCATGGCAACGTGCGCTAAGTTGCAGCAGTCGTGTCAAAGTTCACTATATAGAGAGCTCAGTGAGCTGATCGCGGAGAAGCCACTTCTGCCAGCCCCGGCGCCTATAAATCGCATTCCCTCCCGCGCCCCCCTTTTTAGCATATTTGATCACTTTGATTCTCTGTTCTTTTCTCTCCGCGGTGTGTGTGTGCGTGCGCGCGTGTGTGTTTTCTCGTCCTCCTCCTCTTCTCCCCGAGTTGCCTTCTTTCTCCGGGTGCCGTGCTGCCTTTTTTCCCCTCTTTCATTCTTTCTCTCCGTCTTTTTCTCCCCACTCTGCGCACGAAGGATGTGCTTCTAGGTGGTGATCTGCCCTCCTCTCTCTCTTTTATCATTTCTCCCCCGCCGCCGGCGAGTTGACTCTTTCCCTATGTGTGTGAGGCGGCTCCGGCGGCAGCAGCAGCGGCTCCGGCGGCGGCAGCAGCGGCAGCAGCGGCAGAGGCTTCAGCGGCGGCGGCGGCGCTAGACGCGGCGGCTCCGGGCCCGACCCGGCGGCTTCGGCGGCGGCGGCGGCGGCGGCTCCGGCTCCGGCGGCGGCGGCGGCCCAGGCGGCCCGCAGGGAGCAGCGAGCGGCCTCTATCCGGCGAAAGCGGGCGGCGGCGGCCGGAGCGAGCGAGGCGCGCGCCGGGGCGCCCGGGGCAGGCGGCGGCGGCGGCCCAGCGCCAGGACGACGCCGCTCAGCGCCCGACGCGGACCACTTTCATGCTGATTCCCCTGGACCCGGGCAGCGCTCCGGCCACTCCGCGGGCCGCCGGCCTCCGCCCCGGCCTGCCTGGCTCTCTGGGCGCGCCCGAGACCGGCGCCTCTGCTCTCCGAGTCCTCCCGATTTCGATGGCTTTCCTGAATGGCTGACTGTGGGCTGCCCTGGACTTGGCCCCCGGACAGTCGCCTCTCCTCCTTCTCCAACTCCTCGGCTACACACCAGCTCTGAGAGCGAGAGAGAGAACGAGAGAGGGAGGGAGAGAGTGAGAGCGAGGAAGATCTTTGGAGAGATTTTTTTTTTTTTTTTTTTTTGCCTCCTACTTCTGTCTTGAAGCCAGACAATCGACTTGCAGCTCTCCCTCCCCTCCCTCTCTCTCTCTCTCCACGTTCTGCTCTCACTTGCTCTCCCCCGGCCCCATCCCCTCCCCTCCCCGGCGGAAAGCCCCCCGAAAGCAACAAAGCTGAGGCGAGAGAAACAAACAAAACAAACACACCGGGCCAGACGAGCCATCGACTAAACTTTGCAAAAGCAGAAACAAAAAAGGAAAAACTAACCAACCTCAACCAACCAGCCCCCCCGAGCCACCCGGGGCGCCCTCCCGCGCCCTCTCGCACCCTTTGCACACACAAAAGGCGGCGCGCCGGAGCCCGAGACCCGGGAGCCCGCCGCCGCCCGCAGCCAGGGGAGCAGGAAGTCCGGACGCGGCCCCCATAGATATGGCAATGGTAGTCAGCACGTGGCGCGACCCCCAGGACGAGGTGCCCGGCTCTCAGGGCAGCCAGGCCTCGCAGGCGCCGCCCGTGCCCGGCCCGCCGCCCGGCGCCCCGCACACGCCACAGACGCCCGGCCAAGGGGGCCCGGCCAGCACGCCGGCCCAGACGGCAGCCGGCGGCCAAGGCGGCCCTGGCGGGCCGGGCAGCGACAAGCAGCAGCAGCAGCAGCACATCGAGTGCGTGGTGTGCGGGGACAAGTCGAGCGGCAAGCACTACGGTCAGTTCACGTGCGAAGGCTGCAAGAGCTTCTTCAAGCGCAGCGTGCGGAGGAACCTGAGCTACACGTGCCGCGCCAACCGGAACTGTCCCATCGACCAGCACCACCGCAACCAGTGCCAGTACTGCCGCCTCAAAAAGTGCCTCAAAGTGGGCATGAGACGGGAAGGTATCGGCCTCTCATTTCTCCTCCCCTCGCCCGGGGTCCCGGGGCCCTGGGTACGTTTGGCTAGCCTGCTCTGGGTAAGGACACAGACGCCCCAAGCTCTTCTCTTCGTATTGCAGCTGAAAGGGGTTTTTATACTAGAAGCAAGTTCTGCAGTGGAACCCAGACCCCCCCCCCCCCAAATCCGCATGCTTTGGCCGACTGATTTCCTCAACTCTCTCTTTGGGCTGTTTTCATTTCCTTTGCATTGATGGCCAGTTCATTCGAGTTCGCCTTTTTGCAAGGGATGGGGAGGTGGTGGTGGTGGTGGTTGTTTTAAAGCCTGGTTTACTTCTCTTTCCTCTCCGTTTCTCTCTCTCTCTCCTTGTTTTCCCTGCATGTTCAACATATGTCCCTCCTCCCCACCCCTCTCCCCAGCCCCCACCCTCTCAAAAAAAAAAAAAAACCCAACAACCTGAGATTGTACTTTTTGTACAGGAGGTTCAAATTACAAATGGCAATTTTATGCACTTCGCCGTATTAACGCTGCCGCCCGGGCAGCGCTCATGTGACCCTCCGTGGATTAACATTCGGCTAAAAAAAAATACCTCTGTTTTCTTTTTTCCTTTCACTTTTGAAAGGAGGAGAGCGCGATAGAGAGTAGGAGCAGGGTGGGCGAGGGGCCTGGGGCGGCTGCTTTCGCTCTGCGCGAGTTGGGTCTTTGTGATATGAAATTCGCCGAGCGCCGCGAGCCCTGCTCGGCCAATGGCGCGCTCGGCGCCGGGCGCGGGCTCCGGGTTGCGGCGAGCGAATGCCCGGGTTTCTTTGTGTTTCTGCGAGAGCGACTCTCCCCGTCCGGCGTCAGATAACCGCTCGTGCCCGAGCCTGGCCGGCCCTTCCCGACCCTCCCGGGCGGCGCCGCCGCCGGCCGCTCGCTCCCCGCCTCTCGCCCGGCTTCCTCTCGCCTCGGCCGGCCTGTCTCTCCGCCCTCTCTCTTCCTGCGAGCACACCGAGTCGGCTGCCGCCAGACCTTGGCTGTCGGCTCGCCTCTCGCCAGGGGTGGCCCGCGGGGCCGGGGCTGCGGGTTTGGGGTTGTGGGGGTATGGAGAGCGGTGCTGGGGTGGCCACAGGCCGTCCGGGGTGAAGCTTCTCGGTGTCTTTTGCAAAAGCGTCTCCCCCTCCCCCCAGCCTCGGGCCCCCCCACCCCCACCCCGCGCTCCCTCTTCTCCAATCAATAAAAAAATATATCAGCCGTTCAGAAGTAAAAGAAGAAAGATGCCCCCCACAATGCTCCATCCCTCCCACTGTGCCGGGGACCCCGAGGCAAAGTGGTCCATGCTGGGTGCGCGGCCTCCCGGCCCGGAGCGGGCCTCTGAGGCCAGTGGGCCGCCCTGATCGCCGGAGCTGGCCTGGGTGGTGGTCGGAGGAGAGGGCGGCCGGGCTCCCGGCGCCCCTTGGGTCGGTGGCCCTGGCTCGCGTGTGAGAGAGGGGCAGGCCTGCGGGTTCTTGCGCCGCGCGGGAGTCGGGGTCGGGGGTTTTGTGGGGGCGAAGGGGGCGGGCTTGGGGCTGACCCTGCCGGGGGAGCAGGGAGGATGAGGCTGGGCATTAACGGCGGAGTGTCTCCTTTCTTCCCCGCAGCCGTGCAGAGGGGCAGGATGCCGCCCACCCAGCCAAGCCACGGGCAGTTCGCGCTGACCAACGGGGACCCCCTCAACTGCCACTCCTACCTGTCCGGATATATTTCCCTGCTGCTGCGTGCAGAGCCCTACCCCACGTCGCGCTTCGGCAGCCAGTGCATGCAGCCCAACAATATCATGGGCATCGAGAACATTTGCGAACTGGCCGCGCGGATGCTCTTCAGCGCCGTCGAGTGGGCCCGGAACATCCCCTTCTTCCCCGACCTGCAGATCACCGACCAGGTGGCCCTGCTCCGCCTCACCTGGAGCGAGCTGTTCGTTCTGAACGCGGCCCAGTGCTCCATGCCCCTCCACGTCGCCCCGCTCCTGGCCGCTGCCGGCCTCCACGCCTCGCCCATGTCCGCCGACCGGGTGGTCGCCTTTATGGACCACATACGGATCTTCCAAGAGCAAGTGGAGAAGCTAAAAGCGCTGCACGTCGACTCCGCCGAGTACAGCTGCCTCAAGGCCATAGTCCTGTTCACCTCAGGTAGGAAGGAACCCTGCTCTTTCGTGCCTCGGGGCTCCTAGCTCAGAGTTAGGGCCTAAAACTCTTGGGAGCCTCCAGAGCCACACTGTCGAGGGAAACTTGGCATGGGAACTCTGCCTAGCGGTGGGGCTCTGGCAGGCTTGTTCTGGGGAGAGGAGAGAAAGGCTGGGCCACGGGAAGGATGCTTCAGACTGTTGACTCTCTCAAAATGGGCCATGGGGAAGCCTCGCAGGCCTGTTGCCCTTCCGCCAGACTAGGACGCACACTCCTGTTCCCTCCCTCACCTCAGGCACTCTGGGCCAGCTGAGTGGGAATCTCCTCTACCCCCATGGCTCTCCTGTCACCCGGGCTGAGCCTCCGGGAGATGCCTGTAGGCGCTGGAACAGTCCTGGTATCAGCCCCTCAGGGGAAGGTTTGCCCCTGGCGGGAGGGGGAAAAGTTTGCCTGCTAACTCAGTGCAAGTTGGAGCTCCAGGCCTGGCCAACCTGAGGGCAGCAATTTTCAAAAGCATATTTTTTCTTAAAACAATGCAGACTGTCCAGAGAGGGGAAAGAGCTGTCAGGAAGGGGCAGGAGGAAGAAAGGGGCCATCATCACTCTTTAGAATGTCTGCAGGGGGTTCAAGACTCAGGTCTGTCGCTTCCCCTGCCCAGGGGAACACTTAAGGCAATTTTTAAACACCCCACAGTGTGTGCCAACTTGGGCTGGATATGAGTGTTGCCAGAGATATAAAACCATCACTGATTGCATTATGAAATCTAATTAGTTTTCAGGTAGTTTAACCTGTGTGAGTAATAGATCTAATATTAATTAACTCTGGAGGTCAAATGATCATGGAAGGTGTCTGGCTTACCACTTTGGGCCACACCTGAGCCTTTTGGCTGGCCCCCCAGGCTGAGTTCAGCAAAGCCCAGGTGGGTGGAAATCACCCTTTCCACATGCTTGTTCCGAGTTGTCAGCTGACCCCCTTTGTCACGGCTCAGAGAGGAAGGGGGCTCCCAGTTCAAGATAACAAAATTTGGACCTGGGTAGGGCTTGGAACCTAGTCACCCACTGCAGGTTCTGCAGCTTGTAATCAGGACACCAGGAGAGCTGAGGAGTTCCTGTAGCAGACAAAAAGATCCACAGTCTCTTCCTTATTGTTCCAAGGAAATCTGGGGACCCAAGTCTTGAGCTGAGTCTGGTAGGTTCTGAGTCCTTAACCCACTTTCTTTTATATATTACTGCTTTTTGCATAAAGTCCACCCCCTCCACCGCTACCCCCAAATTCTGTCTTTGAAAGTCCTTAGGTAATCAATTAAAGGGCAGTGTCTGGGCAAGGAAGGACTGTATGCAGAGGCTTGGATCTGGATTATTTTTCTCGGGGGACCTGTCACAACTAGAACGGTTGCCTGATGCAAATGTACAGACAGGATCGTCCCCTAACCCAGAGTCACCTTCAACCCTTCCTGCAACCCAACACCCAGCCCATGTTCCCAGACCATCCAGGCGGTGGTTCCTTTCTTGAGCTCATTGTTAGCTCTTAGACTTACCTTAGTCTTCCAGCGAAAGAAATGCCTGATGCGCTTGTAACAGTTTAATTTATTAGTGTTTGTAAAATGTAGAGGCCTGTGTGGAGAATGCAGAGCGCCTCACAAAGAGATAAAGGTCCCTGTTATCTGATTCTGAGAGAGACAGTGCGCTTGCGGAGAGAAGGAGTCCAATGCAAACAGATCTTTTAATTTCTGATCACAGACAGACACCTATGCATTCTGTAGACATGCAGAGCCCTAGACCCACACATGAGGAGGTTGTATGTGTGTTCTGGTTCTTGGGGTGGACGCAGTGGCGGCTTTTTTTGAATATCTGCTTTAAGGATTGACAATATGCATGTGTTAGCCCTAGTCTTGCCTGAGGAGCCCCCAAAGGTCAGGTCACAATCTGCACCGCCTTCGCTGAGAAGCCTCTCATTTCAAAGGCACTTATTGTATTTTCACATATCCGAAAAAGAAACGTGTTTTCCTGAAGATAACGGGGAGGGGGTTTCTTCTTGGAGGGACCTGGGTTTACAAAAAAAAAAAAAAAAATCAGGGGGGGGGTAGGAGAAAAAGGGAGAGAGAAGAAAAGGAGGGAAAAGAAACAGCTCAAATGAACAGAGAGATCACAGTTTGCATGGCTGCCCTTCAATAGGCTAAACTGACAAGATCAGTTTTAAAGGGCCACTTAAATCAGTTTCAAAGACTGGAGAAAAATGAGTCGCCCTCTTTGGGGAGAATCTGAGGCTGGGTCGTGGGCGCCATTACCCCGGGCTGGGCCAGGTTGTTGCCCCCCCCCCACTATATAATTATAAGCCAAACTATTATTTACAGAGGAGGAGGGGCGGAGCACTGGTAGTTTTGGTTTCATCTGTTTGTCAGTCTGTTTACTGACCTGAGCTAGATTCACCCAGTGCACTTTGCTTGGGCCTCCCGGTCACCAAGACTGAGGAGTGGGGCATAGAAAGGCTGCAGTACACTGAGTTGTGTTCTGTTTTAAAGCTAATATCCCAGGACCATCTCACACGGCTCCCCCCTCCCCAGCTCCCAAGTTTTCAGTCCGTAGGCATTTGCTCCAGCTCTGGTTGGGGCAGTTTGACAGAGCACTGCACACACACTTCATGTGACCCATTTCAAACCTCTTAATCTGATGACTGAATTCTTCGTCGTTTTCTTCTCTTTTTTTTTAAACTTTCTTCCAGATGCCTGTGGTCTCTCTGATGTAGCCCATGTGGAAAGCTTGCAGGAAAAGTCCCAGTGTGCTTTGGAAGAATACGTTAGGAGCCAGTACCCCAACCAACCAACACGATTCGGAAAGCTTTTGCTTCGCCTCCCTTCCCTCCGCACGGTCTCCTCCTCAGTCATAGAGCAATTGTTTTTCGTCCGTTTGGTAGGTAAAACCCCCATCGAAACCCTCATCCGGGATATGTTACTGTCTGGCAGCAGTTTTAACTGGCCGTATATGGCAATTCAATAAATAAATCAATCAAAATAAGAAGGGGGAGTGAAACAGAGAGAAAGAAAAGGCAAAAGACTGGTTTGTTTGCTTAAATTCCTTCTGTTAAGAAAGGATATAAAAGGATGTTACAAGTTTGCTAAAAGAAGAGAGGGGAAGAATTTAATGGACTGTGAATTTCCAAAAAAAAAAAAAGACTGTCGAATGAACTTTTACAGAATGCATTAAAAAAAAAAAAAACTCCTGTGTCGGTCAGAACAACTTGCTACTTATCATTTTTGTATAAAAAGGAAATTAGTCTTTTTTCTTTTTTTTTTGGTAAATTTTGGAAAAATATTGCTAAAAGTGCATTTAAGGAGATTGGGAGAAAATTAGCAGAATGGAGAAAGTAAGTCTTTTTTTTTTTTCCAAATTATTAATTGTCCTGTGTCTATGTACCTCTAGCTGTTCTTTTTTGTACTTTTCTGGTTCCAAACCAGTTTATTCTGTGGTTCTATAATAAGTTTTGATATAATCTTGGCTTCTTAAAAACTGTGTATCCTTAAAATATATGTTCTGCAAGAATTAAAACTGAGTCCATGAAAATATCATAGGAAGACATAAAACTTTTAAAAGGCAACTCAAAGATGATGGAAACGCACTTACAAGTGGTGACCAAAAATTTTAGATGAAGTTGAGCACTCTAATTTGAGAACTGGAGGAACCACATACAACGCTTAAAAACTTCCCCTACCCTGACCCACCCCCGCCCCCCAAAAGATACCATGACAAACCTAGCTTTTAAAAAATATTTTAAGAAAGAGAATGAACTGTGGAATTTATTGGCAGCCAAGGAATGTGTCCAAGACACATGCTGAGGTTTTGAATAAAAAGTGAACTTTTGTAATTTGAATTGGGTCCCGCTTAGTTCTTGAATTGTTATGAAAATCCTATATCTGTTTGTATATTTGCAAACCCTTTGTATTATAATTGTTGATATTTTCCCTTTTTAAAAAAATACCATTGAAATCAGCATGACAAAATAACACTGTTGGCACTTATAGGTAACGTGATTGATTCAGTATCTTAGAGTTTACAGTTTGTGTTTTTAAAAAAAAAACTGAAGGTTTTTTTTTTTTTTAAGTGCAACATTTCTGTATACTGTAAAAGTTATAATAACTGAACTGTTTGGTCGAGTCTTTGTGTGTTATATTCCAAGGAAATTGAAAGTATTCAGAAATTAAAATATTATTTGATATCTGAAACCTGTTTGGCTGTCCCCACTGTCTTTCCATCGAGAAGCCCCTGTGAGCTAGCTCTCTCTGAGCTGGGCCAGGGGCTCGCTCTGTTTGTTCACTTCCCTCAGCCAGTTTGTTCAAAGGTAGACTAGTGTATTTGCCTGTTTAATTTGGGTGTGATGGGGTGGGGGGAGCTGAAGTTAATGGTTTATCTATGGTTTAGGAAGTGCCATACTGATATAGTAAACCACCTCCATTCACCTAATCCTTCTTTTAATTAAAAATGGATTTTCCAGGAAAAAAAAAAAGGCCCTTATATTTGTCACACTTAAGTGCCTGCTTAGGGAAGGTATTGTGAAAAGTATTAGAAATCTTGAGATCAGTATCTATTTTATGATCAGGAAAAAATACTGTTTTGTACATTTCTGACAGTTACGCAGAACACAGTTCAAGCAAGCTAATCCAGCCTTGTCAATAGAAGGCAGTTGTTCGCAATGAGTTTTTCCTTAAGTAGGCGTGATTTTTAAAAATATTCTGTGGTTCTCATCTAGGGTGGTTGTTGAGAGGATTTCAAATTCAGTGATGTAGCTTAGAGTGGCTGAAGGGTTTATTTTTAATGTATATATGATAACTTGCAGTTGGCCTGCCTTCCCCTCCCCCCTGTACGTTCCTTCTGTGAGAGCATGACCACAGGTCAAGGGAATCTTTTCCATTGGAGTTCTGTACATAAAAACACAGCGACATTCTGACATTTCAGATTGTATAGATACAATCTGTACTACTCTTGGGATTCTTTGTACTTAAAAGCCACATTAAAAAGAAGAGAAAGAAAGAAGGAAACTTTATAGGTTGTGTGGATTTGGAAGTATTAACTATTTTGTTTTGGAGGTTTGTTTGTTTGTTTGTTTTTTCCTTTTCCCTCTCTCTTTTCCTGGTTTGAAGGAAGCTCAGTGTGTGGGAGCTTGCAATTTTTGTTCTTACTGAGGCTTTGCAGTACCCACACCACCATCATACATCACTGTGTTGTGGTTTGATTTTAAAAGGGGGTGGTGGGTAAGGGGATGTGAAAGAAAAGGGATCATTTTGTAAAGTGTATTAAACTTTGATACTCAGTTCCAGTCAATACATGTAGACCAGAAAAATCTGTCTGATTTGTGCATCTGAGCAGAGTTCTCCATCTGACCCTCAGCTTCTTTCTGTAGATATATACATACATAAATCTAAGTATGTTCTTATGACAGAACATTGCTGACCTCTAGATTGAGGTTTCGTAGGTGGTTGTTTATTTTCTCCTCTTGCAAGTGCTATCCATGTGAGTGTGTGAAGTTTTCTCTAATAAGTAAAACACAGGCCCTTTGCCTTGTTTGTTTTGTTAGTTTATTGTAAACAGCCATTTGTTGTAAATTATTATTGGCATTAAATTATAATTTATGATTTTCAAAGCAAAAGACAGTCCCTGTTTTATTCTGCTTTAAGCATGTGTTCTAGACGTTGGAAATCTCTCTCTCACTCTCCCTCTTAAGTTTCAGCAATGTAGCTTGGGATCTACGAGGCAGAAAAACAGGACCCCAAAATTTTCAAACGGTTAAAACAAAACCCCTTGTATATGTTTAGAGTGGCCGGAGGAGGATCTGTTTAGAGTCTTGAGTTTGGTTTAAGTTTATAGCATTTAAAGAAAGTTTTTCTTTTCACGCTGAGTTAGAACAAAAGATCTTTGCTGCGACTGAATTGGACAAAAGACTAGGGCTGGGACCCAGCGAGTGCGTTCTGTGTGAAATTGACGAGATCTTTTTTAAAAAGCTGCTAAACATGGCGACTCTTTCCCTTTAAGTGTCTCTTTTTCCTTGCTTTTTTTTTTTTCTCCCCCCCCCCC